>NW_008796063.1:11118683-11123486 GCF_000699145.1 Aptenodytes forsteri
TACTTGATCCCCCCTGCCCCGGGGACTGCAATGGGGCAGCGATGTCCCATGCAAACCCCCCCCCCAAGGCTGGTCCATCAGAGCCGTAAGCTCTGCAAGCTAGCACTTAGGCGGACGCTCGGACAGGGTCCAACACATCTACAGCTTTGTTTCCAACAGGAACGAAAGGCGCACGAACCCCCGTGGGCTGGGCGCCGCTGACTTGGTTTTAAACCCTCGATCCCACACTCGGTTAATGCGGAGCCACCGGCTGCTGGGGTCAGGGCGGGGGGGGGGGAGCTGGGTCTCAACATCATCCCGGGACCGCGTCGGGAACGGCAGCATCCGAGCAGTTAATTGTGCAACACCTCCTCTTCCTCAGCAGCTCAATCACTCCCAACTACTTGCAAGATAATCATGCTATTTCACATTTTCATTAACTCCCTAATACTTTCCCCTAAATTACCCCAGTTAATTATTGATAACCCCTGCCTCCCTCCAGACCTGGCTTAAACTGGCAAAGAGCAGACCAGGTTTCTGTTATGCTCCACTTTAGCTCAAGCATTGGAAACTTTAATTAAATTTACAGTTAATTCTTATTGACCTAAAGAAAACCTAAGCATTACCTACAGGTACATGACACTGCAATGGGGGAGCACCCGGGCAGCCTTGGAGGGAATTTGTATTTTAAGAGAGGACTGTGTGCCCAGGAGGAGGGATAAAACTCTTTTACCTTTCTATTAAGCTGATAAATTTCAATTTTTAATAAGTAGTAAAACAACTGGCATTTCAGAGGCATCAGAAATGGGGTTTCCTACGTAGAGATATTCAACATGTGAAACTGTTAACGTTTAAAGAAAATAGCAAAATCACGGAGACGGATGGAAAATGCCATCGCCTACTTCAGAGCCTCCGCTCATCATTTTACCAAGTTCTCCTTTCCATCCACCCCAGTGACCCATCCCCATCCTCCTCCCACCCTCCAAGCTGCGGTACCCGTTCGCTCGGAGGCTGTGCGATCGCTGCTGTACCACATCGTGCCCTGCACGGGCAGCCAGCCGCAGCCCCGGGGCTGCGGTTACCAGTCACCGAGGGGCTGAGCCAACAAGCTCACGTCTGTAACATCCCCTAATTGCTCTCAGCCAAGGTGCATTTCCAAGGGCTGCCGGACCTCTCCGGGATGATCCCTCTATTATAGTCAATGGGAAATTGCAGATTACGGCCGTGCTCCCGGGGGCCCTCGTTTAGATTAATTACCTCCTCTGTTGAGGTAGCAAGGTACAATAACTTCCAGCCCTGATAAAAATGCAGAAAGCTGCATTAAATACAGATTAACAGCCATAGCAGGCAGGTAATCAAAGCAGACTTCAAAAACCTGGCTGACATAATTTTCCAGGGTTAATTGGTTCGTGATTCCTCGGCTCCGGGATGATTTTGTTGCAGACGAAGGAGAACTCCTCCCAGTACTGAGCTGAGAGCATAAAGTAATGGATGAGCCCGTCGGAGGACAACCTCGCTGATAAATAAGTCTCCAGACCAAGAGCATCCCTGCATTAGCACCCACGCCGGCCGCTCACACGGCAGCTTCACGTGCGGGGAAGGCTCTGCCCACGATTCATCCCACCCCAAAAATGCCAGGCAGTATCTTTAGCACGGATGCGGGTCCAACCTGTGCTAGGAGCGTGAAGGGAGGCCCCGAAACCCAAGATAAACCACAGGTGTGAGTGATGGGTGCCCTCCTGATCAGGGCTTGCAGGTTCTATGTTATCACCAAAAGTGGAAGAGAAAAGGAGGGGGGGGGGAAACCCTCTCCATTATTATTACAAAAAATGAGAAATGACAAAAAAAGCCCCCGACAAAAGCAAGTGAAAGGCAAGGGGATTTCTGCCGGAGGGGATACGGTTGAGAGCTTTCTGCAGGGCGGCCGGGACGGCCCAGCTTAGCGCCGGTGACGGCTCCGCTAGCCCACCCCAGCCCAGCCTTGTCTGGGCAGGGGGCACCCAGTGGCGTCCAGCTGCGGTTCCAGGGGACCTCCTCTCTCAAAGGCGGGGGTGACAGGCTGCCCGGGACCAGGCTCAATGGAGGACAGAACCTTTTTTGTGTAAATGTAAAACAGTTTGGAACCAGGAGAGGGGGACAAGGCTTGGGACAGATTTATCCTCTCCCAGCAGACACCCGGTACCACCCGGATCTGCATATGAATCGCCCCAACAGGCTTATCTCACCCAGCGGGACAAGGCTGCCTTTGTGGCCGCACAGCAGCTATGAAGTTGTTAAACTGGAACCAGTTACGCAGACTTTAAGATACCAGCCTTTTCCTTCAAGGCAGCTAAAATAGCAGCACCTTTGCTGGGAAGCAGGGAGCGAGAAAGCAGCGAGGGGGATAGAATGTTGGGAGGGACAGATCCAGCCTTGTGTCCCTGCTCCCGGCTCTGCCAAGGAGACCCCGGCTGCCGGGGGGCACGCCGGACCCCCCATTCCCCAAAGCGGGGTGGGGGGCATGCGTGGGCAGCCACGCTTACCCCCCACCCCAGTCCCCTCCATCACCTCCTCTTCCCGGAGGAAGCACCGGGGCATCTGTTGAACCTCAGCGCAAGGCAGGGAAGGCTGAACTCGCCAGCAAGCCGCTTGGGAGCAAATTAGGCCATGTTCCTTTCTATTCCTAATTACTGTGATCTTCCCCCTCTCCTTCCCCGCTGCCCCTTCGGAGGAGGCAGCGGGTCCTGCCAGCACCTCCCCGAGCAGGCAGAGCCCCCCAGGCGCTTTCCATCCCAGGCCTGCCTCCATTATTTTTGATTCTTTCACCGATTCAAAAATGTGCAAATGAGGCCACGGCTTCCCAATCAGGCCTGGCCAGGAGCTAATTGGCTTTAAGCAGGGAAACCTGAATATGCTAATGATGGCAGTAACGAGCCTGTGATGCGCCTGGAAGGTGAGCCAAGCCCTCGGCTCAACGATCGGCTGACTCTGAGACACGTCAATTAACAACAAGGAAGATAATTTATTAATGCTCCTTTGCACCCCCCTGCCCTTTGCTCCTAATTACAGTTTGATACATGAAACATCACGGAGGTTTGCCAGGTCCTGCCTCAGCCCCGCTCCCAGCCGGAGCATCCCTGTGCAGCCCCAAGCGTCTCCTCCTGCCCCCGAGCAGCCCCTCGCTGGGGCCCAGGACCACGACTGGAGGGTCTCCAGCCAACGCAGAGGACCCCAGAACTCTCCCACCACCAGACCGCGGGGGACGGGGTCCCTGGGCTGGGATTCAGCCAGCTCAGAAGAGGCTCAGGGGAGAAGGGAGATGCGATGGGCTGGGTGGTGCCGCCAGGCAGGGCTGCTCCCTGCGGGGTCCGAGCCCCCGCAGACCCTTCCTGAGGGGCTCCCTCGCTGGCTGCAGAACCCGGCTGCTTCGTCCTGTGAAGGGCACGGGCTGCAAAGCAGGAGGAGGCAGCAATGGCGTCTGTTGGGGGGCTCTGGGAAGGGCCAGGAGCTGGGGAGTTTCGCGTTTGGCTTTCCGACCTATTTAGCATCAAGACCTGGGGGATGTAGAGCACAGAAAGGGGAGAAGCCCGTCAGCATTTCTAATGGAGTGGCTGCTTTCACAGGTCACCCGACACCCAGTCATTAACCCCGGGAAGAACTGGGGTGATTTGGGAAACCATGGCTGCTTTGTCCATCTCTCCAAACCTCTGCACCTCAAGTCCCGAGCCCTGGCAGGAAGGCGAGAAAAAGGCCGTTCCCCCCCAACACCGCAGGGCAGCTGCAGCCCCCTGCACCCACTCCTGCTCCCACACGGACCCAGACACTCTCCCCTCCGCTGCCCAGCATTTGCATCGCAATCGTGCTCATGTTTATGGCTGGGGGTTGCAATTATGGGCAGCTCAAGGCCCTGAAGGTTTTTTCTTTGCATGGTTATTCCAGCAGGGTCGTTAAGGCCAAAGGGCTCCCGGTAAATGCACGTAACGGCATACGATTATGAAGAGCAGAAACCAGAGTTAATAAGGGCACAGCTCCTTCCCTGCTCGGGAGCGACAGTGCTGGAGGAAGAGGCTGCTTGGCCTCTGTCAGCATCGAGGGGATTCAGAGATGGTCCCTCCTCACCATTCTCCCCTGTGGAGCTACACTGCATGGGGTCACCCCAAAAATGCAGAGCAGCTGAACTCCCTGTTGACATCTGCCAGGGACCCATCACCATCTGCATGGGACCCTGTTGACATCTGCCAGGGACCCATCACAGCCAGCACCGCTCAGGTCCCCCCCTGTGCTCTTGCTGAAGGCGGTGCCCCTTGGCCAAGGCACAAAGCCACGGCCACCCTGGGACTCCTGCTCACCGCTGGAGTCATCGCCCACGGCTGCAGCAGTGAGCATCGGCACCCCACAGTCCACGGGGACATTTGCTACCTCAAAGCTCACCCAGAGACAGAATAACAGCAGGACAGTGCCGCCTGCAGCCCTCAACTGCAGGAGGAGGACCTGAAGCAAAACCAACTTCATGTTCCCAGGAGCAATATTTTGCTTGCAGCAAGCGAAGCTGTATTTTGAACAACCATTAGTGAAAAAGCAGCTGAACCCACTGCTTGGGTTAAAACAGGTGAGAAACGAAATAGCTACGTGAATCCCCCGAAACCCTACAGAAAGCGTGGGCTCTGACACGTGCCCAGCCTTGGATTGGGGCCGGTGTAAGACGAGGGCAGGACTGCAGCGGGCGTGCAGAGCCCTCTCCATCCCTCTGGAATGAAGCGCGTCTGCATGGCAGCAATTAGAAACCCTCTTCCCGCTGCTGGCTCCCCGGTGTCCCTTTGATTCCCGAGTCCCAGCGGCCCCGGG
>NW_008796063.1:11124407-11134479 GCF_000699145.1 Aptenodytes forsteri
GGCAGCAGCGGCTGCTGATAATCTCTTTCCAAGGCAGTAAATTTTCCTGCAGCTACCGTGGCAAGTAATCCGGCAGATTATTACACCTTTCAGCGGAATCAGCCTTTTAAATACTCTCTCCCCTCGCCATGCATCTTGTGTTTTATGACCTGGCTTGCTGTCTGAGCGCAGTGAAACACAAATTATGCTCTTCTGCAACCGGAGTAGAGGCACCGGTGACAAATTTTGTACCTCTGGTAACTGGGATCCTTGGGCGCTCCAGTAAATAAGGAAAATTTGCTCTTAAAGCTGCATGGGGCTGCCAGGCTGGGGGCTCTGCATCACTGCAGCACGACAGCCTGGGGAGGGGAAGGGCCCCATGTCCGCTGCTCTGGGAGAGCACCCTGCTAACCCAGGCAATCGCAATGCCGGGCCAGAAAGCCACACGCCACTCGGACGGGCGTAACGCGATTAACGCATACTTATATACTTCCAATGGCCAGCTATTTTTTACGGACCAGTTGTCCCCAGCCTGAGCACTCCAGGCAGGCAGCGCGCTTCTGGCAGGCTGCTCAGATGCAAAATTTATTGCTGTTTGAAAAAAATAGAACAAAAATAGAAAAAAAATCCCTGAGATCACTATAAGTATGTCTAAGGTCTTTGTTTTCAATTACAACTAAAAAATACACATATTGGTTTTCACTAAATTATCCTCTTGCAGCAACGGGCTGATCGTTCCTGGTTTCCTACCTAGACCGAGGACAGCACAGGAAGGACATAAAAAGTCCACAAAATAGCATTTTTTCCAGGTTTAAAGTTACGTGGCCAGCAGAAATGGGAATTCTTTCACTTCCTGATGCTCGAGCAGGCAAAAGGAAAACGACTCTAGTTAAGAAGCAGTTCCTAAGAGACAAATGAGAAAGCACAAGGACATCAAGGTCTCTCAGGTCATGGCATGAGCGGTGCAACACCGCAGCACCACCTCCGCCCTCACCCTTGCGACTCCACCTCACCCCACGCAGCCAAACTATGGCCAGATCCCGTCTGGATGCTCCAGGGATGGAAAAGCAGAGCACCCACCGTGCACCCAGCACCGCAGCCGCACTCGCCTCCGCCCTGGCAGCTCCTCAGACGCAGGGGTTTCCCCATGCAGCCTCTGCAATGCACGAGCGAGTTTTCCCCGAGCACCTCTGTGCCCATGGGCAGACGGTGTTTTTCTCTCCCACGGCTTAACCCCATGCACGGCACGGCAGCGTCTGCTGCTTTTGGGAGGGGACATTAAAAAAAGAGTCATCTATAATTCTGCAGTTGCCTGCAGGGCCTCGGACTGCTGCACGCCAGCGCCCGCCACGCCGCGGAGCTGCAATACTCAAATTTGAGGCAAAATCCTCCAATATTTCAAGTGCATCCATCCCCCTGCAGCCACGCGGTGCCACGTCCTGGGGCAGAGTGGCTGGAGGCGGGGGCCCCCCCCCCCGCGCGCCGGCCCCGCCCAAGCCACAGGCTCTCAGCTAATTAGCTCAGACTAAGTAGCCAGGGTTCGGTGCCAGTGGCAGGACCTGCACTGCCCTCTGCGGTGATGGGTCCCTGGGATCCCTCCTTGTCTGGATCATGGGGTGCAGGCGAGGGGCATCCCCAGCAGCCGGGGCAGCCCTGCCTGCCCTGGGGAGGGCGCATGGGCAGGAGCCCCACGTGGAACACCCCGGTCCCAGCCCCGCCGCAGGTGCAGGAGCAGCAGGAGCCCGCGTGAGGGAGGAAGAAAGGAGGAATCCACACATGTCTGCCAGAGCGAGACCTTCCCGCTGCCGGCGAATTGACAGCTGCTTTGATTTGATTAGCAGATGCTGACGAGGCATCGAGACAAGTCCCCAGAGCCATGAATAATTTCAGTGTATTTGTGTTTATTTGATCTCAGTATGGGGCTGGCCCCGCCGCCTCGGCCAGCCCCGGCCCGGACCCTCGCAAAGCGATGGGGAAGGGGCTGCCGGGCTCTCCAGATGGCCGCTCTGAGGCCACTGCCGGCAGGGCTGGCTGCGGCTCATGCTCCGGGGAGGAGAGAGCCCTTTGCCATGCTCTTCTCCATCCTCCATCCGCACCTCCTGCACAGCCATCCCACCGGGCTGGGGGGCGAGGAAGGGACCCCCCAGCAGCTTTTGGGGAAGAGAAGAGATCCCCCCAGCCTCACGACTTTTAACATAACTCATTCCAACATTTTCAAGTCTTTTTTTACCTTTCCTCCTCTTTTAAATGGGACAAAAATGGGAACTTTGCACTTTCTGGTTCCCGGAGGAGAGCTGGGATCGGAAGCCATGTGGCAGGGCCACCAGGTTCTGCTGGCATCACCAAGGGTCGGGTGCTCTTTAGAAAGCAATTAATGCATTTTAGAGTAATGGATTGGCCATAAACCCCCATGGTCCGACACATAAACTCACCAGAGGTTACCTCTGAACCAGTGTACCCAAGCACTGCACCAGGTACCGTGTCTCCCCCATGAATGAAGGGGGTCGGGGGGAAGGGAGAGCTGGCCCGGGTTCCAAACTGGACCGCCAGCGGAAAATGCTACTGGCAGAAGGGATCAAGAAAAACTCCCTCCCCGGGGTGCCCCCGGGACACTCAGCTCCTCTGCCCCAGCACCATGGTGCATGATGGCACACGGACCCGGCCAGGGCTGAAGAGAGGGGGTCTGAGCCCAGGGCGGGAGCTGAGGTTCCTCTCGCGGCTCCTCCCAGGGTGGCTTTGGGAGAAGAGGAGCCAGGACCACGCTCAGCAGGCAGAGCCCTTGCCATGGTGCTGCCAGGGGTCTCCCTGCACCTCCCTGACTGAGGACCCCGGGTCCTACTCCAGAAGGTAAATCAAGTAAATTTAAGTCCACATTTTAAACCAAGCAAATTCAACTGCTTTAACAAAAGCAATTTTAATGTAATTCTCCCGCCCACAGTGCCTTCTGCGTCCAGTTTAAAACTGCACTGGTTGGATCTGATGACTTAGAAATCAAAGATGCTCCGAGTGAGGTGACAGCCCGACCCCTGCCATCGGAGTAACACCTCTCCCATCACCGTGTGCCGATCTAGCACGTGGCGAGTCCATCGACTACCTTTCATGGAGGCTTCTGCAAAAATGCTTTCCCAGTCTGGCTCTCCCCTGCTGAACAAGCACCGAGTCCTGCTCGAAGCTTCAGCTTCAAACTAACCACGAGTCACTCTGAAACGCATCCAAAACTGTCTCATTTCTACCTAAGAAAACATAAATCAGTCCTTGCTTGTGAACTGGAGCCAGGTCTGAGGTCTGCAACGAAGCCATGGGGATCCATCAGCACAGTTTCCAGTGACAGTTTTAAGCTCTCTTGGCCAGATCCACAAAGGTATTTGGGAACCTAAGGCTCGCCAAAATTGCCGGTGACTGCGCACCTCAATCCTCCTGTGAACGGGATCCGCTGCTTGCTGCCGTCCCAGCCCTCCGATGGAGGAGAACCGAGCCGGTGCCTCGCTCTGCCCCAGCTCCCCCCACCCTCCATCCCAGCCTGCCGACACCTCGGCTTGCCAGGAGCATCCCCCCACGCTGCCCCTACATGGGGGGGACCCTGTGCCCCGCAGCATCAAAATCCTCTAGTGCCGGACACCCATCGCCAGCAGCTGCCGCCGGCACCGGGGTCTGAGCAGGAGGGTGCCCCAGGCTGCCCGCAGCGAGGGGGGACAGGGGGGTGATGGGAGCCAGCAGCACCAGTCCTGCTCTTGCTGCGTGGCGCTGGACCAGCCCGGCTCTGCTCTGAGCAAGCAGCAGCTTCAAGAAACAGCCCAAAGTGATGCACGAGCTGTAGGGTTTGGCCCGAGGGAGGAAAAGCACCATATTGGTGCAATTACCTGAGTTTAGACAAACCTCCGCGGGTGCCTGGGCCGGGTTCAATAGCTGGCAGATGAGTGGCATCATCTGCAGCATCAGCTCTTGGCTGGCACGCAGGGACCCTCCACGGGGCTGCCAGGGGGCTCGGGGCAGGGAGCAGATGTCCCGCAGGCGCGCGGCCCCGGGAGCCACTGCAGGAGTGGGGCAGGGGGGGGGGCTGCCCACGGAGGGGAGGACGGGGAGGCAGCGATGCCGCAGCTGCGTGCGGGCAGGAGGGGCAGAAATGTGCTGAGGCAGCAGTCCTGCGACCACGGACCACCACCACCCCCCCCCCGGACCCCAGCAGCTGCGGGCAGGATCCAGCCGTTCCCATCTCCCCAGCACTGCTGTAATGCCTTTGACAGCTCGAGCAGGCGATCGCTGGGCTGCTGCCTGCCCAGCCCTGGCAGGAGGCATGGCTGCACGCTGCCTGCATGCTGCCTGATGGCCTGGAGCGGGCAGCAGCTCTGCAGAGCAGCAGGTTACCCCCAGGTTAACCCATCCAAAGGTGACAGTTACCCCCCAACCCCTCGAGACAGCTGCCTGTAAGGAGGCAGGGATGGAGCCAGGGTTGCCCAGCCCTCCTCCTCACCACCTTCCCCTGCCGAGCAGGGCGAGGGAGCCATAACTGCATCTGAAAGGAGAGAGGTTTCACCCTGCGGCTGGAGAGCAAAGCCCAGATGGTGCCCAACAGCCCCCAGGCAAGAGCAAACCACCCTTTTGTCTCCCCCTTCCCTGGAGTGGAGGTTGCAACAGCATCCCTCAGCCCAAACCCCTGCATCCCCCCAGTTTCTGCATCGGTGCTTCAGTCTGCACCCTCCCTCCCTGGCTTTGGGGGTAGACAGGGGAAACTTCAATCTAAACCGCCCTTGTAATGGTCACCATCGCTGCACCCGGCCGGTGCCCCCCGGAGCAGCTCCCAGCTCTCTGCAAAGCACGTGCTACGTGTGCTACAGCTCATGACGGCTCCGAGCTAGAGGAGCTCATCTGCCTTCCCCGCCTCTGTCAACGACAAAAAACAGAAATACAGTTTGTTTGGTGTTTGTCTCGGGTCGAATGCTGTCATGCTGCTCTTGTTGGGATGGAAAATGCATCCAGTTTTTCCACAGAAACAAAAAAGATTCCCCATCTGTGTCAAATTTGTAATACAGCCTGGGGGAGGATGGGAAACAAATTTAGCTCTTTTTTTTTTTTTTTGCTATCAGAAAAAGCCCTGTTTCCTGGCAAAGAACAGAGCCGAGCTTCGCCCGGAGCGCAGTGGTGACGTGAGCCGGCACCGCTCACGCAGCCCGAACCGCTCCGTGCCATCCCATCCAGCGGCATGTGCCGAAACGCCATCAGGAGCCAGGCAGAGGGAATTGGGAGAGGAGCCCCGATGCCCAGCTCGCGGCCCCGGAGCAGCTGCCAAACGGTTATTCTCCCTGACAACCTGCTCAGCCACTTCCATGCATGTGCAGGACTTTTCTCCCCAATCTGCAGCCCATCACATGGGAGCTAATAACTGTTTCCTCCGCAGATAAGGGAGAAACCTCAGAAATCCAGCCAAGCCTGGACAACAAGGCTTCGGGATGCTGGGGATGCTGCTGGGTGCCCAGCGGGGCAGCAGCCCGTCCCGCCCCCCCCTCCCCTCGCACTGTGGTTCAGCTGGTCCCCAGGCGAAGGAAATCCCCCACCGAGGAGGGAGACGTGGGTGGATTACGCACTTTGCTGCAAAAAAAAAAAAAAAAGCAAAAAAAAAAGCTGTTTCTCCAGCTCTAGAGAAAGGGGCCACGGAGGCACAGGGAAGGCTCAGAGGATAAGGGGGTTTCTTCAGCCCCGTGCCCCGGGCTGAGCGATTGCCAGCTCCCAGCGCCCATGCTGGATGAGCCTGAGGTGCCCGGGCGGAGATGGAGGGGCTCCATCCACAGCCCGGCAGGTTCAGGTCTCTCAGCCCGGCGTCGGTGCTCCCTCCTTCCTTCCCTCCCTTCAGCAGGAACAACTGGGAATTCTCTAACAAAACATTTCTTCACTGGAAAAGCATCAGTTTGTGGCAAACGGAGCTGTTTGTGGGAAAGGAGGGGATTTTGATTATTTTTAGCCTGGCTTCCTAAGGAAATGTGGCTTAAGCAATCACACGGTCTGTCTGCCTGTCCGCCCAGCTGTCTGCCCATCTTCCCCCAGCCACGTCCGATCCCACCGGCCGATTCCAGCCGGATTTGACGGAGGACAAGGATCAAAAATAGGAAGTTTGCACATTTCCATGAAAAGCTGTGGCCGAGTGGCAGCCGGGGCCCCGCCCGCTGCCCTCAGCTCGGGGCCAGGCAACTCCAGCACAGCCCAAAACCCAGCAGCCCCGTCCATGTCAGCTTTGCTGGGCGTCAGGCTTCCCAGGTCCCACTCAGTACCAGGGTATTTGGGTGCCCAGCGTTGCAGAGGAGGGAGAAATACGCTCCTTGCAACTAAAACTCATTTGCAGAAGTTGGAAAGACCCTCAGTAATCTTCTCATTAAGCAGCTCCCGAGGCAGAGCCACCTTTGGCAGGCATCCCTGCCCACCACACTGGGCAGAGCTGCGCTCGCAAGCAGGAAAGTCCTCCCTGGAGCCAGGGGCCGGACTCTGCCAGGTCTTGGGCATCAGTTAATAACAGCAGCCAGGCCAGATGTCCTAAGGCTCACAGTCCTGACCCCACACCCCAGGGTAACGCCAGCCTCTGGGGACAGCCTGCTGCTGGCTTGTCCCCAAACTGCCTTTTTCATAAGGAAAAAAAATGAGCAAGCATCCCAGCACGCCCCAGCCCCACGACGTTAGCGTGTCTCGCTGCCGCAGCCTCTCTTCCCAATGGGGAAAAGACCCTCGGGCTGGGCAAAACGCCGCCTCCGCAGCAGGCAGGGCACTGCAGGAGGGACTCGCCCAGCCCTGGCAAAGCGGGGCAGAGAAGCCGCAGCAAAGACAGGGCATTTCTGCAAAGCCCCAGGCTCGGGGCTTCAGAAAGAGGGAAGAGGAACTCAAAGGCTACATTATTTGCTCCCAAGTTATTATGTGCCATTGTATATATTCGAGACAGTCTTAAGCCCTCAGAAGCGGGTGGCCAGCAGAGCAGCAGAGGTTGAAGCGTGGAGGCTGGCAGAAGCAGAAACCTGCTCTTCGTTTTGCCCCTGTAGAGGAAGGGAGTAAATCTTGCACCGCCTTTTCCACTGATGCAGCTACGATAATACGTACTTAATTTAATTTGTGCTGTTTCCAGTCATCAACTTTTACGTGCTTCCAGGAAGCAATAGGTTGATTTTCCTTCCTACGTTTGAAAATTGGGAAGTCAACGACCAGCCAAGGTGGTGCTCCCCCGAGAACTGTGCCAACTGTGCCAGCACGCTGCCACCTCCACGGCTCGCGGCTGAGCCCCCCGGGCGCTGCCCAGCCCTGCGCAGCAGCGGAGAGAGGGGCATCCAGACCTCCAGCCCCTCTCCCCAGTGAGCGACCCCTCTCCTGGCTCATGGCAAACAGAGCAATGCCTCCATCAGCGAGCGTGGTCCAAACCAGGGCTGGGCATCAGAGGCCTCAGGGCTGCTCTCCCAGACCTGCCGGGAAGCCCCTGCCATCCCACCGGTGTTTGCCGAGGCAGCAGGACTGCACGAGGTCCTGCTCCGTAGGGATGCTCGGGGCTCCATTGGGCTGCCCCTGTAAAGCCAGACGGGACCCTGCCTCGCTTTTACAAGAGCAGTGGCTCCTCAGGAGCCCGAGACCACCGCGTCTCTGCCGAGACCACCGAGGCGGGGCGGGAGGAAATGCTTGTCTGCCCTCAAGCTGCGTTTTGCTGCCGGAGCAGGAGCCTCGGGCTGTAAACGCCGGCAGCTGCCAGCCGCTGCTCCTCCAAAAGCAACCGGCCCCCAAGCGCTGCTGCCCCTTATCCCTGGGGATTGATTGAGGACTAGAAGCACAGGCAGCCCCGCAGCGTCGCAGTGGCCGACCCTCTGATGTGGGCGCTCTCATGTCTCGTAACGTGGGTGAGCTCATACTGAGGCTGCCTGTGTGGATTCTCTGGTGTCTAATAAAGTGGCTGTGCTCCAGGTGCAGCCCCTCCTGGGAGAACATCTCCCCGGGACAGGACTGGAGGGGCACGGGCGCTAGCAGGGTGCCCCGTGCATCCCCCCTCCCTGCCCTCAGCTGTTTACTCACAGCCTGTAGTTTTTGCCCCTAAACTTATCAGCAGTAAAACGTTTCCATAAGCACCAGAGGCCCTCCCAACTCGCAGCCTGGCAGAGCAGGGAGCAAGGCACAGCAAGTGATTCTGTGGCAGCAGAGACCAAGGCTGCCTGGGACTGACACCGTCTCTCCTGGGCTGTGTTTAGAAACAAACAGTAACTCCCAGGAGAGGTGAAAACCCAACTCATTTTTTAAATCCAGCTCATTTTTTTAACCCAGCTCATTTTCCCCCTGCGGCATCAGCAGCAGACAGGCTGGTGGCCACCTCGGCCGCCTCCATTAACGACCTCCAGGCCAGTTGCTGCAACATAAAACTCTCTTGGTCCAAAGGGAGTCAGACCTGGCTGCAATACGTGGGAGGACCACAGCCACCTGGCACTCTGGAGACATGAAAAAGCAAGAGCCATGTTCCCATGGGCTCCTCGCCACCCCAGAGCCCAGCATGGGACCACATGGACACTCACTCACCCACTTCCACAGCACTAGGAACGGTTTGGTGTACCTGGGTGAGAAGGAAAGCAGTAATTCCACCAGCCAGGAGCCTGAATCTATTCCTCATCTCCTACAGCGTCACCGTGTTAGCATCCTTAACTAGACACTTCAATGTCTGGGTGATGATGGATGGGTGGAGGGCTGACGGATGGGAGCGTGCAGCTAGATGGACAGATCGATCCCCCGCATCCCTGGCAGCTGTTCCCGATAACCCAGCCCGAGGCGAGGAGCAGCTGGGGGCTTTGCGAGGGCCAAGGTCCGCAGCGGAGGTCCAGACAGCGTGTTTGGGCTGCAGAGCCTGAGGACACGTGGAGCCAAGCCCACAGCAGGGCATGCAACCAGTAAGACAGGCTGTATTTAAAGGACTGGTAACATCAAGGCTTGCAGCAGCTGATGGTCCTGCTGTGAAGGAGCTTCATGAACAGCCGCTGATAAGGAAAAGCACCGGGGAGACCACAGCCGTGGACACAGTAAGCATAGCAGCGCAATTTGGGCTGTTGTCTGCTAATACCCAGCCTAAGAAATCATCGACAAGCGGCAGTCATGGAAACCCTGTCCTACACAACTGACGGGGACAGCGAGCACCAGGCAGAGAAAACTAACCGGAGAGCAGCCCGGCTCTTCTGCCACCATCCCTGTCCCGTCAATCAGCAACTGCAGACAAAGAGCTGGTCCATGACGACGCCCAGCACCACCGGCACCCGAGCCCTGCACCCGAGCACCCACAAAGGCAACAGCTTCGTGTGCTCCTGCAGAGGGGCTGCTCCTGCCCGGCGGGAGGCAGCCTGGCCTCCCCGCAGCCATCTCTGCAACCGGGACCAGCTCCTAGAGCAGCACGGAGGGAAGTGCTGAACTCCCAGGAGGTGCTGAAATAACCGTGGTGGGGCAGATCAGCCCACGGCTCACCAACACCAGCGCACTGGTCCACCAGTGTCCCTTGGCCAGGGCTCGAGAGCAGCCACCCAGCCACCACGCAGCTGAATCGACAGGTCTTTTAGCCCAGCACAGCTACACCCCTGCTCACGCGTGCACCGAACAGCATCTCTGTTAAAAATAGTCACGAGCAGAGCAAGGGCCAGATCCTGGAGCCCAACATTACACCAGCCAGGAACAAGGCAATGATCCCATGGCTCCGGCAGGATCACCCACTTAGCAGGGACCCGGGGAGCTGGCGTTCCCAGTAGCCGTGCCAGCAGAAAGCGAGCAGGACTCTCGCGTGGTCTGCGTGCCCCTGGGAGGCGTGGGGGAAGCTCCCCAGCCCATGGCCCCGGGCGTTGCTGCGGAACCACAATATTCTCTTTCTTCCCCTTTTTGAATGCAACAGAGGAAAAATCTGGGGCTGTTTGGAGTGCATTAAGTGGTGGGAGGCCGAGAGGCATTCCTCCCAAGGCACGTTCAGCCGGCGGCCGGCACACCTGGGAACTCCAGCTGCACTGTAAAAGCAGGGAGGACACTGGGAGCTTGTTTGCTGCTGGACTCATGTGGGGTGGGACGTTATGAGCTGATGGGAGCATTTCCCACAGCCCCTTCACCTGCTGACTCA
>NW_008796063.1:11134681-11135508 GCF_000699145.1 Aptenodytes forsteri
GGGGGCGGCTCCTGCCCGGCGGGAGGCAGCCTGGCCTCCCCGCAGCCATCTCTGCAACCGGGACCAGCTCCTAGAGCAGCACGGAGGGAAGTGCTGAACTCCCAGGAGGTGCTGAAATAACCGTGGTGGGGCAGATCAGCCCACGGCTCACCAACACCAGCGCACTGGTCCACCAGTGTCCCTTGGCCAGGGCTCGAGAGCAGCCACCCAGCCACCACGCAGCTGAATCGACAGGTCTTTTAGCCCAGCACAGCTACACCCCTGCTCACGCGTGCACCGAACAGCATCTCTGTTAAAAATAGTCACGAGCAGAGCAAGGGCCAGATCCTGGAGCCCAACATTACACCAGCCAGGAACAAGGCAATGATCCCATGGCTCCGGCAGGATCACCCACTTAGCAGGGACCCGGGGAGCTGGCGTTCCCAGTAGCCGTGCCAGCAGAAAGCGAGCAGGACTCTCGCGTGGTCTGCGTGCCCCTGGGAGGCGTGGGGGAAGCTCCCCAGCCCATGGCCCCGGGCGTTGCTGCGGAACCACAATATTCTCTTTCTTCCCCTTTTTGAATGCAACAGAGGAAAAATCTGGGGCTGTTTGGAGTGCATTAAGTGGTGGGAGGCCGAGAGGCATTCCTCCCAAGGCACGTTCAGCCGGCGGCCGGCACACCTGGGAACTCCAGCTGCACTGTAAAAGCAGGGAGGACACTGGGAGCTTGTTTGCTGCTGGACTCATGTGGGGTGGGACGTTATGAGCTGATGGGAGCATTTCCCACAGCCCCTTCACCTGCTGACTCAGCCTCTGGGGTGCCACCATGCCCCCCCCCCCCCCCCACG
>NW_008796063.1:11135759-11138756 GCF_000699145.1 Aptenodytes forsteri
GCGGGGGCGCCCCCCCCCCCCCCCCCCCCCCCAGGACGTCTTCCTCCGGCATCCTTGTCCTCATCTCCGCAGTTGGTGATGTGGAAAAGGCACCCGCCAGGCTGACCCCCCCCACTCCCTCCCGGGCCGGGCTCTGCACCCCTTCGCACGGCTGAAGCCGCAGAGGAAGGGGAGGCTGGAAATCGGGGAGGCTGGAAATCAGGGAGCCGTGCCCCAGTGCAATGCAGCTCTGAAGCCGACTGGCACCGAGCTGTCAGGGAGCACCGGCACAGACCGTATGGCTGGAGCAGCCTGCTGCTCCACACCACTGCCACAGACCACAGCTTGGGAAGCACCAGCCTAAAAGCCTCCGGGGACGCAGGGGATGTTGCAAGGAGGATGCTGGAGGATCTGGCCAGAAACCCCACCTGTAGAGCAGGGGCCCGGGCAGAGCCGGGCTCTGGGGTGAGCGGCAGCAGGAGCTGCCCCGCTGTGGGGAGCCACAAGGTCCCCGAGGTCAGATCACACTCACATCAGGTCCCCCCACTCTAAAAAAGCCATGCACAGAGGCACACCAGCACCGTGAAGGATGCAAACGCTGGGCTCACGCTGGCTGGCTTTACGAGCACACGTGAGCGTGCTGCACCGATGCATCCTACTGAACCACCATGAGCTTGCACGGTCACGGCCCCGTCTGCGTGGTCGCACCAGCCCACAGACCACCAGGACACCGCAGCAGCGATGAGCCCACGGCATGCCAGCGGCCGGCACTACGATGTCCACAGGCAGAGGAACCGGGGCCACCTCTCCTTCAGCTCTGGTTTTCCACCCAACTGTGTAAGGAGGAAAATGGAGAGCACATAGCAAATTAACCCCCAGCTGTCAGCAGAGTTTGCGGGGACGCCGGGGGCACTCGGGCCCTCCGAGCTGCAGCTGGGGTAGAGCGACCCTGATGGGAAATGGTTTTTAAGCCAGGGTCGGTCTGTGCGGACACGAACGGTGGGCATGAGCAGAGCTCTCCTCCCGGTGACAGTGGCTCAGCAGGCTGGGCTCGGCCCCAGGCTGGGACACCGAGGGATGGCTGCAGCAGGAAAAATAAAAGCAAAATAAAGCGGGGAGGTGGAGGGAGAGAGGTGCTGGCAGTGGGTCGGGATGGCACCGAGCGGTGGCTGCCTGCGCCCACCCTGCCCGGTGCCCTCCCAGCCCACCCGGGTGCTCCGCAGGCCAAGGGGGATGTCTGGGATGCTGACAGCGATGCTGCATTTACGCAGGCTCACACCACTCGCTAAACTCATCTGTTCCACTCCTCGACACCACAACTCAAACTTCATTAGCAGATAAAACAGATCTATTTTTTATCTGCCAGCAGAGGCAAGGTGCTCGTCCGGCTCAAGTCCACCGAGCTTGTTTTCATAATCACTAAAGTAAAAAAGATGCTGAAAAAGCACGCGTAACCAAGGCCCCGAGAGCCGGGCAGAGCCACTGCCTGCTGACTGCAAGCCACCCACGAGGACAAGCCTGCAGCGAGGGGACTCGAGCGGCTCTGCCCGAGCTGGCGGCTGGAGAGGCTCAGCACAAGGAATGGGTTTCAGCGTGGGTTGCACAGGTCTATAGCACACCAAAAAAAAAAAATCATAACGAAAAAAGAAAAGGAGCGATACACAGGCCAGAGCCGGGGCAGGACCGCGCGTGCGTCGCCCTGTGCCAAAAGAGCATAAAGCTCCCATTTTCTCCGCAGCATCCGACTGGATTGCAGCTTCCCCCAGTCAAACGTCTCAATGGCGAGAGCGGCGCACGCTGTGAAAGCTCCCCGGCCGTCTTATGGCAGCGCGTCCGTAATTCGTGGGGGGTTTGTGCCTGACTGGCAGGCAGCGCCCGGCCCCGGATGGGACCTCCTGCCTGCAGTGGCAGAGCCCTCGGGTTTCCCATCCCGATCCCAGGGACTGGTCCAGGAAAGCCTCGGGATCAGAGGGGCCGGTGCAGCGAGGGGCGGGGGGGCGGGGGCAGGATGGGGCGTTAATGCCGCTTTGTGCTCCGTTTTCCAGGGCAGTGGGAATGAATGGAGCCCATCGCGGAGCCCCACCGCTCCTGCAGGCACCGATGTCCCACTGCCCGCTTGTGATTGAATCGGCCCCTCGGATGGATGCCTGGAGGGATGGAGGGACGGACAGACAGCAAGGTAGCTCAGAAAGCGCTGGTTGTATCCGCTTCGGAGAGAAGCGACCGCAGGGACGGTCTGTCCTGGGATTTGGGGGTCCCTCTGCGCCCTGGCAAAGGATGCCCTGCCCGCTCGGAGCGCTTCTCCCGGAGGTGTCTGCCCACGCACACCCCACCGGCGTGGGCTTTCTGCCCACGGAGGGGAGGACGGGGATCCCGGGGAGAGTGACACCACACCAGGGTCCCACCAGAGCCCCCGGGCTGGTGCCAGGCACGGGGCACACGCTGCCCCCCCGCCAGGGACACGACCCAGCGGGCACGGGGATAATGCCATGCTGGTTCCCACTGCGCCGGCGGGTACCTGCCGAGGATGTGGACAGACACTTGCTGCCAGGACAAATTCTGCTTCAGGATGAAATTTAATGTTGGGGAAAAAAATAGTTCTGAAAAGTCACATTTCAGTAAATTGATTTTTCCCTGCACGGCAGTAGCTTTAAAGTAAAAAACACAAAAACAAACCAAAAACTTCTTTAGGCATTTCAGAACAGTTTTGCCTAGTTATTGTGAAAATTTAGATCAGAAAACGTGTTGGGTAAAATATTCAATTCCCCACAGCCTGGAGAGCCTCATCAAAAATCCATTTGAAGTATTACTCTCAAATCCCTCATGGCAATGGGATATTTTAAGGTCAGTTAAACTTATTATTCACTCAAGATTTTCTTTCAGGTCCCTGCATATTTCAAACAGATTTTTCCCCATCTCTAGCCCAATTGTGTTACAAAAAGTCCTTTCCCTTTTTTTTTTTTTCTGAAAAGAAAAAAAAAAGTTGTCAAAAGAAAAGATACTAATCAGAAAAAGCTT
>NW_008796063.1:11138791-11146632 GCF_000699145.1 Aptenodytes forsteri
AAAGAAAAGATACTAATCAGAAACAGCTTCTGAAGTCTTAAAACCCGCTACAGTTTGTACTTGTTACCAAAAAAACATTGACGCTGTCTCCAGATCCCTAAATCCCTTGACTTTTAAAATGTTGAATGGACCTGTGCTTGGAAAAGAAGAATTAACTCAAATTTGTTTTTCTTATTTGCAATTCAGTTTCCTTGAAAAAGGGTATATACACAGATTTTTTTTTTCTCCCTTCCATCGTGCAAGGGAAGAAAGCAACTTCAAAAAGTGCAACCTGCATTATTTCTGGATTATTTAGGATTTCCAACTTAATGTAACTGCAGTTTCTGCTCCTACCATCCCTTTTCCCTCCAAGGACACTTTTTTTTAAAAAAATAAATAAATAAAGATCACCCAAAGAATATAATTTTTTAATTTCTGAAGTGTCCCCACCTTGGGGAGGAGCACAACAGCTCTTCTAGCAGCACGCAAAACCCAAGAGGGGTCAGCTCTCAAATCAGTGGTACCTGGACAGGGGTCAGCAGGATCCGTCCCTGAAGAGACCACACAACAACCCTGAATGCAATTTGGCTGGTGCAAAACAACAAATATTTTAAAGACAATATAACAGTATCTATTTTTACAACCATCCACAGAGAAACTTGACAGCCGATTATGAGGTTCTGAAGCAGCAAAAAGATCAGCCTTTCCCCTAAAACACAAACGCCCGTTTTCTGCTCAAAACCTCCCCAGTTTTGAAACACCAACACCGACCAAATCCAAGATTCCACTTGGAAGATCGTCACTTTCTTTGTCTTTAGAAAAAATGCAAACTCCTGCTTTGAAGAAAATTTGACTTTTGACCACAAGAAACCAAAGCTTGACTTCCCCACTGACCTGCAAAGGACTTGTATTTGTGCCTTCCCAAAGAGAGAAGCTTTTCTGGAGAAGAGGTGAATCGCCGGCACAAAGCAGCTCCTCTAATTACCAGGGACCCTCAGAAAGGTGTGAGTTTGGGTCATTTGCAAAGCCGGCCACACGCCTGCACAACCCTAATCTCCCACGCCTGGGAAGCTGGCTGGCAGTGACGGCAGAGCACAGCTCCTCTCAGCGCTGCAAACCTCTCCTCTCCTCTCCTGTCCTGGCCAGCAATAGTGCATGGTCAGCGTTCTCCATCTTATTTTGGCACTTCCAGGTCTTCTTGGAAACTCGGGGAGAAAATCAGCCGCTAACCTCGCAAGAGGTTGAACGCCGGGATGGACCAGAGGACGCAGGCTCCTGCCTGCTCCAGCCTGGCCCCTGTCCTTACACCACCACCCTGATCGTGCCCTGAGCCTGCAGTAACACCACCCCATCCACCTCCCGCACTAATTCGTCCCGCTGCGCTCACCGCCTCCTCGCACCCCCGTAACGAAGACGAGATATTTGGCCACAGAGATGTAGTATGGGGAAGCGTCCTCCCAGCTTCTCCAAGTCCTTCCCAGGCTCCAGGGAGGACAACGCAGCAGTGGGCAATCACCAGAAAATATCCTGAGGACCCAACCCTAGCAGCATTTCAAGCACCATTATCTTCGTCCCCAAAGCCCTTCGAACGCATCCTCCCTCCTCCCTTGCCCCACGTAACGCATGGTTCAGCCACTGCCAGGAGGAGGGTGGCACCGCGTAGGACCCAGTGTCCAAATTCTCTCCCAGGAAAGACGATTGCTGCAACACAAATGGTTTGAGCT
Organism: Aptenodytes forsteri; assembly: GCF_000699145.1. Lineage (NCBI taxonomy): Eukaryota > Metazoa > Chordata > Aves > Sphenisciformes > Spheniscidae > Aptenodytes > Aptenodytes forsteri. The sequence continues at coordinate 11,140,495 of NW_008796063.1, forward strand.
CAGCTTCTCTGCTGCGTTATACGGTTTGGAAGGAGCCAGAGCAGAGCCGGTGCAAATCAGACCTTGCCCTGCCCGAGTCCAGTGGCTGGAACAGTTGTGCTTGTCCCACGGATCGACTCGCCCTCTGCTCCGGGGAGCGGACAGTGATTTTGCTAGCGTTCGGCACAGACACTCCTGTTTTCAAACCGGCCCAGCCAGGTCAGTGTGAATCAGACCGAGAGACCAGCCTCCCCCAGGACCAACCCCAATTACTGCCACGTTGTCCAGACCCTGTAACACATATAGGACTGGGACAGCCACAAAGGCACTTCCAAAGCCCCACCTCCGTGGGACGGAGGGATCTTCCTTACACATCATTGGCCGCTCCCTGAAAGATGATTAACATTTATACCCCAGATAATAATTTCACAAATTTCTGACGGTCATATTTGTTTGTGAAGGTCACAAACAACATCAAGAGCTCTGCCCGAAGCCAAGAGTAATGCAGCCAACACAGGAGGCAAACTGAGCAGAGAGGAAAAGATTGCAAGTGCCCATAATCTTGCTCCAGAGAGCAGAGAGTTTAGAAATTATTAAACAGTTCTTAGTATTTCCAACCATCTGGCCTGCATTTCTCCATTTATTCAATCAGACATATGTTGCTTTTATCTCCGCCACTGCCAGCTCTCCCCTGTTCTCTGAAAACATGTGCATCCTCCACTCTCTGCTCATTTTCAGCTCAGCACAAAGCAGAGGCTGCGAGTTCGGCACACGGTGCAGATTTCTAACAAGTGAACGTGCTCGTTGTAGCTGCTTCCACCAACAGATTTCTCCCACTTGTACCTAAAAATCAGTGTTTGCACAAAACAAGGCAGCTTTGGCAGACTGAGATGTAATTTGCAGTTGGGAATCCCACTGATGCAAAGCAGTATCACTCCACCGAAGCCACTGGCGTCCTATCGATTCCTGCCGGCCAGGGTCTGGAGGGAGAGATCTCCTCCAGCTGTGAAGGTGTGGAGGACCAGAGTCCACGAAAAGCATCTCTCTCTTCCTGGGGGCATCACGGCAGACACATGCCAAAGCAAGGAAACCGACCCCACGCTGCTCTTCAACCCCACTGCACGCAGGCTCTGCTGTACGCTAACATGTGCAATAACACACCCAGGCCAAGGTATAGCACCACAAACCATCTTCTCTGATCAGCCCACTCTTTGCACCTTTCATTTCCAGCTATGATTTCTTCCCTCTAACGAGCAGAACGCCCATCCAGGGGGACCAGAAGCCAGAACTGCCAATAACGGACAGAAAGGGAGAAAGAGGAATGCTGCACTGCTCCAGCAACACAGGTTCCCACCGCCCGAGCCAACAGCATCACCCTGGACCTCTACAGTCTTCAGAGGGCAAGAGAACGAGGAGACCCAACTGTCTGTCCAAGACCAGCCAATGCTGTCACACTGGTGTTGGGCACGGGAAGAGACCTATGAGCCACGGAGGCTGTTTCGGAGCTGCAATCATCACTAGCAAGAAGATAGAGCTGTTGGCTGGGATCAGGCTTAGCTTCCACCAAGCATGAAAACTCCAGCCCTGGCTCTTTTGCCACCTGGAGATGACTGCTCTCCCACAACGCGACTCTCATCCCCCAGCAGCCTGCAGCAAAGCACGTCTTCATCTTCGCATCAGCTCTGGCTGCATGTTCCTCTTCCACGAGACTCCTCCGAAGACTGCCCTTCAAGCGGGAACAGTCTCTTCGAGTCCGCAAGAGGGCAAGGAGTGAATTACGTTTAATTACACACTGTCCAGGGTCTTAAGTATCAGGCCAAGTGTTACCAGATGTGCAGGGATCTCTGTCAAAGCGATCCACAGCCTTGAATGCCTGTTTGGATATTTAATATGTTGGTATCTGGGGTGTGAGGGTCAGAGACAGGGTTTTCAATGCAGATGTTACAAATCTTTTCCATTCTTACCATCACCTTTTAATAACGCCATAAATCATCAGGCACTTCTCAGGTGACCAAGTAATTGCCCATTTGTGTATCTGAGCAAGCTTATCTGGACTCTAACTTACTCTTTGCTGCCAGCAAAGGAGATCTGCGGAGAGCAAACCCCAGGGTTTTGCGTGCCCCATCTCTCCTTCAACAAGTCATCTCTTGGCGTATGTGCTTCAGACGCATTGTGGCAGCGCAAGAAAAAGACAAGTAACTGATACAGGAAGATTAAAAAAAAGGTTGGATCGGTCTGTTCCTAACGCGAGCCTTGCTGCTCGCAGTCCTTTGATTGCAGCAGAAATAAAAGATGGAAATTCACTGGAGGCAAAGGAATTAATTAAAAGGAGAATAAAGGAGCATCAGTCTGTTGGAGTCCTGGCATCAATTCTGAGACTAGTTTTGAAGTGGCAACAGTTTTACTTGTTCTTTAAAGTTGTTCTTCTACGTCCTGCACGGTGACTCGGGGAACTAACGTGCAGCATGTGCAGTGCCTGACGCGAATGGCCGCCCAGGGATGAGGAGACCCAGCTGGCACAGGACCTACCTGCCTGCCGGTGGGGACACCCAGCCACTGCCTCGGCACCCTTCCACCTTCTTCTGATTCAAGGGTCCTCCTCCAGACCCTGGAGGAAAGGAGATTTCTGCAGAAGCTGTGCGCCCTGCGAGGAGGGCAGGACCCACGGCAATCGGGTCTCTTCAGGATATCACACCATCCTACACCGAACTGCTCCTAACTGCTTCCTTCTGATCCACTGAGATCTTCAAAGCATGGTGGAGCCACCCTCCTTCACCAGGCAGCCAGGGCTCATTTCGGGCTTGTAAACTGTCTGCAGATGGTTTCATAATTCTGCAAGAAATAGCTGCTGAAGTTTTGCTGAAGGTGAGAAGAACGCTAACCACCTTCAGCTGAACCACAACCCAAACTGGCATTATCTTCAAATACAGCCATGCACATACATACGGACTATGGTTTTCCAAAGCTTTTTTCTGGTTCCTGAGCTTTCAGTTTTCTTGTCTTCAGGAGATATTTGCTTCAAGCAAGAACTGAAACTCTCCCCATCCCATGACTCCAGGAGCTACGGCTCCAAAAAAACACCAAGTCTCTTGAGATTCATAACAAAATCTGAAGAGATTGTGCTTTAAAAATTCATGTTCGGCTGCCATGTGAAGAGCGGGACCTGTCACTGAGAGCATCCCAGCTGAGCTCGGGGGGGGTTCACAGCCAGATTTCTTTCCAAAGGGCACTGGTTACCCCTCCTCTGCACCCATGAACTTGGCTCCAACTTCACCCAAACAGAAGCACAGGGTCTGGGGACTGTTTTCAGGTCAGAGCTGGGTACATCGCACATACAACCTATTGTGTAATCCATCAGCCTACGATGTCATGCAACCAGAAACCCACTAACGACAAGGTCTGTGTTAACACTTACAGGCAACTGGCCGAGCCGAGATGCAAACGCTGACATGAGGCTCCCACAGCCGGACACAGCTGGAGTTAGGTGGTCACCAAACCTTGGCAGGACTGGCACGTAATTTAAGCTCAAATTTGCCTTTCTTTTAAAGAATGTTTGCCTAGCAAAAAAACGTTTAGAAGAGGTCTTGCACCATCAGGGTGATTAATGCTAAAAAGGAATCACTCATTCGAGGTTCCTGTTCAGTAATTCAAGTTTTATGAACCTTTCACACGACAGAGAACTTATTGTGATCCCTGTTAAGTCCCGTGAATACAGCAAGCCCTCGCACGCTTCCTGATACACTTTGAAGCAGAGAAATATTAATTTTTAATATTCATAACAAGATCAGAACTGAACAAGGCTATCCCTTGCTATCTGCCTTGTAACAAGATCAGGATCAAACCGAGTGTGCTCTCAGGGAGGACACGGTGGCAGGGTTACACCGGCACCGCATGTCCCTCCCATCTGCGCAGCGGTAATTAGCCAGCACGCCACACTCGCAGCTCACACCCGGGCTAATTACGGCGACCCGCTGGGACCCAGGTGGGCTGTACCGGGCTCAGCAGCCCCATGTCCTCCCCGAGGCTGATGGGCTCTGACGCCGCCTCCGCTCCCCCGTGGGATGCAGCTGAAGCACCAGAGATGAGTTCCGATGCCCAGCACAGGGCAATGCCCACCCTGCCATCATGCCCCGAGGTCCGGGGCAGGTTTGGGTGATCACGGCAGCGGTTGTCCCTGGTGGTCTCCTAACACAGCCCAGGCACGCTGTAGAGACAGGGACCTGCAGTAGAGCTGGGCGGGGGGGCTGGGGACACCCTGCATCATGGCCTGGAAGAAAGCGAGGGACGTGGCGCAGGCACACGAGAGCCCCGATGATGGAGCCCGGGGACACAAGTGACCTGAAGGCATCTGCCGGGGCTGACACCAGGATAGCACCCTCCCAAAACCATAACCCACCACCCCGCCTAAGACGAGATCTGAGCTTCAAATCCAGGTGGATGCAGAGCACTGCCATCCTTTTAGCAAACCTCCCTCTCCACACAAACTCAAAATAAATAATAAAGCACGACTTCAGCTGCAGGAGCCAGCCAGACGCAGCCTGGACTCCAGGAAAACCTGGTGGGTGAGGGCAGGACGATGCCCTGGCTGCTCAGCACCACGCGCTGCCGTGGCAGGTTTGGTCCCATTCCTGCACATGGCCCCTTCCCCGGACCGGGGCGCTGGGATGCTCCCACCACCGCAGTCAGACCCTCGTCTCCAACGCATGCGCTGATCCGGCAGCAGCACGTGCCCTCCCCACAGGGCAGGATCAGGCCCTTGGGGACGCCTTCCTCCCTTCTTTTTCTGGCAGCAGCCCAGCCCCTGCCCAGCGGCTCCTTTGTGAAGGAGAGACACCAGCAGCAGCTCCGCGCCACCCGGGTGGCAGTGGAGCGGATGCAGGTTGTCACGCTTGGGTCTCTGACACCACGGGGGGACGTTCAACTCCCTCCCTCCCCCCAAAATGGGCTTTTCATAGAGACAAACGATCCCTTTCCTCAACAAAACCTAAATTCTCAGCCGAAAGTACTTGGCAGCGACCCCTTGAAATTTTTCTCATGGCTTGTGTGGCTTAGGAACATGACTTTCTGAAATATAAAAGCAGCCGGAGGAAGTGGCCAATGCTCTTGTTGAAGAATAACCCCACCACCACCACCCCCGGCTACGCACCCCGCCGGGCTGTCGCTCGCAGGGATGGAGCTGGCAGGTCCCAGGCAGCCAGGTCCGAGCGGCTGGGAAAAGCTCTGCCCGGCCATCAGTAACCCACCCGGCCCCGGAGCATCACTGCCATGACAGGGCTGCGTCGGCCGGGGGCAAGAGGGGCCGGGGACCAGAGGGGCGGCCAGCGGCCCTCTGCTGCTCGGCATCTATTGACAAGTGGCAGTGATGAGGGATTGCGCTGACGAGCACTTGAATCAATGGCATTATCGAGCCCCCTCCGCCTTCCCCGTAATTGGAGGATTTCTTTGGCATTCACTCTTATTGACGTTTCCTCCCTGGCAGGGTGTCCGTGGGGGTGCGTTGTCGCTTGGAATTACAGGGGAGCTTAGCGGCACAGGTGGGATCGGGAACTACGGCACGGCACGCGGTGCGAGGCATCCCGCAGGGAAGGGCAGGGGAAACCTTCGAGGCACGATCAGCACCCACAGCCAGCCTCGAGAAAGGAAAAAATAAAATAAAATAATCTGACATAGGACTGCAGAGGTGGCAGAGGCATCTCAGGATCCTGCCCCATCAGCGCGGAGAGGCAGAGCACTGCAGGAGGCAGCTCGGGCACCCACAGGCAGCTCAGAGCAGGGAGGCAGGACTCTGCTCCCAGGCCCCCTCCTCGCCGTGCTGTGGTTTGCTCTGGGGGCTCGATTTCACCTGCAGCAAGAAGCGAGTCTGCCCGGGCTCACGGAGGAGCCATCCTGCCCTCGGCCGGGTGCTGGTGCGGAGAGCAGAGGAGGGCAGGCAGCAGCCGCAGGCAGCCAGCCCTGCCCACAGCCCAGGCCCCCCAGGACTGGGGTTTGGGATGCTCCGGGCTCCGGAGCAGCTGGGAAGTTGGGCGGTGCAGGAGGGCTCTGCCAGCCCTCGCCGAGCGGCACCACGCAGCGCCGGGCAGGAGGCAGAAGCATGATGTCGCCTCCGGGGATGGGATCTGTCACTTTTCTTGTCCCTTCCCATCAATCACCGGCGGGTCC
>NW_008796063.1:11147032-11155874 GCF_000699145.1 Aptenodytes forsteri
GAGGAGCCATCCTGCCCTCGGCCGGGTGCTGGTGCGGAGAGCAGAGGAGGGCAGGCAGCAGCCGCAGGCAGCCAGCCCTGCCCACAGCCCAGGCCCCCCAGGACTGGGGTTTGGGATGCTCCGGGCTCCGGAGCAGCTGGGAAGTTGGGCGGTGCAGGAGGGCTCTGCCAGCCCTCGCCGAGCGGCACCACGCAGCGCCGGGCAGGAGGCAGAAGCATGATGTCGCCCCTCCGGGGAGGATCTGTCACTTTTCTTGTCCCTTCCCATCAATCACCAGCGGGTCCTTTTTTTTTTTGTTTTTTCAAATACGCCGAAAGCGGCTGCTAATTCACCAGCAGAACTAGCCCAAAGGGTGCAAGCAGGGGCGGGTGAGGAGATGGCCAATTCTCCATTACAACTGCAAAAACACCTCCCGTGCACCCAGGCGTGCCCGCGGGTAGGTGTGCGCACAGACGCAGCCACACACACACGCGCTGTTTAGGGGCTAAGTAATAAATCAATAGCAAAGTGGTCAGCCTTTCCCTCAGCAAGGACGCTTAACAAGGTCACATCCTTATTCTCTCCAGACTAATGAGTGGAGATTACTAATAAGACCTCAGTGACAAGTGACTATATTAATGTAATTCTCTCCTGCTTGTAATCAATTTTGTGTGTTAAAATGCACAGCGATCTCGGCCGCCCGGGATCGCCGCACCACCCCCAGTGCTGCGGAGCTGCTGGCGGGGCTGGGAGAGAGGAATTTTATTCCCCTTGTGTCTGCCCGGCCATGGGGTTTCCTCAGCAGAGCACGCTCAGCTGTACAAGATCACTCCCAGGAGGAGCCCAGCAGCACATCCCGCTCCCAAAGTGCCGCTGTTCCCCTCGGCCACCTAAAATATTTCTGTGCTGGTGCTTTAATAGCCCAAACAGGGAAAGTTTTCTGCAACTGCTTATGAGAAGCTGATTTCAGTCATTTCACCCCGTATTTCAGTCTCGAACGGTGCTGGTCCCAGCACTCTGCATGCTCCAGGTCAGGGCGGTTCATGTCACCAGCAGCCCCAAACCGAGCGGCACGTGCCGGAACAGGGATGCTCCTTTTGGTCTGCGGCTCTAGAGCACCTCGGACGTGCAAAGCCTGGATCTCTGCAGGCAGAGTCACCCCTGCTGTCTGCAAATACCAGCAGCACACAGGGTCGGGCATTTACAACCCCGTGCGTTGGGATCACTTGCAGGTTCAAATTCAGTTAGCCAGGCACGCCGCCTCTGAGCCTTGGTTACAGCCCCAGTGGCCTGACTGACTGCAATATTCCCCATTTGCATTTCAAACGACTCTTCAGATCAAGAGTGACTCACTTAAGAGATGCATGAATAATTTTGAAGACGTTTAGACTTCTGTGATCTGCGAGCTGCCTCTGCACTGAGGGAGAAGGAGGCGAAACCAAATGAAATGCTGTGAATTTTTCACCCAGGACCATTACCACAAAAGGTGAGCGTGTAAAACCTGAGCAGCCACGAGCACACCGTGCCCTGAGCACCAACACATTGGGATCTCAGACCCCGCCAAGGGGAAAGCCCCGGATTGCACAGCCCAGATGAGACTCCCCCCAGCCCGGGACACACGGTGCCCACTGTAATGCCAGACACACAGTGTCCGGGAGTTCAGGCAGAGCCCTAGTAACTAAGAGTGGTGCAGGATCAGACCTGCACTTCTCTGGACTCTCGGCACGTCTGTGGAAAGCTGCAATGTAGTTCTTGTGTGCAACCACCGCGTGTCTGTCATTTCTTTATTACAGAGCGGAGCTGGCGCACCCCACTCAGGGGGACTAACTCGGCCAAGCCCAGGGTAAGCCAGTCTGCTAGAGAGATCCGAGTCGGATCCTGCAAACCCTGACTCGTGAGAGCAATGCATGGCGTCCCCCGGAGCCCTGCAAGCTGCTGGGGAACGAGGACTGTGCTTCACACCACCTATTCCCACATCCAGCCCGCGCAGCCTCTTGCAAGGAAAGGCTCATCTTAAACCATGACCCTGCGCCTCCCAGCCGCAGGCCAGGCTTTCAACCAAGTGCTTTTCAAAGACCCGCAGAAAGCCGTCCAGAACATCCCTCTGCTCCTCACTTTAATAAATTTCTAAACAAACGCACCAGAAAAATGTGGTGGGAGGCGCAGAGGGAGATCCAAGAGCTCCGCCGGCTCCTCTGTCGTCCACCCCAGGTAGATGAGCTGATGATTTTTTAGCCCGCTGGAGCAGGGCAAGGAGGGCACGGCTGGCAGAGATGCCCGGCACAGCTCTGCGCCGCAGGCAGGGCTCGCTGGCGGGGCCAAGCTGGGCACGCTGCACCTCCTCAGTGCTGGGGACTCGGAGCATCTCGGTCTCCCCCACAGCACACGGCTTGGTCCTCGCTGGAGGGCTGAAACGTAGCATGAAAGCAAGGGCAGGCATTAAACCGAGCCATCCGAGATCCTCCACGGAGGAGGGCAGCAGTGGGGGGCACCTCGCGGGACCCGACTAGGGGGAGAGCAGACCACCCTAAGGGGTTCCGGGCTGGCAGCCGGGCGACGCCAGCCTGCCCGAGCCCCTTCGGCCATCCCAAGAGCCGGGGTGCGGGCAAGGAGCCGCCAGGCTCAGGTCTTACCCAGCACCTGGAGCCCCGTCAGCTCTCACTCTGGGTCCTGCAGGACAGGGGAGCATCCCTCTGATGCCGGCCGGCTCCCTAAGCAGGCGGATTTCCAAAGCCCTTTGAAAAGCCATTTAGAGCTAAGTCCTGGTATTAAACCTGGCCTTTCATTAGTCAGGTTTTCAATCTCTGCCCAAGCCCGTTTTAGCGAAAAGTTTTTTAAAAGGTCAGGAAGAAGCTTTTAAGCATATTTGCCAATTAACTATTGTAACCCCCTCCTTGACTCGGTGCGAGCTGCCCACTTCCGTCTCAGGGGATGGTAATTACTGTTTTATAAATAAGCTTTGAACTCTCCTAAGTAATAGTCTCTCCTTGCATAAAAGCACCCTCTAAATCCACTGGCCTTTTCCACCTTCTGTCACTGTCTGCATCTAAAAATAATCTAGGAAAAAAAAAACCCATAATATTTTTAAGAAGGAACTCCGAAACCCTCTCTTACTCTGTGATGACTATTTCTCCAGCCCCTCAGTAATTCAACTAACAGAAACCCCGCAGCTTTCGCTGCTGTTTGTGAACTTTTCATGATATTTGACATCTTTTCAGAAGTTCTCTGGAGTTACACTTAGGTGATAAAAAACCTGTCCATGTTTATAAGTTTAAATTTCTATCCCCTGAGGTTACAAAAGCGTAACCAGGGGAGCACAAGAAAAAGGGCATGAATGAAGAAGTATTTTCCAAAGGTATCGATTCACATAACATTCATTTTTTTAAAGCGGCCCCATGATTTCTAGGTGCCCAGCTTTATATATTTATTTAAGCAGTCTGGGATAGCAACACTGGCAGACTTGAAATCCTTTAGAAACTCAGGTTACTTCTGCACACCCCACTGCACAGCCTGTATATAAAACCACCATTTATTTAAAAGAGACAGCGACAGAGAAAGCATTCCTCAGTCGGGAAGACCACGACTCGTTCCACTCTGCAAGTCACAGCTTTTATCCGAAAAATCGCAGCCAACACTAACATGCAGCTTTACTCGCTTTAGCCTGACACTATCTACATAACAACACATGGAATAACCTGACTTAATTCTGCCTTGCAGCTGAGCCAGGCTAAAATTCAGACTCGCAAACCTGCTTGTATCAGCAAGAAGCACTTCACGGGCTTCGGCGGGCTTTGGATCGGGAACAAAGCTCGGGAGCTGCCACATGAAAGCGAGGGAATAATGTCAGCGTGGAAGTGGGGGGCAGGAGGGCCAAGTCGTGCTCCTTGTCCCCTCGCCGGCTCGGTGCCAGTGGGAAAGACCCCCCTAAAGAAGGCAGGCACAGCCCCTCTCGCCTGCCCGCGACAACATCTGCATAGGATCCCTTTAAACGGTTTCAAATGTTAATTCCTCATCGTGGCAGTAAGAGCTATTTTTTAATCCCACGTGAAAGCAGTTTGCAGAAGACCGAACTTTGCACGTATTACAGATTGCTTCCTCAGTCCAGGCAGTGCTGTGTGTTAGGGAGCAGTAAAACGGGGGGCACGCCATCGTGGGGAGACCTGTCCAGCTGGCAGGGACGCACACAGCGCTTGAGCCCTGTCCTAAGTGTAGAGCTGGGACTAAAACGTTGCGTAAAAGCAAATCCAAAATACTGTGCATTAAATAAAAGCTTTAAAATATCTTCTTCATGGTTACAAAATTACTGCTTTTGCTCAGGTTTCCTGCATTTTTTCTTTGCATTTTAGGATTTCTTTTCCAAACATGGGGGTGAGGATAGGGGAAGCTGATACAGAAAGGCCCTATTTTTGTAATGAAAGTTAGAAAAAGAAAGAAGAGATCACGAAGCAATAAACCCAAGAAGCAGGCTGCAGGACTGAGCTTCTGCAAATGCACCAAGACAAACAAGGGCCACTCTCAGCCGTGGAACGCTGAAACACGAGTCCATCAGAACAGATTAGCAGGTGTCAATGAAGAAAGATAACGTCCCGGCGCAGCTCTCAGTGCATCGCCATCTGACTCCTCCAAGATCCTTTTGTCTGTTCCCACCTATGTTTTTCTTAAATGTGCCTGCGAAAATCTCTCCCTGGAAGGGGATACAAGCTCCGTGCCAAAATGCAGCCTGGTGACTCCAGAGTAGCCGAAACGTCGGATTTTATTCAACAGCTTGTGCTATAGAGTGTCTTGATCTGTCTGTACAATCCCAACACACACAAAAACCCCTCAAGGCATCTACTTAGCTCTACTTTTCAACTGCCAATAACACTCACAGCAAAAGTCAAAAGAGCAGCGCTGGAGCCGCGTCCTTTCCCTGCCGCTCAAAGGCTTCAGGGTTGCAAGGTTCGGAGATAACAAAGTCTGGCTCAAGAAATCCTGGATGCCTTTCAAGAACATTATTAGCCCTCATGAATGGGCCTGAAGGAAGGGGGGGGAACCAAAACCCAAAACATCACATGTAGCAGCTCTCTGCTAACTGTCCACCTCCCCTGGGCGCACACACATGCTCCCAAGCTGGGACACCCCCGGCACTGTTTAATGCATGCACAGAAGCACAGTGTGAGCATGACAAACCACATGAAAAGTTCCTTCCCCCACATGCAAACCTGCATGCGCTGCGTCTGATCAAAAGGGGAAATGACAATAAAAAGCTAAATTCAGCCTCCAAGAGAGTCAGAGCTCGGGGATGGCTCTGCAGCACCGGAGGATGCTCGGCAGCGATGCCCGCTTGCCGTGTGCCACCACAGCCGGCCGCGGAGCTCCAGTCTGGCCACTCACCAGGAAGCGTTGGCCAACTGTGACTAGCCATCCCATAGTACTTTCTACTATTTCAGGCCCAAACTGTAAGAAAATAAGGAATTCCTTACAATCCCTATGAAATCCAGCGTGCGGATTTCATCATCCAGGGCGCAGTTTCACAGAGCACAACCCCAACGGCTGCTTTCTTGTAGTGTGCTGCGCTCAGGGATGTGAAGGGTCGTTGGGAGCCTTGGCCCAGCCCCGCTCCTGTGTAACTCTTTCCTTAGCTATTGGAAAAAAGCAGGAAGAGGAGACGGAAAAGAGGGACTGGGATCATAGATCGTACGAGGAAATACAAGGCAGAGCAAAACTGTCATACCGAACTGTCGCTGCAAAGTTTTGGTGGATGGAGACAAGGAATCTGTTCTTTGGACAAGCTACCTCGGGCTGAATTCCCCAAAACTCCCTTTTATGCAAGCTGGCATCTGCAGAGCCCCTTCCCTGCACCACCTTCATGCCCCAAAGCCGCTGCTATCCACCGCTTCTCCTGCCCTTTTCCCCACAGCACCAGAACTGCCAAGGCTGTGCCGAGTTACGGTGCAAGGCAGACGGAGCGGTCCCAACCTCTGAGCAATGTCTGGTGGCCGCCCGGGAAACGAGCCTGGCTCTGGCAACCGAAAAGGGAACAATCCCGTGCAGAGATCTCGGCTACGCCCCCGAAACGTCGCCAGCGGAGCAGAGCGGGGCAGAGCAGCGTCCGCTGGAGAGCCCGCCGGAGCACAGAGCCCGCAGCCGTGCTTGCACAGGCATCGTACAAAACGCAAACGCCCCGAGCACCCCAAATGCCGCCTGTCACCCCGACTCTGCTCCCCCTCGCACCGAGAAGTCCCTGGGCTGAAAGCGGGCACTGTTCTGCAGACACAGAGGGGGTTACACCCGTTACACCCCATAGCGACCCGGCCCACAAGTGCAGTTCTTCTCAATTCACACAAGCAAGGGCAGGATTTGGCCCCGTGCCGTCACGCTGAGCATCTCTTCAAATTTTTGCAATGAAGTTCTAAGTATCACTGGCAAACATCTCGGATTCAGTTAAGTTCTTATGTTTGCCTTCGCCTACACTCCCATAAAGCAGACAGACAGACAGACAGACAGCAAGGTTCCCAGGTTCCCAAACAGGACACTCGCGTTCCCCAAGCCGCTGCGTGAGCAGAGGAGTAGACACACCAACATCACTTACTCTTTTTATTTAGGTTTACTTTAAGCAGTACTGACTGCCAAAAAAATTAAAATAGTGTTTTGCTTTAGGATAAAACGTCACGTCATGCTTGGATTATCCATTAGGTAATTTATGCTGCAGTCTAGAAAAGGTGTTTAATCTTCTTATAATTAGCTAAACCTATAGTAACTCAAGGAATTTCATATGAGATGCTCGCTGCTTTTGCAGCGCATTTTCTTTTCACTAGTAAAAAGAACTACTCCAAAAAAGGGACTTTGGGCTCTTTCAAATTTAAATAAAATAAAACACTCTGGTAAGAACAAATGGTTTCAGTCAGTAACTTACCTTATAATGTAAACTACCCGGCACCCACAAGCAGATACTCCTGCCACAGCAGTGAAATCACTACGGGACTGAACTACCAAAAAAGAACAAAATAATTCTGTGGCGATATTTCCAAGGGAATTTTTTTTTTTTTTTTTTTTTTAAATTTTATTAAAAAACCCCGCCGCTATTGAACTAGCAAGGGAATTTTTTTTTTTTTTCTTCTTTTCACATTTACTTAAGACAAGCAACGACCTACAGGTGCCTTCGGGCCAAATATCTTGGCATGAGAAGCAGTTGGTGTAATTTTGGTTTCCTAGCAAGTTCAAATATTTTAAAAATGTTTACACCACTTTGAGATACTCATTGGAAAAACCTGAACTTCTGTCCAACTTCTATTTTCCTCCACTCAAACACACCCAGCTTTAAACATTTAGCTCCGTCTGGCTTTCCCGGGAAAAAAACCCTTGGTATAGCAAGGTCTCGTAAGAAGACAAAACAAGAGAGGCAAAGAGAAGAAGAGGAAACTAAGGAAAATCGTTGTGCGTGTGATTGAAAACACACTTGTGCTCTATGCAGAGTTAAAGCAAAACCTCTACCGATTTTTTTCTCACTAGAAAGGGTGCAACTTCTTCCCAGCACAGCGTACGCTTCCCTGCGACGCATCTGGCTGCACCGAAAACCTTCCCTGCTCTATTTCTCCAAGTTTACCATAACCATATGCAGAATCATCTTAAAACATCTCGCTGGTATCAGGCCAGGCTCCCTGCAAGCACTTACAGCACTAAAAACTCACTACATAGCAATCCAAAACTAAGACTTATTTAATTCTTCTCTCGCTGTGGTCCAGCCTGCAAACATCTCGCCGGACTACGGCGAGCGATATGAAAGCGTTCGATCTTCCACGCTTTAATTACGTGCTCGCAGTCATTAAACTCCCATTCTGCCAAGCGAGATCTATCTTGTAATCCTCACCCAAAAAAGATTAGTTATCATCATTATTGTTTCTAGAGCAGCGTGGATACAAATGGAACAGAGAAATGAGCTAATAAATCACGGCAATATTAATACAGTCATAAAAATAACAGAAATGAGCTAATAAAGTACGGCAATATTAATACAGTCATAAAAATAAGTGCGCTACTTACTGCGTTTGAAGGTGTGTTAAGTCAATAACTTTACAGTCCAGATGTGGTCTTACAGAGCTGAAACTCTGCGGGTAAAATTACCACTAACATTACACTTTCCATTAAACGCGCTGATTTTCACAGGTTATTATTTTGGCGAGGATTGCTAAGCTGCAACCTCCCCCAAAACATCGAGAAACATTAAGAGCACGTAAGAAATAAAGTATTCCCGCGGGGCTTGGGGAGAATGGGACGGAGAGGCAGGAAGGACAGGGAGAGCTACTCCTTTTATTATTTTCAGATGTTTCCCCGAGAACACCGCAGCGCTTTTATAAATCTACACATTTGGACTCTCTTCAAAATAACGGACCAGATTCTTTTGCTGCTTTCAAGGGACTTAGCGCTCCGACTCCACTTGGCCCGGCCACTCCGGAGTTGGCCAGGAGACGGGAGTTTAATAGACACCACATGCACAGTAGCTGCTCTTCCGAATGCTTTATCGCCTGAAGAGTTCAATTCCACTGAAACCCTCAAAACCAAACAACTCCCTTGAATCAATACGGCTCTGCCCTTTGACACAAACCTACCGAGGAATTCAAGCGATACCGTTTTACCCTTCCCCTTCCTTCGCCGGTTCACCGTTTCAACGCACAGCCAGGATCAAGCCCGGTCCCGCAAGCCGAGGTCCTCGCTCCCTTTATTTTTATAAGCCACTCGAATAAAAAAATTCCCGAAGGAACCCGGTGGGGCAACTGTGGGACAGCTGAGAATAAAGTGATAAAGGTTAAAATCCCAAAGCCCGGATAATTAAAAAAAGCAGGTTTCTGCTGCCGGCCGTTCCGCTCCGGGACCCGCACACGCG
>NW_008796063.1:11157078-11159651 GCF_000699145.1 Aptenodytes forsteri
GGGGGGGGGGATGCGTTTTCCCATGTTGTTTTCCCATCCGATTTTCTTTTTTCCCCCTCTTTTTTTACAATTTCTGGGGCTGCAGCGGGTGTTTTCGCATCACGCAAAGGGCCGCGCAGGGGAGGCTGCGGCTCCGCGCGGGGTGCGGGATCCCAGGCAGGCGCCGGGCTGGAAATAAAGAGCCATCACGGCGATGGCAGCCCAGTGCCACGCAATTAGCAAACGGCACCCGGAGAGGCAGCGCTTAATTAGGCTGCCCCGGCTCCCGCTGCAGGCGTGGGGAGCCCCCGTGTGCGTGTATTTATTGTTTGGGATGGGAAGGACAGTCCTGGGTTTCGACCCGGGCCCCTGCACCTTCCAAAATACGCCCAAAAGCAGCAGTTTAGGTGGTGTGATTTGAAACGCGTGCGTGTGATGGACGGTGGGGTGGGATGAGGTGGTTTTCCTGCTGCTGCTGGGGAAACCCCATTCCCTGGGGCCCAAAGCAATGTGCATCCTTGGTGCTAAATAAACCCCGTCCGGTGCCGCAGTGTCGGTGACACGTGGGAGCCAGATCCCGTGGCGAGTGGCTGTGCAGGCAGCATCCCCGGGTGCCGCTGGCCAGGCCTGGGCTTCGCGTGCAGCAATGGCACCATCCCGGCTTGCTCCTGCCCTCCCGGCAGCGTGTGCCACCACCAAACGCAAGACAGCCGAGACCCAGCCCCGGGGTGCCCGTGCCTGGGGGCTCCCATGGGGCCATCGCGCCTGGCACCCGCTGCGGCTTCATTGAAATGCTCCCGGGGTCCACCCTGCCCCACACCTCGAAACACTGAGGCTGATTTCCAGTCTTGTGCTAAAGCCTTCCTTTTTTGTATCTGAAATCAGCAGTGTCTTAATTAACCTATTAATATAATTAGCTCTTTTTATAATTAGATCCCCCGAGTCTTCCGAGAGATAGAGCATGGCGGGGAGGGGGAGATCCGTGGCCTGTGACCGGAGGGGGGTGCAGAGCTGCGCAAACACAGCTGTATCAGGAGGCAGCGATGCTCCTGCGTGGCTGCGTGGTGCCACAGCTGCACTGTTGCATGCTCGTACGATGGCACAGCTGCAAGGCGGCACGGCTGCATGATGGCACAGTTGCAAGGCTGCTGGGCTGCAGGACAGCGCAGCTGCATGACAGCCGGGCTGCATGATGGCAGGACTGCAGGGTGGCAGGGCTGCAGGGTGGCAGGACGGCGGGCTGGCAGGGCTGCAGGGTGGCCTGGCTGCAGGATGGCACGGCTGCATGATGGCATGGCTGCAGGGCTGCATGACGGCACAGCTGCAGGGCAGCACAGCTGCAGGATGGCACGGCTGCAGGGCTGCAGGGTGGCCTGGCTGCACGATGGCACAGCTGCAGGGCTGCGGGGTGGCCCGGCTGCAGGATGGCACGGCTGCATGACAGCACGGCTGCAGGGCTGCAGGGTGGCCTGGCTGCACAATGGCACGGCTGCAGGGCTGCGGAGTGGCCCGGCTGCAGGACGGCATGGCTGCATGACAGCACGGCTGCAGGGCTGCACGGCTGCGGGGTGGCCTGGCTGCAGGGTGGCAGGGCTGCAGGGTGGCATGGCTGCATGATGGCAGGGCTGCAGGGTGGCAGGGCTGCAGCAGGACGGGGCTTTGTGCCCTCTCGTGGCTGGTGCTTGCAGGAGGCTGCGCTGGGGCTGCCTGGCCCGTCCTGCACGGTAGCTTTTCAACGAGAGGAAATAACTGCGCGAGTGCGACTGGAGATCCCTTCCAACTTGCAACGCGAAGGTTCCCCAGGGAAAAATGAGGAGGAAGGATTATGACTAGGAAGTGAATCTGTTATCGGGAGCAGTTTGATAAATAAAAACGCATCCAAAATCTGCCGCGCGGCACTTGCCAGCTCTTGTTGGGTTTACGTAAGCGATTAGAAATAGGAACTGTTTCACTCCGGGCGAGAGCGGGTGGGAACCGCTCCAGCTCCCTGTTTGGGTTGGGGGGGTGTTGTTGTTGGAAAATGCCAATTTGTCAAAATGGAAACGCTTGGCAAGAATATATCCATTTTGACAAACTTCTGTCAAAACACAGCCAGGGAGGCTCGGGAAAGGCAGGCGGGGGAGCGCAGCACAGCGCAGCCACCCTCCTCACCCTCAGTGCGGGGGGATCCCTCGGGGGCGCAGGGCTGGGGCTGCCTGCGGTGCAGCTCCCCTCCCGTGTCTCAGCGCTTGCCAGAGCTCAGGCACGGTCGGAGGAGCAGCGCCTTTTCCTTTCTCACCTTCAAAATCGGGGAAGAAGACTCAAAACGTGAGCTCGGGGCTCGCTGCTGGGGCCAGACGCCCGGCGGCGAGGAGGGGAAGCACCGAGCACTGCGAGCGCTTGGGCTGTGCCCCAGGCTTCCCCAGCCCTGCCTTCGGATGAGCTGGCGGGTGGCCCTGCAGGAAGGTCCCCGGCTTCAGCCGAGACCCCACCGGACAAGGACCGGCTCCCTGCCTTGCCGGCAGCTCAGGCAATTAAGGACAACAAATTACACTCAGGTGTAATTTTTTAAGCAAAATTAGGACATTGAAAAAAAAAGGAGTTCTCAGTTCTCA
>NW_008796063.1:11159852-11181594 GCF_000699145.1 Aptenodytes forsteri
AGAGCACCGCTTTCCCAGTTTGGTGATCCTGTCGAAAGGTCTCCTGCTGCAGCTGCTCGCCGGGCTGCCGGTGGCGCTGGTGTCTGCCGGGGGACAGGGCTGCCTTCCCCAGGCAGGAGCAACGTCGCTGCGATGGGCATCGATGTGTTTGCACCAAGGAGCTGAAGCCAGGCGGGCAGCAAGCAGCAGGGAGCGGAGCCAGTGCAGCCAGCACGCCGGCTGTGCTTGCCAGTCCTTTGCGGTGCACGGCTGGGAACAGTGTTGGCAGGATTTATCCTCGCCCCTGGGGAGAGCAGGGACAGGCACTGCCGTACCCTGTACCCCAACACCTCAGCTTGCTCCCAAGGCTGGTGCGCACCACGGTCCCTGCCCTGGGTCACTGCATAAACCCTGGCATCAGGGCTCTGCACCCTCGGGTGGCACCCCACGGCCCCAGGGGGGCTGGGGGCAGCGGCCCCACGGGCATCTCTGTGGCACAGCTGGTCCCCAGGGCCGCTCACAGCACGCAGGAGCCACCGGGCTGCTCTGGCAGAGGCAGATGAAATTGTTCGGGGCTGTCACCGGCGTTACGGATGGGCTGCGAGCGCTGGTGGGGAGCGGCACGCAGACACTGCGGATGTGGAGGGAGCCTCCACGTTTCCGACCCCTGATTGATGAGATGCAAGTGCTGGCCATTTCACTTACTGTATCACCGTTGCCTCAGCCCTCCGGCTGGGACGAAGGTGCTTTGAACCTCGGAGACAATTGTCTCCACTGAAGGACGAGAAGGGTCGTTTTTTTCCCCCTGGGGTCCCGGCAGGAGCGAGCGGGTCCCCAGGAAGCCCCACGACCTGGCCGATGGCTTGGCAGCTCCCCAGGGACTGGGGTACCTCAGCCCGGGGGCAGCCGGGGCACAGCGGCCGTGCGGAGGAAGATGCCAAAGGAGCTTTCGGTTGCTGCCAAGGGGAAGAGGTGAGACACATCCAAGCTGGCCAGGAGCTCCCATGGCAGTGATGCCCAGCGCTGATGGGCGAGCAGCAAAGGGGAAAAATAAAGCTGCAGAGAAGCCTGACCCTGGCCGGTGCCAGCACTGCCGGGCTCGCAGGAGGCACCAGGGAGCCATGAGCAGTATGCTCATCCCATGCGGGATGCTCAGCAATGGCGACGCTCCGTCCATGCCAGATTTGCAGTTTGCCTCAGGGCCGCCCTTTCGTCGGTGACAGGCCAGCCTGGCTGGCTGCGGGGGTCCCCGTGCTGCCAGGGGCTGCCTGCCTGTGTGGTCCCCAGGGCTGGGATGGCTGCGGGCTGCCTCCTGCCCTACCCAGCTTGGCTGGGTCAGCGGTGACGTGAGCTCTCCCTCCAAACCGCCCGGGCGCTGCTGCTGCGGCATCGAGGGGGTGAGCAGGGACCCCCGCGTGGCACAGGGACATGCAGGGAAGTGTCACTCCGGGGGGTGCATCCCAGTCCCATAGTGCTGGCTGCTGCGCCTGGCCCCCCACATCCCCTCAGGGCAGGGCGCAGCTTCCCAGCCGGGCTGCAGATGTCCCCCCCACCGCACCGGGCGCTGCGAGGTTGGGGGCTGGATCCTGCCTTGGCAGATCTTGTGGCAGAGCATCAGTTGGAAATGTCTGGCGACCGTCTCAAAGGGCCGTGCGTCTGTGCAGCAGCGAGAGCCTGATGCCAGACGTGGTTGCGCACATATGTGTGGTTTGAATCGGGGTTTTTCTGGGGGGAGGTCTCCCTCCAGCCAGGTGCATTGCCCTCTCCTCTCCGAACGCAGGGCTGTACCTGCCAGCCTCCCTTGGGGTGGCTCAGCCCTGGAGGGAGGAGGCACTGGGACAGAGCAGGCTGCCAGGGCAGCCATCCCCGAAACTCCCTGTGCCCCATCCGGGGGATCACTCGGAGCAGAGGGGGTAGCCAGCCCCACCGCAGGCTGAAATCCTGGTCCCAAAGCAGGTGAGGTTCACGCCTGATCCGGGACAGCGAAGTGACAAGCCCGACCGAGGGCCAAACAGAGCAACATCAGTGTGGTGGCACATGAGCTCGATGCTCCCCTTGTCCATCCTTTCCCCCACCCCAAAACTGGCGGGTCCAAGCAGGATGGGACCCCAGATAACTGGCCAGAGCATCCTGACCGGCCACCCCAGCACCACGACCCAGCCTTTCCTCCAGAGACCTCCCCTCTGCCCGCCGCAGCAGGCAGGCGGGAGCCGCAGAGTGGGTGCTCTGGGATTTCCCAAAGTTTGTTATTACAAAGAAAGAAAGAAAAGGGCTCAAGGGATCAGTGGGGATGAAAAATGCTTTAGAAACACGGGAGATCATTTAACAGGTCACCTCCACAGCGGAGTTTGCCAAGCTGATAAAGGCAAGCAAACTTATTAAGGCACGCACAGCTTGATTCGAAACGGCTGCTCCCAAACAGCCAATTACTCCGGGCCGTTCCAATCCAATTAGGAAGGCTGTTTCCCTGATTACAGCGGTGTGTTTTACAAATACAGCACAACTCCTTGGGTTCAAAGAGCAATCCATAAAAGGGAGCTCAGTAAGAGGCAAGCCAGCATCCACAGCCAGGGGAGGCAAACCCCATCCCCGTCCCTGGGGATGCAGGTGTCCCTGTCCCCAGGGACGTGGGTACCACAGGGGATGGGATGCCTGACCCCCAGGCACGGTGACGCTCGCTGGAAGAGCAGCCCTGTGACTGTCCCTAAGGCAGCACAGCCCTGCCAGCCAAGGAGACAGGATCTCCGAGCTGCGGTCCCCACCAGGAGCTGGGGCCCTGGGGTCATCTGGATAGGGGATGCCACCGGGGGTCCCTGTCATTGCTACCCTGTGTAGTCCCCTCCAGGCTCTCAGCAAAGGCCACCTCTTGTCACCCAGCTCAGCTAGCCTGTGACATTAGCAAGCCTTTCCCCAGAGACCTGGCAAGCTTTGAGGTTTACCCACTGGGTACCGAAAAATAAAAAACCATCCTCAACATAATGTTGCGGGGTGATTTGCCCTGATCCTGCTGGTGGCGAGAGGCAGGTTTTACAGAGGGAGAAACCTGGACGGGACCATCGGGGCTTTGCCTGAGCTCACCAGGGCTAGCCGAGCTGGGATGGATACGAGCACGAAGAAGGAGGAATGAATCGTGTCTCCCTCTAATTGGGATAACGGGCACTTCGGTACAGCAAAAAAAGCCGATCCCCTCCGGGCCCGGGGGGTTCCCATCACCCGGGGCAAAGGAGACACCAACAAACTCATCACCGCGCTCACACAGAGGATGAAAAGTTAACCCGCAAACTCCGTCCTCGGTCCAAGAGGCTGAGCCGGGCTGGGGGTGCAGGAAGGGCCAGGGCCGGGGCTGAGCCGCGGCTCCAGCGCCTTCGCGACCGTCCAAACCCTCACCGCAACCGCTCCAACGGGTTCGCTTCAAAATCCTGGCGTGCGGCCACCTCTGGGGTGTAGCACAGCCCCTGTTATTAAAATGTGTGACAGCAGCTCAAGATGGAAAGTGAAGTTGTACATTCTCCATCTGAAACTCCAGGAGGAATTTCAAGCAGGGGAATGCAATTTCCAGCCTGGAGGAGAGCCAGCAGCACCAGGGCGAGATTTTTCTTAATATGGTTTTGCAAAACTTGAATACAGAAAATTGCCCGTAGCTATAGCAATACCAGCGAGCTGGAGACAGCCCCGCTCGGGGAGGAGGCGAGGCATTTGCACAACAAAAACACCCACCAACTCCAACAAACCTGCTGTCCCCTGCCACCGCCGGGACGTTTGGACACCTTAGCTCCCTACTCCAGCCCAGTGTCCGCTGGGATTTGGGGGCTGAGCCACGCAGAGGCTGCGTGGACCAGGGCAAAGCCGCTCTCCTGCCTGCCTTGGGAAGGGAGCAGCGTCCCGGGAGCGAGGGTTTCAGCAGGGGAAGCAATGCCCCCAGCATCGGGCGCTGGCTGCAGCCTTGCAGAACTCCCCACGGGGCGGCAGGACGCGGCTGCACAGCACGATGCGCCTTCCCGCAGCGCTGCAGGTGACCAAACAGCAGCACAGCATTTCACAGAAGGCAAAAGCTGGTGCTGGCAGCACCAAAGGGATGACGTGGCTTTTCCCAGCCCCTCGGCACTTGCAGGTCTCCGCTCCCTCCATCAGCCTGGCAGGGACACGAGTTCAACAGCTCCACCTCATTCCCCTAACGGCGTTTTGGGGCAGCGGTGGGGTCCCAGAGGGGTGGCAGCCTCCCCGGCCCCGGGACCCCCGGCCGCCCCGCTGCCCTCTGCCTCCACACCAGCCTGGGGAGCACTGCCTGCTCACGGCAGCGCAGACGTGGCTGGCTCCTGGCCAGCTGGAGTTACAAAAGGAGCCTTCCCCCTATTTCTGCTTTTGATTTAAATAATCCCAATAAGGGGATAAAGCAGCCAAAACCCACTGATTTTTTTAAAGCTTCAATTTAAAAAATAATATACATGAAATGTGCGATTTTTATTAGAGTAGGCAGAGCTGCAGAGTATCAGACACAGCCCTTCGCTAACCAGACCTCTGTACCCGGGACACCAGCTATTAACTGTACCATCCAGAGCGCTCAGACATCCGCCGCACAGCATCCCAGCTCTGCCCTGGCCCCGCTTTCCTCCTCATTTCCCACACAAACACAAACTCGGGGCTGGCTGCAATCGTTCCTTTATTGGTGCCCTCCTGGGCGAAGACGCAAGAGTGACAACAGTTTCAGGTCATCCTGGGAGCGAACAATTACAGGGACAGGGAGGCGGCACAAAAGCAAAGGTGGGGTTTTTTTGGTGTTTAATTTGCTGTTGCCCAGTGTCTGGTCACACAGGTCTGTGGAAGCAGAGGGATTTCTTTATCCTGGTTAGATGTATGGGGCGACAAGGCCATTTCCAGCTGAGAAAGTCCCTTCTTGAAGAAGTCAGGCGATGCCACGCAGTCGGACGGTGAAACATCGCTGTTTGCAGATGGATGACGGCTGCAGCGGAAGCCGACAGCGTGGAGCCTGCCCGGCTGCAGCGGGACTTTCAGCGCGATGCCCGGCACCCTGATGGGTGTTTCAGGAGATCTGCAGCCCAAAAAGCTTGGGGACGAGGTGGGTTCAGTGCTGTGGAGGTGGCAAAGTCCCCGTGGGTTTACCGGAGCCACGACCCAAGGGCAAGCCGGCAGCACCTCTGCCTTTCTCGGGCAGGGAGGGAACAAGGTCTCAGGTCCCACCGTCAGCTCCTCGTTATCAGCCCCTCCGACACTCCTCACATCCCCTGCAGTTATTTCTGCCTGTCTGCTAGGTCAACCTGCACAACGAGCAGTTGACTGACCAGCCAGGGGTATCTTGACAACTTCTTATCTGCTCTTTACAAGCTTAGTAACTCAGTGGAACCATAATTACGTGTTCATTGCTGATCTTATTTAATTACATGCCAAATAGACGTATTCTCTAATGTGCTTGGAAGCATCCCAATAAAGGCTCTGAGCAGCCCATCAATATGTATGTGAACGCGGGTATTCGTTCTGCCGGGCGTTTCACCAGCCGGTGCTTGTTTGCAGGTCTAAATCAATAGTATCATCCCATTTGGGAAGGTGTGGGGTCGAGAACCGGAACATCTGGAGCAGAGCCGAGCAATAACGAAACACAAAGCAAAGTTTTAAAGAAAACGTCTCAAATGGATGGAGGAGAAAAAGCGGAGTTCAAAGGGCTCCCCGCTGCCAGCGAGGAGGGAGGCAGGCTCCCAAGTGTCCTTCTGTCATGCATTTGGTTGGGTTTTGGAAACAGGAAAAAAAAAATGTGGTGTCGAAGGGGGAGGCAAAACCACTGGATTAAACCCTGGCCAGCTGCGCCCCCAGCAAAACCTGCTCCTCCGCTGTGGGCAACGCGGATTCCAGAGCTTAATGCGATAAAACCTGAATTTCAGAAGTTTTTCAGTAACAGCAGAAGGATCAGGCTGTGACTTTGGGTCAGAATCCTGACTTTTAGCCCCCCCCCAAGATGGGGACGGTCCTGCTCCCTGGGCCACCCCCGAGCTCTCCCTGCATCCCGCGGTTGATGCTGGGCAGCCCCTGGCACGGGGCAGTGGGTGCAGGTGCCCCTGGCATCATACGGGCTCCATTGCCCAAGCAGCCCTGCCAACAGTATTTGTCATATATAGTGGTAATGCATTTTCTTTGTCTGTTCTCATTGTCTACTCCAGTCTTAATCCTGCAAAACCCCTATGACAGCAAAATATTGCACCATTAAGAACAGCTAATGAATGGATAATGAATCTAGTAACGAACATAACGAGCCAACACCCTCATTCCCCCAAATAGTGGCATGCATCATGTGCACTCGTGAATTACAGCTGCCGAAGTCAAAGCCCGAGCGGCCGTCAGGTCACGCCAGAGCTGCGCATGCCAAGACCCTGCTTTCCAGGTGAAAAACACCCGCTTTCCGGCAAGACCTTGGGTCTCACCCAGGAGCGAGGAGAGGCGAGTGGAAGGGAGCCCCAGGGAGCACTGCTGCCTGCCGGGAGCTGCCGCCGGCACGAGGGAAGGGTCCGGGTCCGGCTGCCGTGCCTCGCCCAGCAGGCGAGGGCCGATCCCACTCATCTCTCATCATCTGCGATGCACATGCTGAAGCAATCAGCGGGGAAAGGCTGGAAAGCCTCCAAAATAGGAGAGGGCGCAGGGTACACTCGCGTTCCCGCAGCCCCAGGGCTGCAATACCTCCCGCACCAATAAACTGCAGGTGCTGGGGGATTGCGAGCACTTGCCCGCGCACTTCAATAGCATTCAGATCCTGCTTCCCGGTACCCCAGCCCCTTCCCAGCTCACACACGGCAGGGAAAAGCATTGGGGAAAAAAAGAAAAAACATTTAGAGACAAAAGCCTCTTGGTGGTGAGGATCCCCTTTCCCGGGGACAGTAGGCATCTGGTTCCTATAGCGCAGGCACCCACATGTGCTGTATGACCCCGCGGGCCCCATCCCCTGCCCGAAAAAGGCAGGTCAGCGCTCGCCGGCTCTGCGGGAAGGAGCCAGGGCTTTGTCTGGAGCCCGGCCGACGACAGGAGCTTTCAGGCAAATCACCTGGGCTCTGCTGTGTCTGGGAGAAATGGAGCCAGGACCAAAGCTGCCAGTAACCTGAGGCTCGTCAGTCCGAGAGCTCCGCTCCACAGGGAGAGCCGCCCCGGGGGCCCTTAGGCTGGCATCACTCCACGTGGGCTTGTGGCACCCACCAGCATCCCATGCCTCAAAGCTTCATCCAAATATTTGGATGCTCGTGCTCCGGGACTCTCCTGTCACTCCCCACACCACAGTCCCAAGCACACCCATGGGGGTCTCCTGTAGAGTGGCAGAAGCCCCCAGCCCTGGCTCATCCACCCGGGACCCTCTGCCTGTTCCTCCACCTCTTGCCAAACACGTCCCAACAGCACCAGCCCCTGCCCCCATGTGAACTTCACAGATAAACCCCTGGAGCCCCACGGAGAAGGGAAGAGCCAACAGCCCTCACCGGAGAGAGTGCAGGAGCATCCCCACCAGCTTGCTGGGCTGCAGCACCCTCCCCGCAGCCACCGGCACATGGTGATGTACGTCCCCACCTTGGGTCTCACCCATCACCTGACCCAACTTCTGAGCACAGATGAAAACCAACAAGAGAGCCCATGAATCCAAAATGCTGGGAACGGGTTTTAGGATCACGCCTTGGGGGTGCGAAACCCAGACAGACGCCCATCCGTACCGCGCATCCTTCCTGCACCGGGGCTCAAGTCCCCGCTGCAGTACCAGGAGGGGACCAGAACAGCCTGACATGGGGGACCAGCACATTCCCCAGGCACCTTCTCATGCTGGGGGTCTCGCACAGCCATAGCCAGGCTTTTGCATCCCAGGCTGCCAGGATGAGGCCGGAGAGGGGGACAGATGACAAGCCAAGGGCAGCCAGGGGAGCTCAGACACAGGGGCTGGCTGCCCGCAGCTCCCCAAACAGGGACATGCCTGGGACAAGCCTGCTGGCTCTGCCCTGGCCGTGCCTCCCAGGGCATCCCTGCATCCCTCTTCCTCCCGTCATCCCCACCTTTAACTCTCACGGCTGTTGGAGCTCCTCAGAGCATCCTCTGCCTCCCCAAAACAGCCGGGTCTGCCCAACGGGGTGCTGCAGGGCACTTCAGTGCCGGGAGCCCCGATGGTGCTCACCCACTCCATGCAGCACCAGACGCAGAGCCGGGACGTGGGGCCAGGCCCCCCCAGCCCTTCTCCCGCTGCCCCCCTGGAGCAGGACCAGCCCGCAGGACCCGCCATCCCGGGGCTCATGTGAACGCCCTGTGGTCATTTTTAACCTCAGATCTTTGGCATTATTAATAACATACATGTGGGTCTCGCTTCCCCTATGGGATAACATCTGGGGGATATTCATCATGGCCACCGCAGGCTGCAGCCCCCCGCTCTCCCTGCAGAGCGGGATGGGTCACATCTGAGCACCGAGTTGCTTGATGTGGAGTCATTAGCATGCACAGACTTCCAGCCCAATTACTTGACAGATGAAATCAAGATCCGTTGGCCTTATTGTTTGCATCTGGAGGGCTGCATCCACACACACTCCTCCTGCCTCCTCCTCCTCCTCCTCCTCCCCAGCCCGGCCGTGCTGTGCCAGCATTGGCTTCATCTGGATGTCGTTTACCATGGCTTGGCATATGGGAATGTAGCAAATACACCATAATAAAATTAGCCCTACACAACACCAATTATCCACAGCACCTTCAGAGAGGAAAGGATGCACCATTTCCCGACCATCCTTTCTCTGCCCGTCTGTGGGGAGAGGAGCCCACTGATTTTCCTCCCATGAGCAGCTCTCGCAGGAGAAGGCTTGCTCTCCCAGCGAGCACGGAGAGAAGCCCAGGTGGATCACACCACAACCTGTTTGCAGTTCCAGTTTTGCAGCCAAGCCGCTGCTATTCTACCGACTGATTTTACACAAAGGAACAATTATGCTTCATTTCTACCCATTAACACGTTCGACAGCGTTGAGCTTGCTTTAAGAGAAAAAAAAAAAGTTGCATCAGAAATAGTTGAGGTGCTGAAGTCAGCACACAGGTGTTGGGGCTGACGCAGCGCCCGGCAGCGTGCCAGCACCAGCCCAAGCAGAAAGCTCCTAATCCCGGCAATTTCAGCCCATAAACATGGGCAAGGGGAAGGGGCTCACACCCCAGCAGACCCCAGGCAGTGCCGGCCACCGCAGTGGGTGGGTTTGGCTTTGCCCCGGAGCCTCTCCGGGAGCTGTTAATTAGGAGAGAGGAGGTTAATTCTTGCCACATGTCTCCCACGGCGCTTTGCTCCTCTCGAGGAGCTGATGCTTCGCCGGGGGCTCTGCTTCGCTGCAGGACAGGAACGCGGGGTCTCTCCAGAGGAAGCCCCAAGTCCTCCTGGACCATCGCCAGGGAGGCAGCAAGAGTTGGCCACAGGCAGAGAGCAGGGATGGCCCTGGCTGCTGCAGGGGCATCATCCCCGCTTGGCATCATCCCTGGGGCAGAGATGCCAGTGCACCCATGGTGGCTCGCCCAGCATGCAGGAGGGTGCCCGACCAGCCCCATGGCCAGCACAGAGCAGCAGCAGGGACGAGGGGCTGCCTTGGAGGCAGGCACCGAGCAGCAGAAGGAAATCGGGTTTCTTTTTTCCCCTGTAACCCATCTGTCCTTAATTTCTTTGGGGGTTTCACTCCAAATTCTTCAGATTCTACGGCAAATGCTTTGCAGTCCTCAGCTCAGCTCGCCTCGGCGGCTGCCCGGCTCAAAGCTGCCTGCAACCGGAGCAGAGGGAAGGGAAAATACCAACCCCATAAATTCACCAACAAATAACCCATGTCCGACTGGCATCACCAGCAGCAATGCAGAGGCAGTGGGGGCCTTTATCGGGGGCTGTGGCAGCTCATCCCTCCACGCAGCACCAGGGAACAACAGATTTTGTGGCAGGGGACACCAGGCTGTGCACCAGCCCCAGTTCCAGCCCGCGTCCGTCCATCGCTATGTGCTGTGCTCCACGCATAGAGCAGGGGGCTTAAGCTTTGGCCCATTTTTGCCGACACCTGGACCAAGCAGTGCCAGTCCTGTCCGGGAGGTACAGGCACGGCCACGCTCTCGCTGTGCATCCCTTCCCCTCCTGCAGACCGCAACACCAGGAGGCAGATGTCTGCCTTGCCAGAGCTCTGATGGAAGGTGTTTCCATTTGCTCTTATAATTTGTAGCAACAAATCACTTGTTTTGCCCTAATTTTGCAATTACAGGATGGTAGCTCTGGGCTACAAGCAAACGCAAATGCCTCAGGCTGGGGATCAAACCAGTGTCGCACATGCACCCGTCCCTGCATGGAGCAGCAGCGTGGTATGATGTACACTGCAGTTGCTGCTAATTAGTCACTAATTTTACAG
This sequence comes from Aptenodytes forsteri, assembly GCF_000699145.1. Taxonomy (NCBI): domain Eukaryota; kingdom Metazoa; phylum Chordata; class Aves; order Sphenisciformes; family Spheniscidae; genus Aptenodytes; species Aptenodytes forsteri. Next base: position 11,170,208 of record NW_008796063.1, read on the forward strand.
ACTTTTTAATGGTTTGCAGTCATTTAACCTTTCCCATGGGCTGGAGCCCTGCAGCCAGACCTCTCCCGGTGGACACCAGGAGAGCTCTGCAGCGGCTCCCCAGGGAGAGCGGGGCGGCAGTGCCGGTGGCAGAGCAGGACCCTCGGCGCCAGCCACAGCCCCGTCCCCAGGATGCTGGGGACAGCCTGGGAAACGTCGAGAGGCACTCACAGCCTGGCTGAGGCCGAGCTCGGGGTGGTCACAGCTCCCCTCGGGTGTTCCCACCTCCCCAGGATGCCGGGATCCAAAATGTCTCTCCCCCTGCTGTCATGCAAAGCAGAAATTCAGATCCTGGACGAAACTGGATAACAATGATCCTGCTCCATCAGTGACCCGCACAAGCCCACATACAGGTTCAATTTGGGCGCAGTTTTTGAGATTTAAGCAGTGCCCTGGCTTGACGTGGGCTGTCTGTGAGAGCACGTTTCCTCCCCAGAGCCTACGTCCAAGCCACGGGTTTGATAAGCATCAGGATACCGCGCTGGCCTCAAATGGAGAAATTAAATGAATACCTTGCATATTTTGGCGACTCATGCACGTGAGCAGCTGTAATTGAAGACACGATCCGTCTCGCCCTTCAGCATGTATTGGCAAATTACAGCCTTTCGTTATCTCCCTGAGTTTAATCTGCATCAAGGCAGAGGCATTCGTCTCGCGTTCGCCCCTCGCAGGGAGCCCAGCTCCCAGTGAATCCCTCAGAAACAAGAAACGCTCCAGGCTTATCTTCGCCCATCGCGCAAACACCCGTGCCGAGAAAGCCCGCTGCACATGTGGGCGGCTGCCCTGGCTCCAGCCGGGTGTTTTGGCACATCTGTGCCACCCGGTGCTCGGCACAGCTGGGATGTGCTGCACGGGGGCCTGCAGTGTGCAGAGCGCTGCCCCGGGGACCTCGGCTATGCAGGAATATGCAACCATTGGGTTTTTCTTTTCCCCCCATAAATACCGTACTTCCAGGCTAACCTGGAACAAGGCAGACAGCAAAAAAAAAACCCTCAGCAAACCACAGCCCTGTCCTGTCCGTGCGGCACAGGAGCCCCAGCAGCAACCCAGCTTTGCAAGGAGCCTCCTTCAGCCCCGGGGAGCCCAAGGGCTCGGGAACGTGTCCCACCGGCAGGCTGGGGTGCACCGACCCCCACGCTCCAGAGGGAAACCCCTTTGCAAAGAGCCCGAGAGACCACAGCAACCTCCTTCCCATGGGAAACCCAGCTGAGAGCTGCAGTCCTCCTTTCTAATGCCTCCCGCTCCCCTGGCAGCCCATCGCCATCCGCGTGGGTCCCACCAGGGATGGACACAAGCCCCAGTAATACGGTTTCCCTGCAAAGACCTGCTTGGGCTCACAGCTCTCTGGAAGACTCAGGCACCCACAAAACAGGGTGTTCATCAGGGGTTGCGGGTGTATTCAGAGCAGGGGGTGCAGGAGCCCTGCTGAGCAGCACCCCCAGGATCCGCCACCCAGACTGGGGGCTCCGCACTGCGGCTCCCACCCCGCAGCCAACATTTCACCCTGATGTTTATTAGCATTTATGCGACATCTATTGTTCAGTTTTTTAAATACACAATAAAGCACATAAGATGAGGATGCAGCTCAGGGTTGATGTTTAAATCAGGTCTTGGGGGTTTTGCTCCGTTCAGCCGAAGCAGTTGCTCACCGAATAGGGCCATCAGACAGAGGGTTTGCTCCTGCTGACTCCAGCGATCTCCATCTGAAGGGTCTTGGGGCTGCAGCATCGACAAAGACCCCCAAGCAGCCTCTGCCCCAAACCACAGCTCAGCTCATCCCAAGAGGGGCCAGGACTGGCTGCTCCCTCCTTTAAGCCCTGCTCTGGGTGATGTCTGAGCCCAGGTGGAGCAACTCAGCCCCATCAGTGTCCTCAGCCCCAGCCCTGCCCTGCCCTCCCTGCTGCACTGCCTGCTCGCCCATCAGCTGTGCAGGCAGGATCAGGCCCACGGTGCCCAGGAAGGGCCTCCCGGTGCCCCGTTTCTGCAGGGCTTTCAGCAGGCTCATGCCCAGTTCCAGCACGGGTCCATGCGCCGGTGAGCCGGGCACATCCTCAGCTGATGCATCCAACTCTGCAAAGCAACGGGGCAAGCAGGGCCGAGCTCTCCGTGCCCATCAGCTGGTGCTTCTGGGCTGGGAAAGGACATATTTGCCCATTGCTCAAACTGAGGCTGTTTTTTAGCAGGTCATTAATTACAGCGAGCTTTAAGGAGCCAGGAGGCTGACACAGCCAGCCTGATGAACCGGCCCGCTGTGGGTCCTGTGGACCCTGAGAAGTGGTTAAAGATAAGAGCTTTTTGGCAATGCAACAGAAGAGGGTGTCTCCCTACCTCAGAGGCGTGCTGGGAAGCATGGCCGAGGCCAAGCCCACTGGCGGCACCAGCAGAGCCTCCGGCTCCCATCCCGCAGCACCGTAGGGTGATGGGACAACCCAGACCAGCTCTATGGGGGCTGCTGGCCTCCACCTCGCTTCGTGGATGAGCTGGAGGACAGGGAGGGTCAGATCCACCGGGTACCGAACAACCCAGGAGGTTCAAAAGCTCTTTGAGCACAAAACCCGCGATCCCTCGGTGCCTGTTTCCATCCGAGCACCGTCTGAGCCGGAGCAGCACAGGCAGCCGGTCCCCGCCGGTGTCCCCCGCATCCCGCCGGAGCGACCGTGCCCAGTTGTTGCCATCCCTCTGCTGCGCGTGGGCTGGGCAGGAAAAGCAGACAATCTCCAGTATTGCATCTTAGGAGCCATCAGTTAAATGAGCTATTTTAATTAAGCGCAATCTAAGTTATGCGGTAATGTCAGGAGAGATGATAGAAAACACTCCACTTGGCCTAGCCAGCAGGGAAGGATGTATTTCACAAGCTTCATTAGCCTGTGACCCGTCACCGACCTCGCCCCATGCACGTGCTTGTGCACGCTTGCACGCTTGCACCCACAAACCCTACTCGCTTCGAGCCGTACTTCCCGGGAAAAGAGCATGCCACCCGATTTCTGTCCTGCTGTCCAGGATGGGCCGATGGAAAGCACCGCGGTCGGGGTTAGCTTGTCTGGACAGAAGGCAGGGAGCTGCGCCATGCAGCGTGCCATGCCCCCACGCCTGGACGGACAGACGGGTGGACACGGGACGCGGCAGCACTTCCCGCCTGCCCTGAGCATTTCCTGAGCATTGCATCCCCGTCAGAGCCTTGACACTTCGCCCACCAGAGCCAGCGGCTTAAATTAATCTGAGATTAACTAGTTCGATCTCTTACTTTGAATTTTATGCCTGTGAGATTTTTTTTTAAAGCGCAGAGAAGTTAATTTCCAGCAGAGCTGTCGTGCTGCTGGCAGGCACAGCCACAGCCATAAAATACCAGCCCCGACTCAAGACGTCAGAGGGGAACAAAGATAGACTGTGATGCAGAAAAGATGCACGCATTTAAAATAATCTCCGAAGAATGCAGCACAGCCCTGAAGACACATGTCTCCAGCGTCTCTCCCGAGCTGATCTTTTCCTCTTTAAATAGACTGCACCGCTTATTCCCTGCTGGTGGCTTTCCAGCCTTTATTTTGCTTCTAATAGCGATGCAGTTCAAAACCATCATCTCCTCCTGGTCCCTCCAGGACCAGCCCCTTGCTGGGTGCTGCTCGCCAAGCGCGCGGCCAAGCGCGCGGGCTCCTCGGAGGTGGCCTCCGCACCGCTGCTATGGAGCACCCGGAGCAAGAGCCCGCGGCCCCGGAGAAAATGTGGGTTTTGCAGAAATTCTTGGCAGTCCTCCCACAGCTTTCCTACTCCCGAAATTAAAGGATCGAGCTGCAGCAACCCCTCCATCTAAATTAAAACGAGCTATATTTACTGTTCATGCTAATTGAATTATATTAACTCCGAGCTGGATGATAAGCAGAACTGTCCCTTACAGTTCCTGGTCTTAATATGTTTAGCGTTCAGACAAATGCACGCCAGTGTGTCATCGTGTTCAAAGCGGAGGAATTTGGTCCTGGGCTATTTTCACCCTGCCCTGACAAGGCTGGCCGGGAACCCAGGGGTTTTTCGGGGTTTGTGGTCCAGAAGCGCTGGCGAGTCCAGTGCGAACGCGGCGTTTCTTCCTCCGGCACTGGGGAGGTGAAACCCCGCCGGGGTGGCACAGGCGGTGCTGCATGGTGATGGCAGCGCCGAGATGGGCTTGGGGCGATGCCGGTGCCGCGCGGGCACCAAGCAGAGGGTGGTACCAAGGACGGGAGCGGCTTATCCCCTGATCCGTATCCCCCCATCTCTGCAGGGCTACAGTAGGGCAGGATCCAGCCTGACCCTGCTGCTGCTGCAGGATCCCGTCCCGGCGGTGCCGTCCCCACTGTCCCCATCCAGGCGAGGCCACGGCCGGGTGGGGAGGGACACAGCCTGCAGCACCCACCCAAAAGTTGGGGCAGCGAAGGGGTCCTGGCTGGGGCAGAGCACCGTGAGGCAACAGGACAGAGATATCGGCGGAGAAGCAGAACATGCCATCAGCCCTAACGCCATCAGGATGAACTTAATTCAAAAAACTCGGGCAGGAGGCTGCACTAAGGCCAAAGGACCCTGCCAAGAGTCACACTTCCTATAGTGAAGTGCATAAAAAGCTGGACATGTAAGACACGAAGAAAGCACTGTCAGGGTAGGCCAGTGCCAGCCAGCAAATATATAACAGTGGGAACATGAAATAGTAATCATTGCTGTATAAAACAATAGGAAAAACCTGCCTTTTGAGGCAGCCATCAATCCTTACTCAGCAGGGAACATCAAGAGACACTAATACCATACAGGTTCTGCTTAAATATTTGCCTTCCTTAATGCTCACGCAAGAAGCTTTTGCTTTGAAGTTGAAAATAGACTGTAAATGTCTTTTGTGTGAGATGAAACATGATAAGACATGAAACCAGGAGGCTAAACTGTAGTTAATCACGGTGGTTTTACAAGCAACAAATCATTATTGTAGACAGTAAAGTGTAGCACTTAAAAGCGCATGCCACGAGGCTCGGCAGAGAGGAGAGCCCCGGCTGGCCATCACCTGCCACCGGTGGGTTTTCAGGTCGTGGCCCATCGGGGCGGCCGCGGGAGCAGCCGCGGCGCTGGACCGATGCTGGCGCAGGGCTGGACCGATGCTCCCAAGGCTGGACCGATGCTCGCACAGGGCAGGACCGACGCTCGCACAGGGCTGGAGAGATGCTGGCGCGAGGCTGGACCGATGCCGGCACATCCCAGAGCAGCTTTCCCCGGCGGGGCCTTTCCCAGGGACCACAGGGGCGATGTGTTTTGGGGATGGTTCATCCAGCTCCACGCCGGGGCACGGGGAGGGCAGGAGCGCTGCAGGCATCCCTGTGCCGGCACTGCCGTTTCAGAGGCTGGCACCGGCTCTGGCTGCGCCTGCAGCATGGGAAGTTTTGGCTGGGGGTGATTTGTCCCACCCTGGGCAGACTCTGGGATATCCACGCAGGGAAAGCCACCCCCGAAAACTTGGGATACGCTTGGGCTGAGGATGGAGCCTGCTGTAGACACGGCTCTTTGGGCACGGGAAGGGCAGCACCACCATCAGCCCACGCCGTGTCCTGGTGCAGCCGGCATCCGCTGCCGAGCGCAGGAGCATGCCTGCACCGCGGCACGCACAGCCGTCCCGGGACAGGTATCTCCCACATCAAAAGTGAAGATCATGATTAGAAGCGATGTGCACTTGGGAGCATGAGATAAGACCCCAAAGCAAGCGTATAAGTATGACTGATTAACAAATAAACCCTCACTAATTGCCTTAAAAAGTGAGATCTCAACAGCCGGGGAAGGAAAAAAAGAGAAAGATTTAAATTTTCCTTGGGCTAAACATTTTTCTGGCGCGCTCAGACTCGCTCTGAATGTTTCCAGTCATTATCTCCCTAATTAATACGCACCACAAACCGAAAACAAATTTCCCCACCTCGTGGCTCTGGGAGGTTCAACCGGATTAAACAAACCTCAGGAACGAGGTCAGCGATTGCCCCCCGCCCGGCGAGCAGCGTCTCGGGGTGGGAGGCAGCCCAGAATAGCGACAGATGAAGTTATTATCGGCGACTGAAGTGGAATAAGCCTTTAATTTTCTCCAGCTGCTGCTGGATGTGCTGAGAGACAGGTGAGCTCCCCGGGACGGAGCGGGCGAGGCGGCCGATGGGGAGGCACCTCGCCACCCGACAGCCCCCCGCGTCTCGGGGAAATCAGGGGCGTGTAGCGGTTTCTTAATTATCATCACCTTGTTTTCTGTAATTGACACAAAACCAGCTCCGGCCCTTATTGCATTTTCACAGCCCCAAAAGGAATTCAAATAATCCCTTTTAAGCAAACTGATGCTCCATTGCCCATCACCGGGACGGGACCTTGGCACGGCTCGGGGTCGCGGCTGGGGCCAAAGGTGCCTGTTTGCCGGGGCCCGACTGTGCGAGAGCACCCCAAATCAGGCTGTGCTCCCTGCCCCAAGGGACGCCCCAACGTGTAAAACCCCCAAAGCGCTGCTTTGGGGTCTCGGTGCATTTTTACAGCCAGATGCATCCTCCTGCCCTCGGCGTGCCACCATGCCCACGGACCTGCCGGCACGGGGAAGCCCGTGGGCTCAGCCGGCGTGGGAAAAACTGTCGATCAAAGGGTAAAATTAAATAAAACGACACAAACAGAAAAGAAGGAGCCGTCCCTGCGAGGCCGGGCAGCCCACTTGAAACACGAGTGAAAATTTCAGGTGAAAGCAGCCGGCTGCAGGCAGAGGACTGCCTGGCCAGCCGGCTCGCTCCTCCCGCCGTGCTGGCTCCAAGGAATAATGGTAATTAGAGCTTCCTAATGCCTCCAGGTCATTTTCTTTTTCCTTGCGTAACGTAATTTCTATAGGGCTTGTCGTCTTTATTAGGAAAATTAATCTAAATCTCGCTGTGTTCTGGCCGCTTTGCCATCCGCCGGAGCCATCCTGAGGAGGGTCAAAGAGGCAGGTCCTCTTCATGGCATGCAAATAAAAAAATTAAAAAATTAAAAAGGGAGGTCAGCTGGAGGCTACGGCGGAGGAAATTAATGATTTTTTAAACAACCAGGGAAGTTTGCGTCGGCCTGGTAACATAATTCAATTTCTGTCATTAAACCCGCGTCGCTGATGTGAGGCCGCTTTTGCCCAACTAAGCAAAATCCTTTTATTAAGCCAGAATTGTCATTAGTGTAATAATAAAATGAGGATGAATGGCAGAGGGGAAGGACTGGCCGCAGCCCAGCGGAGGCGATGGGGATGCCCGGTGCCGCAGAGCGAGGGAAGGGCAGAGCAGGTTTCCCCCCGGCCCCGAGCACCCGCAGCGGTCCGGGGAAGGACGAGGGACCCCACGGTGCCCGGGATGGCTGGGGGTGCTCGGCAGAGCTAGGAAGGGGTTAGGGATGGGATCTGCCCTGCAGGGTCGCATCCTGCACCCTTAGCACCAGGTGCTGCCGATACCCCTGGCCAAAATCCCTGCTGGCGTTGGTGGCTCCGGCCAGATTTCCAGGAAAACGTCCCATCCCTATTTAAACCATCCTGAGTTTTTTTGGCTCCGGGTAATTTTCCTTCTCGTCGCTGCAAGGGTGGGAAGGCGAGGCCACTGCCGTGCCCACCCCAGCCGCGTCCTTCCCTCCCCGCAACGCTCTGGGGAAGGGTTAGGAAAAGCACTTGCACCCTCCCGTGCCTGCGTCCGCGAACTGCAAGGCGGCGTGGAAGCGTGGCTGCGTCCCCCGTGGCACACGGTGCCGGAGAGCCCCCCACGAGCGGGAGGAATCACCGCCGTCCCCTCGACGCTGGCACTCCCAAGGAGGTTTCCTTCCACCGCAGCGTCTCAGGGGAAACCACCCCAAAAAATACCTTCCTTCCCAGCGCCGGGGGCAGCGGGGCGGGAGGTGTCCCGGGGACGGACGGTCCCACGGTGCTCCAGGGTGGGAAGCAAAGGGGCAGGTCCTGCCCTCCGGGGCTCACGTGGAGGTGGCCAGGCCAGGGGCCAAGCAGCAGATCAGAGGATTAATCGGTTGAAAAGCAGCTTGAACCTTCAGGCTGGAACCTGATTAGTAATTAGAGCCGGAGGTCGTCCCGCACACGGGGAAGGCGGCGAGGGCGATGCCACGGGGCACGAGCCAGCGGCAGGGCAGGAGGGAGACGTGGCGCTGGCTCCTGCGCTCCAGAGCAGACTTCATCCCCTTGGAGGAGGGAACTGGAGTCTGGCAAAGCCCAGCTCAAGTCTCCAGCCTCCATGAACCCACTATCCAACGCTGCCGGGGCGAAGAGACCTCTGGGAGGCAGGGAAGGGTTGCAGCTTCCAGTCTTGCAGGCAGCTTCATGCGGGGAAACTATCGTGAGGCACCGCTAAAACTCATATCCCTTCTGCCCAGAAGATCCTGCCAGCCCAGACGGTACTAAGAACACAATATGAAACAACCTAAAACCAGCTTCAGCTGGGCAAAAATGCTAACTGGAGCGAAAAGGAAACCTTCCCCAGTGGAAGTTTTGACCCCGGGAATGCCTGAAGGCCTCCAATGCATCAGCATCCCCCTTTCACATGGCAAAACCTGGGGTAGCGGTTACAGATACAGGATAAAACCACACGCACCAACCTCAGGCCAACCCTTTGGGTTGCGAGACCATGCTGGGTGCAAGACAGGCTGTGTCCACACCTCAGGCCACCGGGTCCACAGCTGGAGATAGACTCCAGACGAAATCTGCTCTCAGCTTTCTGGCCAGGGCTTTGTACCTGCATTTGTGCCTGCCTTGCACGCATCCCACCACCGGCGCAGCCCCCGCATCCTTGCATCCAAAACTGGAAAACCGAGCAGAGAAGGAATCCCAGGGCAGATGCACCAGGCACCAGGGTGCCATCATTAGTGCTTTTGGGAAAAAAAAAAAAAAAAAAAAAAAGGTTATTTCTCCAACACAGTGAATCAGTGCTTTATTTTCAGTATTGCGAGAGGTACAAGAGCTGAAGCTCACTGCTGGTAATGAGCTGGCGCGTTGCAATTTTTATCAGTGCCCTCGTAATGATGGGATTGAGGCAAAATACATGCAGAGAAAAGCCTCTAACGTGCCCCTGAGCGCAGCCGCACCGTAACAGCGCCGGCAGCGCAGCCTCACCAAACCGTTCACGCGTTGCACTAGAGCTGCACCACCAGACCCACGGGTCAGCAAAAGCTTTGCTGTCTTCAAAAATCCTTGCGTGTTGATTTCAGAGGAGGATTTGGTTTCTGGGACAGGGAGGGAAGGCCACGAATCAGATGCTGAATTAAGGAGAAATCAGTGTCGCAGCCCTTCCGAGCGCAGAGGAAATGCAGACGTGATTCCCAAAGCCCGAGTTGTGCAAAGCGCAGCCCGTGAGCCCGATTCTGGCCTCCCCTGCACCAGTGCACAGCAAGGAGGAACCGCTAGTGCCACTGGGGTTTATAGCAGAGTGATAAATCTGGTGTAAGGCCAAGTCAGAATCAAGCCCAGAGGACACGAGAAATCTAGAACTGTCTCTGCTGTGTGCAAGATGGGTAGAGGGGTGAAATATCTGGATGCTGTCTAGCAGGATCATAAAATCATCCTTGCCCTAGCACCCTGGAAGGGTTTATATAGAGCAATTCATACCATGATCCCAGCCCAGAATAGCACCAGAGATTAACACAGACTCTGACCTCAGCTAATCCAGCTCCCTGGAAATGCCAGCGGAGCGACTCTGGATTGCATCGGTGCCACGTCAGAATCGGCCCCTCCTGGCTGTGATCTGGAGAGCGTCCTGGCTGGGCTGAAGTCAAGAGCAAAACCGCCCCAGAGCTCAGCAGCGGCTGGACCGCAGGCACACGCGCTGCTTTAATGGACAAAACCAAAAGGACCCAGCAGTAGCTGCTACCGGCAGAGGCGAGGATGCTGGGGAGAACAGACGGTTGGGGAGGGGGTAAGGACGGGTAAAATGAAGAGCTGTAGCCTTTGCATCACCCCAACTTGTGTGAAACACCCTCAGGCGCAGGTCACACAACCCACCACCCAGCAAGCACAGAGCTTCAGCAACCCCGTTATCCCCTCGCCTCCTCCGTGCTCCTCCCAGCACCCCGAATCAGAGCAGCCCTGAGGAGGGAACCGGCCAGGGGAAACCAGGAGCTTCTTTGGGGTTTCTCTTGCTCCCAGTGCCCTCTTGACCGGAGGGTGCACCCCAAGGTGTGAACGCAGGATCAGCCCAAGAGCAGTGTACCAAGTAGAGCAGCTCGCTTACTTCTCCTTCAGGTCCTCGTCTGCTTTGCCTAAAAGAGGGGGAGGAAAAAATCAATGTTCCAGAACCCCCAGCCCCTTTTATATGGTTATTTTGCTACACGCAGCTAACATCTCACAACCATCGCAGTCCGAGAAGCAGGACAGCAAGTCGTGGCCGGGGTGCTGCCCTAAACTCGGCCTCCCAAAGTCTTTTTCTGACTCTGGGGAAGCAAACAGCATGACAACCACAACGGCAAGAGGCCCTGCCCTTCCCCACAGACCCGCTCCCTACCCGTAGGGCAGCTGCAATATTCAGAGCTCCCACCTGACTTCCACGAGGGGTGAACCAGCAAATTCTCCCAGCCCCGTTTATGCCACCGCAGGAGCTCCCTGCCCTCGCTTCGCACCACTAGCGGAAAACCCCCCAACACTCAGCCGCCCCTCGGACACGCGGAGACCTGCGGCCGCATCCAGGAGCTCCAGCACACTCTGCATTTCACCGTGGGAGGTCAGGGAGCCCCTGCCGAGCCGCCAGCTGAGCAGACTGAGGCATGCGAGATTTGTTGAGGATGCGAGTGGCTCCTTGGCTTATCGGAGCTGCCAGCTACGCCCCGCCGAAAGCAGTGCATCGCGCACGGCGTGGCCTGGCTATCAGCAGCTTCGCCAAAAATAACTACGTGGGCTGAAACAGCTGCCAAGCCGCAGCCTGTACCTTTCGGGACGAACTTCAGCGAGCTGCTGAATATTCAGAAGCGGGACTGCCCCCTCTTCGGCCCGTCGTTGAGGAACTCATGGCCGAGCCCGTTGCCACACTTGCCACAAGACACCTAGAAATGCAAGGAGAGGGTTCGGCAGCAAGCCGTCTTTCTCAGCAGACAGGCTCATGAAAAAAAAGCCCGTGGGATTTTTTTTGCTGCTTCCCAAGGGTTTCAGAATCGGCACCTTTAAAGCCCCCGGCCGCTCCTTGCGCTTGGACACGCTGTCCTCGTGGACGGTCTCGGTGAAGGCTGGCCACGGGGACGAATGCTCGTACTTCGCATGGCTGGAGAACAGCTCGTGGCCGCACTTGGCACAGACGTAGATGCCTGGGGAGGGCGGCAGGAGAGGGGTCAGTGCTGGGGGGCACTGCTCCCCGGCCGGCTCCCAGCAGCGATGGCCAAAGATC
>NW_008796063.1:11182923-11188033 GCF_000699145.1 Aptenodytes forsteri
CAGGGGCGGGGACCCCGCGGGGAGGGGGCCGGGGCCGGGGCAGCCCCAGCCCCCCCAGCAGCGCTGCCCGGGGTGGGTGATGGAGGTTGGGCAGCCCTTGGGACGAACTGGGGGCTCCCCCTACCACGCACACGCCGGGGTCTCAGTGGATGGGGTGCGGGCACAGGCTCAGTGGGGACCACCCGTCCCGCCACCCCAGGAGCGCAGAGCCAGGGGTCACCCGTGGGGACCCTCCCCACGGAAGCCAGAGCGGGGGGGCGATGCAGTCTGAGCTGTGTCCCTTTGTGGGGTGCGTGGGGCTCCTGGAGAAGGAGGAGGCAGCAGCCCCGCGTATGGCAAGGTAAGGGCTTTGAAGGTGAACCGCAGGCAGCCGGCCCCTTGGCAGGCTCCGGGAGGGGGTGAGCTGCGTGCGGCTTCCTTTTCCTTCCAAAAAAACGGGCACCACGAGTCTCTTCTTCCCTAGTTTTATCTGAGAACCCTTGGATGAGTCCTCATCCAGTGAGCTCTCACAGAAATTGCACCTTCCTTGGTGCAAGAGCAAAAATGCCGGTGCCCTTCGGACACAAGCCAGGGACTGTGCTGAGGAGCCAGCCCTGCTGCCGGAGCCCTGCGGCCCACAGCAAAGTGCTCGGATGGATCCCTGCTCCCTAATGCCAATGGACGAGTCCATCAGCCAGGAGCTCACCCCGGGGTTGTGCTCGGCGTGGAAACCCCCACGTGGGGCCAGCGCTGGCGGTGCTCCTGCCCACTGGATGCTGCCGGTTTGAATTAGGTCAGGCTTTCATCTCGGGCAGGCTGAGCTCCCCGCTCCAGCCCCAGGGATTGATGATTCATGGCAGGCGCCTGGGCAGGGGGAGGAAGGGGCTCTCGCTGCAGCACCGTGGGGCAGCGGGGAGCCGTGGATGCACCATGTCACCGCATGGAGAACGGGTGACGTGCTGTTTTGAAAGCACCTTCCTTATGATCCACCAAGATCAGACAAGCGGGGTGTCAGGAAAGGGTCCAAATAGACTCAAGGGATGTGTACACCTTCGGGGTGCAGATTTTCAGCCAGCGGAAGGAGCCACAGCGGCCGCCGGGACCCCATGTCTCAGCTGTATCGTCCACCCAGACGTCTGCTGCCAACCAGAAAGCCTTTTCAGAAGGTGAAGCTGTGCCTGTGCTAATGAAAGAGATGGGCAAACCGGCCAGGACCTTCCCCAGGGCTGCGTCCTGGTGAAACCAGGGCTGAGAGCTCTCCTGTGAGCTGCAAGGGCCATGCCACGAGGGATGCGAAGGTCTGGGGACGGCCCAGGCTCCCTTTGCTCTGGGATGGCCGCCCTGAATTAGTAGCTGCTCTCGGCATCAGCAGCAGCCTCTGTGCAGGAGGTATGGGAGAGGGACGGGGACGGCTGAGACATGGGGGCGAAGCAAAATCCGTAGCAATGGAAAGGCTGAGCTCAACCCTGGGACAGCACAGGGTGGCGGGGAGGCTTTGGGAGTGGGTCACTGGGGGACCAGACCGGGTGCTGGGGCTGGGCGCTGAGGCTGGCTGGCTCTGAGCGTCCCGGCAGGCACAGCCACCGTGGAGCCGTTCATGCGGTGCTGAAGCCTGCCTGGCTCCTCGCCCCCCCAGCGGCATGAAATCCATTCCAGTATCCACCAGTAAACTCCCTGAGAAGGAGCGATGTGATGTGGAAGCGGGAGCAGAGGACGGAGCTGGGATCCCACACTGCCCTACCCATTGCCCAAAGTTATGTCTTGAGGTTGCAGTGAGACTTTCTTCAAAGCCCCGCGCTCCTTAATCACAGGATAATGCAGAGAGCTCTCCAGTTACAGTGCTGATAACCACAGCAATTTGATTTCTGTAGCGGTATATTGTGGAGATAATTAGATGAGGGTTTTCCAGCTCGTTTGGCTGGGTGATGAAAGCCTCCTCTGCGCCCAGGCAGAGCTGTGCCACCATCCCCGCCAGCAGTGCCAGCCCTCCGCCCCCACCACCAGCACCTCTAATTCACTGGAAAGAGCTGCTGGAAATTAATTTTTCAATTAACTCTCCCTGATATCACAACAAAAGCAAACACCAGACCAGTCGGGCAGTGCCCACCTGGGAGCGAGCGGCTCAGGGCACCGATGGGGCAGACCCCGGCGTGGGGAAACTGTCTCTTTCCAAGCGGTTTGTAGGTATTGCACCCTGGGGTGAGCTAACGCCGGGGTGCACCACACCGTGCCGTGCCACGCCACGCTGTGCCGTGCCACACAGGCGCCTGCTGCCTCAAAGGCACCAGCCCGCTCCAGGCTGCAGCTTGTCTCTGTGTCAGGTCAAGTCCGAGTCCTGAATTTGAACCAGAGCTGAGAGCAAGGAGCAGAAATTCAGAGCCTGGGTCCAGCAGAGAGGCTTGCTGATGTCTATGGCTTCGGTGTTTTCAAGAGCGGCGAGGGGGCTCGGCAGTCGTTAGGGATCTCGTGTCCCTGCCCAGCTGGGGCACTCGCAGCTCTCGAGGCTTTGCAGAGATGCGACCTTCCCGGGCTGCCTGTCCCAAGCACCAAGTCTGAAGCCGCTGCCGTCCCCATCCGTCCATCACCCAGCCGTGCCCACCCAGCTACCCCTGGCACTTGATGAAAATGCTTGCAAGGGCCTTCATATTCAATTTATCCTATAAAGAGCAAAGAGAATCCCCCCACCCTGCGCAACCCTGTGGTCACAGGCTGGGGACGAGCTCTGGGCTGGAAGGTAGGTTAGCGCTGACACTGAGGAGCCGGCTCCAGGGGCACCTCTGGGCTCGATATTTGCTCTCTGACCCCTGAGCCAGCAGCAAAGCTTTCACCGGGGCTGCTCCGTGTGGACCCTCCATCTCAGGGTGCCGGTGGTCCAGCCGTGGCACCCAGCGGGGTCCATCCCTGGTGCTGCCCACCCTCCCGGCCACCCACGCTCCCTAGAGGTGGCTGCATTTCAGCAGCGTATCTATAGCCCCCGCTGTACTTGACGTCCCTGCCAGATGAAAACTCCCATGCAAACCCAGGCTATTATTATCTCCGTCTTCCACTGTGCTAATGGTCTCTCAGGAAACAGTCGTCTTTTTTTTTTTTTTTTTTAGCTTTTAAAACCCACGAATACTGGAGTGGTGGTAACGCAAAGCCAGGCACGGCGGAGCGGAGCGTCGAGCCCTCGCCGAGCGCAGGGGAGCCGGCATCCCCCTAACCCGGCAGGCACGGGGAGCGGCGTCTGGGCAGGACCAGCCGAGGACCAGCCCCGGGGCTTTCTGGTAGGCACGGCCGATGGCTGGGGAGGGTGACGGGCAGCACTGGGGATGCTGGGGGATGGCTGTGGCACGGGGCCACCGGGAAACCTGCATGATGAGGGGCAAGTGGGGGTCCTGGCTGCCTCCCACCTGCCTTGCTTGGGTGGGAGGTGTACGGGGCCCTGCAGGGTCAGGAAAAGGGGCCCTTCTCAGGCCCAGCTCTGCCTCTCGTTTTCCTCTCTCGCTCCCCATTTTGGTGTTTCGGTGCTTTGCATGGCGCCCCGGACCGCTCCGTCTGCCGGGGGGTGCCAGTGGTGCCGGCAGTGCCGGCAGCCCTGCCTGCGGGATGGATGGCGCCAGCCCCACAGCCAGGGTTTCTGCGGGGTGCTGGGCATCACCGGGGTAATCACCCGCGGATTAGTTGGGGTTAACAAGTGGCTCCTGTAAATCAGAAGCGAAGCAAAAGCCACAAAGCGTGAGATTATATAAACGGTGCTGGAGGCAGCTGCGGCACAGCCTGTAATTAATTCGTGGCAGTGAAGTGCTTTGAAGATCCAGGGCGACGCGGATGCCGGGTGTAAGGCAGCCCGAGGGGCAGCACCCGCCGGCGGCAGGGTCCTGCTCAGCCCCAGCTCCCACGGGACGGTATCCCCGCTCCTGCCGCAGGGATGCTGCGAGGGGAAGGGGGCAGTGACAGAGCTCGAGCACCTCACGAACCTGCCGGGTGCTGGGCTCAGCCCCGCGATGGCCCTGCAGAGCCCATCCTGCAGCCTCCATCCTCCCTCCCAAAATCACACACGCATGGCTCGGGAGCAGGGCCGGCCTCGTTGCTTCAGCAGGAGTGCAGCGATGGAGGGATCACGGTGGCTGTTGGGGATGGGACGACACTTTGCCATGGCCAGGAACACACTCAGGGCTACAGAAACTTTATGTGTTAGGAAAACTTCGTGCCCCTCCAGTAAAGCCAGAGATTACTGACCCCCTGCTTCCAGATCATCCTCCCGCTGAACTGGGGCCACAGCTCGGGCTTGTTTCTTTTCAGGTTTATGCAATGCATTAAGCAAGGGCCAAACCACTGTCGGTTAAGCGAGAAACATTTAGAGGAGTCAGAGAGTCCTGCCCGCTGGCGTTGCATCCCTCCTCACAGCCCCCGCACTTGCACTGGGGCCAACGTAACGTCCTGGTGTGGGAAAATCCCCCTTGTGTCGCTGCAGACCTGGCTCACGGCTCCGGGTTCTCGGAGGCCCTAATGTTGCTAATTGCCTGCCTGAGGTTTATCCTCGTTATACGAACGGTTCCCCGCACGCTATCATTGAGCTCATCTTACCGTGGTGCCTTCTCTGTCCCATCCCTGCCGGGAAGCGCAGGAAGAGCCACAGGCTTCCTGTCTGCTGGCAGCCCATGGCCCCAAGGGCATCCCGAAATAGGGATCACCCAGCCCGCGGTGCTGAGGTCCCCAGGGACACCCCACTCCTGCTCGGCAGCTCGTGGTGATGCTAATGGGGAAGGCAGGACCGGGGCAGGGACATGCTGTGCCTCGAGGTGGCACAAAGCTGAGCTGCTTCCTCCCGTTCCCTCGGCAGCACCGGTGCCGCTGGCGATGCGAGCGATGGCAGACCAGGCTGCGGTGGTGGCGGCGGCCACCTCTCTAACCCTGGCACCGTCCCCGGGCTCACCACGGCGTGGGGACACCGATGGGCTAACGCCCCATCCCACCGGCACCAGGGAGGACGACGGCGGCCGGGACGGCTGCGGGCTCATTTTCACCATGGACGCGGACACAAAGCTTCCCCCCTCACCCCAGCCCGGGGGGATGCTCCTGGCTGATCTCCCACGGGCCCCCCAGTCCCGGCTGAGCCCGGCCAAGTCCCACACGGCCCCGTCCTCTC
>NW_008796063.1:11188355-11202795 GCF_000699145.1 Aptenodytes forsteri
CCGGCTGCCACCCCCCGAGGAGCTGCCGCCAGCACGATCGGGGGCCACGGTGCCGGGCAGAGCTCTCGCCTCCATTGCCCTCCTCGCCTACGGCTACTTCATCCTGCCGCTGCCGCCCTACGCCGCCGGCCTCTGCCTGGGGCTCATCTGCGGGCTGGTGCTGGGCTTCCTTGCCGTCCTCCTCCTCATACCGAAGCCTCCGCCGGCAGGACGGGGACCACAGGGCTGCCTGTGCCCCGACCTGCTCCCGGGGGAGCCGTGGGAAACCCACCGCCTCCAGGTAGGAGAGGGGTGGTCTGGGATGGGGTGCTGGGCGGCGGCTGGAGGGGAGCCCAGGGTTTGGGGTGCAGCACCGAGGGGGTGCCGAGCCCGCAGTGGATGCAGGCTGCCACCCCGTATGGCACAGGGGGAAGCAGCCAGCTCCCTCTCCTCCCACCCAGGGCTGGATGAACCAGCTGCACGTCTACGACCCTGAGCTTTTCCACCCCTCGCTCACGCACTCGGTGCTCGCCACGCTGGATGGGGCCACCCTCAAGCTCTCCTACCCCAAGAGCAACATCCCACGCCGAGCCACCTTCGAGGAAGAAATCCTCGACACCGTCTTCGTCAGCCACCGCTGCTATGACCTGACTGATGCCAAGGTGAGTCCGGCAGCGCCAAGGACTCTCCCGTGGGAGTAGGGGACTCTCCCCTTGTGGGGACCCCCAGTGCCCTGGCCTCACCACTGCTCTCGGTGTTGCAGGTCTTCCTCTGCCCCCCAAGCCTGGCCCGAAAGCGGACGTGGAACAAGAAATACCCCATCTGCATCCTCCTCCCCGACCTGGCGGACGTGGAGTGCAGGAGCAGCGAGGAGCACAACGCAGAGCTGCAGAGGAATGAAGGGACGAAGAAGGTGCCAGTGCCAGGCCAGGATGTCCCAGGGGACTGCAGGGAGAGGTGCCTGTACCTCTTCGGGCGGACTGGGAGGGAGAAGGAGGAGTGGTACCAGCACCTCGTGCGAGCCTCCCGTGGGACACCCAGCAGCAGCCACGGCAAAGCCAGGGCAGGTGAGAAGCAGCCATCGTGGCCTCTGCTCTGTGCCGGGTCTGATCCAGGGTGGGAGCTGCACGTGTGCTGGGAGGACGAGCCCTTGGTAGGCAGCAGTGAGCGTGGGGGGAGATGGAGGAGCCCAGAGCCAAGAGCATTTGCAGCAGCAGGGAGAGCCTGGAGGATCCCCCTTGCCAGCACAGGGTGGGTGGCATGTCGCTGGCATCACGGACGGGCAGCACGTCACCGCATGTGCATCGTGGCACGTCACCGTGCGTGCATCGCAGCCAGGCGGCATGTCACCTCTCATGCCATCCTGACCCGCTCATGTCCCCGTGTCTCCAGGTGTGGGACCAGCTCCGCGGAGCAGCAGCAGCAGCAGCGGAGGGAGCGCCGAGGACATCCCCTCCGCTGTCCCACCCAAGGACCTGGCGGGAAGCGTCCGACAGAAGATTTTCCTGGATTACAGCACCTACATGGCCCGATTCGTGCCAGCGCAGGTGGGGGGCAGCCCAGATCGGAGCCCCTCTCACGGAGCACTGGGCAGCCCCACACCCATGAAGGTGAGTGGGACAAATCCAGCACCGGGAGCGGGACACGAGCGCTAAGCAGAGGCTGATGGACCCTGCGTGCAGCCACTTCCAGTCCTGTGGTTTGTCTCCTCCCTCCCGGCACCACGGTTTGAGCAGCCAAGCCATGGTGCAAGGGAGCACCCAGCCAGCGGGTCCCACTGCTCATGGGGCCACCTCACTCCAGGGGCTCGTGGCTTCTGTCCCTCCACAGCTCGGTGAGGACACGGCTGGGCACAGCGAGGCATGCATGGCCTGGATGAACGCGCTGGTGGGGCGCATCTTCTGGGACTTCCTCCGGGAGCGGTACTGGGCCGAGCAAGTGTCCAGCAAGATCCAGAAGAAGTTGAGCAAGATCAAGGTCAGAGGCAGGAGCATCACAGCACCCGGGAGAGCCCCATCCCCAAGGCCCCACGGCGGGTGCCAGACTGTGGTGATCATCCCCATGTGGTTTCCCTCCATCAGCTCCCGTATTTCATGAATGAGCTGACGCTGACGGAGCTGGACATGGGCACATCCATCCCCTCGGTCCTCAGTGCCTCCAACACCACCGTCAATGACCGAGGTAAGAGCCCTGCAGAGCGGCAGGGATCCCAGGGCTGGCTCCACAGCAGCTGTTATCGAGGTGCCAGCCCGGTCCCCGAAGCAGGGAGGTGTCGGCAGGCACACGAGCAGCCCTCGGCCCCTGCGGTGCTGACAGGGGCTTGCCCCGTCCCTCTCCCCGGCAGGGCTCTGGGTGGACGTGGAGGTCACCTACTGCGGCTCGTTGCAGATGACGCTCGAGACGAAGATGAACCTCTGCAAGCTGGGGAAGGAGAGTGCTGCAGAGGAGAGCTGCCCGGCAGAGGCAGGCGGAGAGGGGTAAGGAGAATGTGCATGGCTGGGTTTCATCCTCCTCCTCCTCTTGCCTGAGCGAGGCAAGAGGGTGCTGGCCCCAGGGCACCCCTGTGATGCTCCTTGGGGCTCGCAGCGCCAGGCCACGGCTGATCCTGCTGGCAGACAGCGATGCGGAGTCATCCAGCGCCGGCTCCTCCGATGAGGAAGACGTCGGTGCTGCAGAGCCTGCGGGAGCCCTGGGGGAGCGGGTCCCACCGCCTGGCGCCGAGGGGTAAGGGGCTGTTTGGGGTCTGCGCCACGGGGTGTACGGGGAGATGCTGGGGAGGCACGGTGCTATGCCAGCACAGGGGCTGGGGGCCGGTTTCCCCGGGAGGGCACACACAGGCATCCCGGCACATCATGGCAGCCCTTCATAGGGGACTCCTGACCCTGCGGGGTGCTGTGGCAGACGGCCGGGGGATGCCGAAAGCCAGCACGGCTCTGGGTCTCACCCTGCTGCTGAGCCGTGGCTCCGCTCGCTTTAGCCACGTCAGCAGCAACAGCACGAGCCGGAAGATCCTGCGCTTTGTGGATAAGATCGCCAAGTCCAAGTACTTCCAGAAGGCCACTGAAAACGAGTTCATCAAAAAGAAGATCGAGGAGGTTTCCAACACACCGCTGCTGCTGACGGTGGAGGTGCAGGAGCTGGCAGGCACCTTGGCCGTGAACATCCCCCCACCACCAACGGACCGTGTCTGGTACCAGCTCTCCTTCCTCCCGTGCGGGGACACACGCGCATCCTCCTTCCAGCTCCCCTTGCTCCCTGTGGCTCAGCCAAGGAGCCAGCTCTGGGGCTTCGTGTTCATCTGGGGTGCCAGCAAGCCAGGGCTGTTCTCCCAAAGGGAGTCGGAGACCTCAGACTCGTTTCTCCTGGTCTCCACCCAGGCCAAGACAGGATCTGGGGACCCAGAGCTCCCGCTGCAACCCAGCCACCTCCTCCCAGGAGGCAGGTCCCTAAAACCCAGCAGTGGGGCCATGTGGGCTGTGCCACATATTCGGGACGTGATGCTTTCTGCCTCTTTCCTTTCCCTTTGCAGGTACAGCTTCCGAGTCCCGCCCCAGCTGGAGCTGAAGGTGCGCCCGAAGCTGGGCGAGCGGGAGGTGACGTTCCTCCATGTCACCGAGTGGATCGAGAAGAAGCTGCAGCACGAATTTCAGGTGTGTGGTCTGTTAGAGGGCTCAGCAAACCCTGCTGAAGCACGGGCATCGCTGCGATCAGGGATAATCAGACCTCAGTTTGGGCCAGGGTTATCTCTACAGAAAGCCAACATCTGATCTGGTCTGTCCAGCTTTGGACAGTCAAGAAACACAACCTAAGTAACCAGTTCCAAGGGCTGGTGCTCTGAGCACTAGAGTGCTTGAGGAGAAGTGGTTTCCTCCCAGCATGTGCAGCCCTGCCCCAAACAGGGGGGGGTTAGGAGTGTCAGCAAGTCCCAGGCAGACACCCCCCAGAAGGGCTGAATTCACCCATCCACTCTGGTTTTGGGATGTTTGGGAGATTTACCATCACAAGGTACCCGCTGGTTTGTTTTCAGCCTCTCGCCTTTGAGACCTCTGCTCAAAGAGCAGAAATGTCCCCACAGATGTTTAGGTACCCAAATCCCCCCAAAGAGCTGCCCATTTGAATGGCTTCCAAGTGCTGGTCCCTGCCCTCTGCCATGACCACCCTTGAAGCCATACAGGTGGGCAGGGCAAAGAAAAACTGCTCCTCTTCGTCCCCATCCTGAGATACCCAGAGCCGGTAATCCTCTAGGGCCAGGCACGGTCAGCTGCTGACGAGGGGACGGGAGCCCCAGACCTTCTGTTCACAGCCCCGGTTTCTACCCGAGTGCGGCTCCTGCCAAGGCCACTTCCCGGCAGATGTGTCGCCAGTCAGGCAGCGGTATTCAAAACCACCTACTTGTTATTCTGGATCCCTCTTTTCAGAAAATCTTGGTGATGCCAAACATGGACGATCTCATCATTCCCATCATGCGCTCTGGCCTGGATCCTCAGCCACCCACTGGGGGACTGCCCAGGGACCTACCAGCCAAGGGAGAGAAGAGGCTCTGAAGCACAGCCCCACGGGCAGGGCAGAGACACTGCACAGAGCTCAGGGGCCTCGCCGGGACACGGAGCCAGCCAGGGCCTGGCCACTGACCGCATCCAGGGCTATGCCCTGGGGTCTGAACTGCTCGGTTCATCTCATCCTCAGCACTTTTGTAGATGAGCCGCCTCCTCAAATACTGCAAGCACACGTTCAGAGCAGAACCAGACCCAGGGCAAGGGGTTTGCTGGAGACCTAAGTACTTCATGCGCCTCCTACCAGGTTCCCAGGACTCCCGATCAAGGGGGCAGCTCTGGACCAGCGGAGGGCTGGGCTTTCTGCTGTCTGGTTCCCAAAGAGGGTGCAGGACGCCCAGACCAGTTCTGCACTGAAGGAGTTGTGATCACCGCTGATCCAAGACATCACAGCTCCAAGACACGTCACACCCTCTGCTGCAGGCAGCTGGACTGCAAGGAAAACATGGGTGGGAAATGAGTCCAAAATCTGAATAAATCCATCACTGCCCGGTCTTACCTAGCAGCCATCTTATTGTACACGAGTTCCCACCTCTGCTGAGGATGCCGGCTGGGATCGTGGGGCTTTGTGCAGAGAGAAGTCCACGGGTCATACTTTCAGCTCAGCAAAAGGAGTGCCTGAGTGTGCGTGTGTGAGAGGCGGCGAGGGGAGAGATGGTCAGTGAGACTGGGCAGAGGCAGGTAACGGGGAGGCCCTGTATTCCCAGCGGAAACTGGGGCAGAAGTGCTGGTACCTGCTCTGCTCCCCTCTGGAAGAGAGGAAGGGGAGTCTTCACCGTGGTTTGGGTGAGTGCAGGCAGTGGAAAAAAACTCACCAGGCAAAGGAAAGGGAGGGTCCAGAGGACAGAGCAGACACTTGGCCGTCCCAGTTAGTCCCTGTCATATGGGCCAGTCTCATGTGCTACTTGTCCCATCCCCACGTGCTGAGGAGCCTCGAGGACACGCTGCTGCCCACAGGCAGCACTGAATGCCGGCAGGACACCCCTCCAGAAGGAAGACAGGCAGCAGACATGGCTTGAAGCCTTTTTATTGAAGGTGGCCAGTTAGGTAGCCTTGCGTATCTGAGTCCTTACAGCTCTTCCTGCACTCCTGGCTTCCCTTTCACCAAGTGTTTCTTCTGAGGGCCCTGGAAGAGAGCAGAGCAGAGAGCTCTCAGTGGCAGTGGCAGACAAACCTGGCCTACAAGGCTGCATCTGAGCTGCGGGCAGCAGAAATGCAGCTCTGGCCCCTTTCTGCCGTGCAAGGCTGCTCCTGGTCTCTGCTCCCCAGCTGGGAGCTCTGTGCCGCCATTCACCAGCCGCCCCTGGGGCCTCCATGGCCCTGCAGGAATCGGGAGCGGAACATCATTGCCCTTGCACAAAGGGTTTGTTTATCTGGAAACCACACAAGCAGCCAGAGAGCGGCAGTGAGTGACCTGCTCCGAGCCAGGCGGGCTGGCCTGCAGTCAGGGGACGTGGAGGGGAGCAGTAATCGTGCTGATGAACGCTACCAGGAGCCCGCCACGGCGGAGCAGCTGCCGAGCTGCTGTCCGAGCCCTGGAGGAGGCAAGGCCTCCCACAGCCAAAGGCGCAGATTCTCATCAGCCAACTCAACAGAGCCTGAGGGGTTTCCACCAGCTAAGAAATGGGGTTGTCCCGGACCAAGTAAGTCCTATGGGAGCAGATGGCAAGAATTACTTATGTGCCTCTACTTCCAGCCAAATGTAAAGTTTTACCACACTGTATGTGGGGGAAGCTCTCACCCCACAGTAGAAAATGGCAAAGAAAACACCTGCAACCTGGTAAAACCACCTCCTGTCACTAAGGTCCACGCCACAGCTACTCGGGACTTGCAGCGACAGCAACAGCAGAACACAGAACAAGCTCCTAACACTGAGATAAAGGAAAACAGCTTAACCTCTAAAGAGCTCTGCAAAGGCACTGCATAGCCAATCCCCCTTCCCGGGGCTAAGGAGGCTTAGCCAGTTTCACATGGGATTTCTAGCTGACAGGCCGGATCCGGACACGGTTTACATCTGCGCGGTATCCAGGCAGTCGTTTCTTTCATTTCTGCTAGCTGAAGGCCTGGCTTACTCAACGCTTCCTCAATTTCACATTCAGACTTATGCACCAGCCTGGTGTAGGTTGCAAAACTCTTCAAGAAACTCTGCTTGGTTTGGATTCTTTAAATTTTTTTTTTGCCCTGGATTTAAGAAAAATATACTGCCTGGCCTTTTTGAAAGCTTCCTGACAAAAGAATCGCAAATTTGTGTCTGAATTTGACCCAACCTTTTCCTCTTAAGAACATTAAAGTTATAAATCATTCCAAACAAATCAAAAAGAAGTGCACAATTACGGGTGAAAGGGACCATATGTCCAAGGCAGTGCCTGCCAAGTTAACTGCTTGTTTAAAACGTCCCGTGGTGAATGGAAACTGGTTGGCCATATGGTATATTATTTGCTAGTTGGGTTGTCTTGGATCATGCACACAACCATCATGTTCTTCCTTAGCATAATATCTGCTGTGTGATTTGAATTCATGCCTGTCTTTTACGCAAGACGGTCCCGATCACTCATTGCTGTTACATCGAGAAGCAGATGCTTGGTTGGAGTCCATCAGTTGCTGTAGCCCCAGCTGCGAGCATGGCCTGGGAGCTGGAGCCGGCGCAGAACGTAACTCACCATGAAAGCCCGCTTCTCCTGAGCTGTCTGGAAGCAGCCATGGCCAAACTTGGAAGTGGTATCAATGAATTTGAGTTCAATGGCTTCCTGAGCCCGGCGGCTTGTGTGCACCAGAAGGGACTGGAAAAGAAGAGTCACAATGCATCAGGCTCATCGTTACAGAAAATCTGGACATCTGCTGTGATGGAAGCAGGGTTGAAATATCCTAGGTGCATCCATTAGACAAATATCTCCACAAAAATCTGCCTTCTCAGAGAAACACCCTGGTGCTCAGGTGGCAGGTGATGCCTTGGATTGCAGAGCAGCTCTGAAATGAGCCTACTCTTCACTTAGCATTTCATTTGCTCACAATCTGTTTACGGCCAAGGTTTCCATTTCTGGGCCCCACATCACAGCCCTCAGAGGCTTGCAGCTTCTGTCTCCAGAGAGAGTACATCCGACTGCACACTGCCACAAACCTCCTAGCTGCGAACGGTCTCACTGAGCACCACGCTCAGGTGCCACATGCCCTCTGCAACACAGCATCAAGGACCCGACCAGTCTCCCTGCCCAGCATTTGGAGGCAGTGGCATTCTCCACGTGGTGAATCCCTTCGCGGAGAGCTACAGCCCGTCCCTCCCCAGCGCCGGCTGCGCTCTCACCTTACGGAGGGTGAGCACACGCTTCTTCGTGCCCACGACGCAGCCTTTCAGCATGAGGAAGTCGTTGTTGACCTCCCCATAGTGAGGAAAGCCACCCTGTGGAGAGAGGGAGAGAGAGGGTTGGCAGGCAGGAGAGCCGGACGGGAGCAGATGTGTCCACAGCTGGCACTTCCTAGGGAAGGAGAAGGTAGTGACTGACAGTCCTTCCAGCTAACGACACTCTGCACCCTTCAGGTTGCCTGCTCAGGACCACCAGAGCATGTCAGCCCCACTGACTGCATGATCCAAACTAAGCAGCACCCCGTAAGAGCTGGGGAACCAGCAACCCTGCTTCCTTCCCTGAAGGATGTGGGTGAACAGAGAGCAGAGCTGGCTAGACTCCCAAGTTAACAGTTTTTAATAAGCAAAAGTGAATTTTTAAACCAAGTAACAAACATTTATCTGTTAAGTATCAGATTTTTAATGTCATTTATACTTCTTTTTCTTTTTAAACAAAGTTCTTGGTTCCTGCCCAAGTCATCAGCTGAAAGTTATGTGTTTGGGTCTACCAATGGGCCTAAAAAACCACCTCACAGAGATGGTTTTCCACATCCAAAACACGAGGAAAGGAATCACTGCATTTCTTTCAGTGAATTTCCTTCAAATTATTTCTTACGCGGGTGTCTCCAGCCAAGGAATTACTTCCCTGGCTAGGATTCCTGTAGCCAGGGCCAGTCACAGCCCTTTTACCCCCTCAGCCCTTACCAGAGGCGTAATGGTCTTCTCCGTGACATCGTAGTGCGTCGAGGCATTGTTCTTCACCACTTTGCCATCCTCCACGTGGATCCCACGGCCAACGCGGTAAATCTAGGAACAGAAAGGAAATTGAGACGGCGACTTTCCCACCCCCTCAGTGAGGGATGTCACAGGGACGATGCAGTTTTCACCAAGATGTGCCCCCTGTGATGTGTCCCTTGAGCAGGGAACAAGGGAACAGGGAACAACAGGGAAGGGCACGGAGAACAACAGCACTGCAGATCTCTAGGGAAACATCTGAGAAGCTGGGGGGAACAGAGGCCACGGTGCAAAGGATGGTGACGGCATGGGAGGAAGGAAGGCAGGAAGGCGCAGTGGTGCTCTGAGGGAGCCCACCTGGGCCATACCTTCTTGTTGAGCTCCGTGCGGTGGTGGTAGCCCTTCTGGCCAGCCCGAGCAATGGAGTAGCCAACCCGGGCCGGGTGCCAGGCTCCGATGCAGGCAACTTTGCGCAAGCCCTTGTGTGTCTTCCTGGGGAGCTTCTTGGTGTGCCAACGGCTCGTTACCCCTGGAAATGTGACCGGACAGGGCAGTGAGAACCCCGGGGAGATTCAGGGCTGGTGTCTGAGTGCTGGGGAGGGGAGAGTCTCATTATTCTTCTGCAGTTCTTGGAAGATACCATGTTGGAAGGAGACCAAGAGCTGTCACCACCGTGAGAGGCCAGAGCACAGAACTGTTCTCACTTCTCATGGATTTGATCAGACTGTGACATGTTCCTGCTGAGCACATCCACGCACACGCACAGAAACACCCACACCTCCGCACACGTGGCGTTTGTGAGGCGTGCAATGGCTTTACGTACTCACAGTGCCTCTGAGCCTCCCGGGAGGACTCTGGGCACAGTAGAAAACATGGCCTTTACTGAGATTAAGGAAACCAAGCTCTGCTACAACGGAACTGCACATCACGGTTGAGGTCCAGAGGCTCTTTGCTACTCCCTTTGCGCAATAAGTTGGTGGGTTCTCAGCATGGCTAATAGTCTCCTCCCCCAGCACTACCTTATGGGTAGTGTCATATGAGAAGGACAGAACCGAGCCCCTGGCAAGGGCCTCCTTGCTCTGTACCTTTCATCCCATGCCCCTTGGTCACGCCAATGACATCAATCATCTCGTTCTGGCTGAAGACGCTGTGCACGGAGACCTGCTTCTCCAGCCTCTCACGGACCCAGTCAACCTTGTCAGCCACTGTCCCACCATTCAGCTGAATCTCCATCACGTGGGCCTTCTTCTGCCGCAGCGGCAGCAGCTTCATCTGCATTAGACAGTGCATTAGGGCAAAATGTTGCCTTCACCTCCCAGGCATGAACATGAGGGCAGGGCCACATCATCCACCGTTTGTGAGGGGCACAGAGGGTGAGCAGGACCAGCTCTTCACCACCCCTCTCTATCACACTGTCAACCCCTTTCATAACAGCCAGCGACCTGGGTCACCATGCCTACATATCTCTTGGACCCAACTCCTTTTCCCTGAGCCCAACCACCCCATCTCCCAGTGCTCCCATTCCAGGCAGGAGCTGACCCACACCCTCTCTCCAGGGAGCACAGGAGCAGGCCAGCCTCATCCTACCCCAAAAGCTAAGCACGGTAGTACTAGCCATGGTGAACGCCCCAGAGGAGCCCATCACCAGAGCACCGTCTGAGGCTGAACACTGCAACCAGCCAGAATGCAGCTCTGTGCTCCGAACCAGAGTCAGCGCCTCTCCTTTGGTCATGCTCCACCTCTGCTTCCAGACCGAGCAGTTATTCCTAGTTCCCACCAAGAGGTGCCTCCACTCTCTCCCAGTCCCAGCTCCCTGTGCAAAGCCCCTGCCAAATTGCTACAGCAGGACTTTGAGGGTCTGTGCCAGCCACAAGTGAAGCCTTGAGCCAGCTTAGCTCTGCCCCAGACTCCAAAGCAGCCATTAACTCCAGGGATCAGCAGGAAAATGAGCCCTGTATACCTAGCAATCAGCATCTAGCAAAACTGTGCCTGCCCGTGGGTTATTTTTGCCCAAACATCTGACACCAGTTGCTAATTTGAGGTGATCATGGGGCCCTTGCTGACACAGGGCTTACCACCTGCTGAGGCTCTGCACAAAGTCTGCTCTCCTCCACGGCGTGTGGGCTCCCCAGCGTGCCACAGCCCCCTCCGGTAATCCCCCAGCAGGGAGCTCTGCTGAGCCCACCTCAAAGGGACAGGGTGGGTGTCAGGAGGTAGCTGGAAAAGTCAGCTGGCACCTCCCATTGCCTGCATGCCCTGTCCCACACCCTCTGACGTGCGTCTGCCTGCTCAGCCTCCTGTGACCCCACCAAGACACCCCCGTGATCCCGGCTCCCAGGCCCTCACCACGCTCCCGAGCTGAGGAAGACCCCGAGTCCCCCTTGCCCACCCCCCGGGGTGAGGCTCTGACCTGCGTGTGCACAATGACACGAATGACCTTGCAGTACTTTTTCATAGCCGCAAAATCCTTCTCCAGCTGCCTCTTGCCATCCTCATCCTGCCATTTTTTGCAGTACTTGGTGAACGCCTTCTTCTTGCTCTTGTGCCTACGACAAAAGTGTTTAACATCCAGCAGAGCTGAATGGTGAAGTGCTTCTGCACTTTGCTGTGCCCTGAGACAGCGCAGCGTGGGGGGACAGATCACCTTGCCAGGCACTTCCCTGGAGGCACAAGGTACCTGTGGATACCTGAACCTCGCCTGGCTGCCGGGGCCACGACACACGGCTTTGAGGTGGGAAGAGGAAAGTGAATAATGAGCTGCAAAGAAGGGCTGGTAATTCAAACCTTTTTGCATGAGGAATCCAGTTGTCTCCCACTGACTGGCTCAGTGCCATCAAAATACAAGCGCAAAATCAGAGCTAAGAGGAGAAAGGAGAAAACAGCCTCCGACAGGGATCAGAGGCATGTGGTGGGTGGATCTCAACGGCACTTTTGCAGGAGACACGATTCCTACAGTTACGAAATTCATGTTTCCATTTTCCTCTCCGCTGGTGTGGGATTTCGGGTGCTGATGTTTACAAGGGCCAGGGGTCACACTCTGCATCAATTTTCCCCAACTAATCTGGTTTTACTCCCTTCATTTGGTGCCTCAGCTCAAGTATCCCAGTTTAATGGAGAGTAAATGAGCCCGACCTACACAAAGGAAAACGGACCTGCAGCATGCACTACCATATGATATTGTGGAGAGAGCTAACTTAGTTCAACTACTAGAATAAATTTACATATGCATATGCCGATTCCCAGCATCAAGCTGTTTGCAGTATCTCTGTGCATGGCTAAATAAATAGCAGTTTCACGCCACCTCAGAGCCAGCTGCCAGCTGTTTGCAACGGCTGGGCATCATGGAGAGCCTGCGGGGAAGACCTGCGAGGGACTCCCCACTTGCAGTGCCCCAGGGACCCTCCCCAGCCGCGGAGGCACGTACCAGTTCTTGTAGAAGCGCCGTCGGCACTCATCACTGATGTGCTCAGCAAAAACAGTCTTGAAATTCCTCAAGCCCTTCGGTGTTTCTATGTACCCCACGACCCCCACCACCACCATCGGGGGGGTCTCGATGATGGTCACGGCCTCCACCTCCTCCCTCTTGGAGGTCTCTGCAAGACAGCAAAGGGAAATGGTGCTCAGCATCGTCTAGGACCAGATCATTCCCTGGAGCCATTCATGGCCCGTGCCGTTACAGCGAGCAAGCAACGTGCTGGGGGCAAAGTCACACTCTGTTCTCACAGCCAGCCTCAGCCCCTCCATCTCCCACCTGCTGGAGGGCCACGCAGGGTTTGATCCCCAGACACCGAACAGGTTAGACCCCGTGGCCCAGCACTCTTTAACCCCTCTTCCCCGGGTTGGGGGAAGCAGTACATTGAATGAATCTTGCCCTGGAGTTTGGCTCCAATCCTGTGGGCATCCCAGAGGGTAACATTATAAACTTCCCCAGCAAGGCACTTCAAGCCCAGGATTTGTCAGGTGGTTGCCCTGCAGAGTCCTTCCGCCAGCAGGATCCAACAAACCGCCAGTCACCGTACCGGCGTGAGGACTTCCCAGGAACCCCCAAACTCAGCTCACACTGGCCATGAGGTGGCCTTTGGCCATCCAAGATCTGGACGGCATTACGGGAGATAGCCTGGAAGCTACGTGCTCCACCACCCGTTCCCAGGAGCAGCCTTTCCCACCAACAAGTCTTTTCCCTCGTTTCCCTCCTGGATGTGGCTCCCTGCTTCCATCAGCCAAGCCTTACTGAGCCCAGGCCTGTGCACCTCCCGCACAGTGTGTGTCATGCCAGCTTTGTAGCCCAGGAAAGCCGTCAGGTGGACTGGTTTGCTGGGATCATCCTTAGGCCATGTCTTCACCTTCCCTCGATGGCGACGGCTTCTCTTGCGGGGGAGGAAGCCCAGGTGGCCATGCCTGGGAGCAGAGAACTTGCGGTGGGACTGTGGAGAGGAAGAACAAAAAAGAACAGCTTCACTTTCAGGTCCCAGAAAACGCCGGGACCCAAAGCACAACGGGAAATCTCCCCTTTAACATGCTGGAGGGATTCTGGGCTCTTCCTCGATTCCAACACGACAAAAAGAACTCATAACAGGATGGGCTTGTGTTCCAGCTTCCATCATGTGCATGGAAGACTTCAGTAAGTTTCTGGACAAATGATGCTGATTAAATAAAAAAACTTGAACATAATCTCCCTCCTTCTGCTTGAGGACTTTGAAGGAGAAATATGTTCTTTAATAGGTCTGCCCTTCTGTGATGTTAATTACAATGACTCATTTTGTATTCTGCAGCACCAAAAGGGCCTGGTCAGAATTCGTGGGCTTTGTGTCGTCAAGGCAAATGGCACCAAACAAGCACAGCCAACGATCAGAAGAAACGGGAAAGGATGCCCAAAGGAATCAGTAATAGGAACATGCGCAGGTTAAATATGCACCTTGAAAACCAAATTAGAAGAGCTAAATATATAAACCCCAATCGCAAGGTCATGCTGAGCCAGGCAGAGAAAAGCAACAGCGCTTTAGAGACATGGACAAGTTCTCACACAACTGGCTTCAAGGCGGGGGAACTGGGGGTCAGCCCAAGCGGCGAAGGGTTAGTTCTGCATCCACTGCAACTCCCTCCTCGCTAAGATCAGTCCCGGCACCTGGTTGCACTTTCCACCAAGCTTATTTTCCAGCCCAAGCGCAGCTCTGTTGAGTTCGACCCCGTTTCAGCTGCACTAACATCGCCGGTAACCCAGCCCTGCTCACTGTCCCTCTCCACACAATCGAAAGGTAGCACTGCCGAGCTTTACAAACCATGGGACGTCTTCAGCCCAGGTCAGCCGCAGAAAGAGGCTGTCAGTAGGCGCCTCCCCGGTCTAATACTTAAGACGGTTATCGGTCCAAAGACACAAATTTAGCTACTAGCTTCACGCGCTGCTATATTCATTTCGTACTGGGCCAAGCTGGCAGGTCGGACATAGCAGTTGCGGTGTGATAAAGGTCAATTGCCGGTGTCTCAGTTTACACCTCTCCCTCCTAAACAACTCGAACGCGAACGGCAGGAATGAGGATTGCTTCCTAACGGGGCACCGCACACCCGGAGCTGCGAACGCCCGCGCCGGGCACCCCGAGCTCGGCGCAGCCGGCCGCTCTGGGTGGAGACAGGCCAAAAATCCCTCCATCAGCCCAGGAAAGAGAGACTCTCTTGATTCTGGCCGGAAGACAGAGCGAGGCAAGAGGTCTGGTTGTGAGGGCGGGCTCTGCTCCTCCTCCAGGCCGGGGCCTGAGGCCCTTTGGGCGGACGGCGGGAGCAGGGCCCGGTCCCGGGGGAGGGGGGGGGGGGGGCGGGCAAACGCACTAAACACACA
>NW_008796063.1:11203191-11207873 GCF_000699145.1 Aptenodytes forsteri
CCGCCGCTCCGGGGCGGCCGACACCCCTTCTCACTAGCGCCGCTCCGCGGTGCGCGACGGCTGCGGGAGTCGGGCCCCGGCACGGCACGGGGACGCGGGCACCGAGGGGCAGGGGGCAAAAACGCAAGGGCACGGCCACCGGGACAGGCACAGGGAGATGGGACACGCGAGGGCACGAGCACAGGGACACGGGAGGACACGGGGACGTGGGACACAGCATGGACACTGGGAGAGGGACATGGGACACAGACACGGACACAGCACAGACAGCGGGTCAGGGACGTGGGACACAGCGGGGACAGTGGGACAGGCACAGGGATGTGGGGGACAGACATGGACACGGCACAGACAGCGGGTCAGGGACGTGGGACACAGCGGGGACAGTGGGACAGGCACAGGGACATGGGGGACAGACATGGACACTGGGAGAGGGACGTGGGACACAGACATGGACACAGCACAGACAGCGGGTCAGGGACATGGGACACAATGGGGACAGTGGGACAGACAAGGACACAGCATGGACACTGGGAGAGGGACATGGGACACAGACATGGACACAGCACAGACAGCGGGTCAGGGACATGGGACACAATGGGGACAGTGGGACAGACAAGGACACAGCATGGACACTGGGAGAGGGACATGGGACACAGACATGGACACAGCACAGACAGCGGGTCAGGGACATGGGACACAGCGGGGACAGTGGGACAGGCACAGGGACGTGAGACAGACAAGGACACAGGGTCAGGGACGTGGGACAGACATGAACACAGCAGACAGTGGGTCAGGGACGTGGGACACAGCGGGGACAGTGGGACAGACAAGGACACAGTATGGACACTGGGAGAGGGATGTGGGACAGAGACAAGGATGCAGCACAGACAGCGGGTCAGGGACATGGGACACAGTGGGGACAGTGGGACAGGCACAGGGATGTGGGACACAGACATGGACACGGCACAGACAGAGGGACGGACATGCAGATGGGTGTGCAGGGGCAGGGAACACCAAGCTGGACGGACACAGACACGGTGTCACTGCTGCGGCGCAGCACTGCCCAGGAAGGCAGCAGCAGGACAGGGAAGCGAGGCTGTGGCAGGCGCTGGGGCCGCGCTGCCCCTCGCTGCTCATGGGCCGGGGGTCTCTGACCGCGGGGCTGTTGCTGCAGAGTGGATCGAGCGCCAGCAAGCCAAGAACAAGTTCTACTATTACCACCAGAAGTTTCGCCGTGTGCCTGACCTGAGCGAGTGTCTGGAGGGCGACTACCTCTGCTTCTTCGAGGCCGAAGCACAGTGGAGGAGGGACAGGTATGGCTGTCACTGGGCTGCCCCCAGGCGAGGCCCCGGCAGAGTGCACTGCTGCATAGTCAGCCCTGGGGACTGCAGCGGTTGACTTGAACTCGCAGCATTTTGGTGGACTTTGGGGTGTTGAGGCAGCACCTCCTGCCCACCGCATTACAGAACACCCATTTCACAGTGCTGCTGTCCCCCGCAGCACAGCCGAGCTGAGCAGGGTGGCATTAGGAGACATCCTCCTGCCACTGCCTGGTTGCTGCAGGACAGACCAGGATCCTCTAAAAACCCAGGGCTGACCTTCCACAGGGTACCATCACCCCTTTGTTCAGCTTTTCTATCGTCTCTTGGCTGCGGTTGCATTCGTCATCATCTTTCCCGCAGGATGGTTGATCAGGAAATCGTGGAGATAGTCCGGGAGAGGCTAGGCGCCTGCAAGCAGAGGGAGGGACCAAACCAGTTCCAGAACTGCGCCAAGGAGATGGAGCAGCTGGTGCAGGTCACCAAGGCCTACCAGGACAGATGTGAGTACGGCAACAGCCTGTGCACCTCTGCCGCGGCTGCGGCAGCACGCGGGGAAAGGGGTCTTAGCCACGTCCCAGGCTTCACGTGGAACAGAGGCTTATTTCTTTTTAGCTGCTGAGGGGCACTCTTCAGGCATTTACTTTCTCTTTAGATGGTGATCTTGGTGTCCATGGAAATGCGAGGTCGTGCCTGATGAAGCAGAAGCACAGGATGATGGAGGAGAGGAAGGCACAAGCAAATGCATCTCAGTAGATCTAAAGGTTAGCGCCTCCCTCCGTGGTGCTTGTATCGAATGCTGCATGTTGCACCTTTGAACTCTGATGC
Source organism: Aptenodytes forsteri (assembly GCF_000699145.1). NCBI lineage: Eukaryota > Metazoa > Chordata > Aves > Sphenisciformes > Spheniscidae > Aptenodytes > Aptenodytes forsteri. The sequence continues at coordinate 11,205,339 of NW_008796063.1, forward strand.
TGTTGACCTCTGCAATAAACGTGCAGCCCAGACATCTGCCATACAACTAGAATCTAGACTCCTTCTTTGAAGAGATCTGCAAACACTTGCAGATTTCTTCCCTTTTCCAGCTCTGCATTCTTCTTTGAATTCCAGCTGATTGTTACCACCCTCTAAACCACGGCCAGCCCCTCGCTGCAGGCAGCCCTGGCTGGGATTTCCCCTCGGGAACTCTCCCCCACCTCCGTGGAAGAACAGAAACGCCCTGTGCTGCTCTGCCCAGCCCTGGCAGAGAACTCCCTCAGTTAGGGTAAAGATCACATGCTGTAGGACAGCACATAATCTTCAGAGCTGGTTCTGGACCCCATTTAGGATTAATACATGATTAACAAGGATTAGTGTAACGTAACATACTATTTCATTCAACAGATGTTCAGGCTCTGGCCCACAGACCTGAACCTACTCAAATTCCCAGCGGAGATTTAATCCATCTGCCCGATGCATTAACCGCCCCGTCAAGCCAATCCCAGTTTCTTGTTCACTGATCACTTTATTGTCTTGTACAAAAACCACTTAAGTCGTTGCCACAGCAGCTGCCTGGGTTCTCTGCACGGAGACTCTGGTGTGGGTCTTAGCCAGATGATCAGTGAACTCCTGCGAAAAAAAAAACAAACACAAAAAAAACGTGTTTTATTTTCTTAAACCACTATCATGGGTTTCTCAGCACTGCATCCCTTTCCAACAAGATGTGTATGCGGGGGCTGGGGTAGTTCAGATACAACTTATTTTTACTTAATATTTCAAAGCTTTCCTCGTCCTATTTCCTTTGTCCACAAAATGCCATTTTCAAGTATTACTCAAAACCGCATGCTGAAAAAAATCACACTCTACCCGGCGGTCAGCTCTGACTGCAACCCTACTCTCCCGTTACGAAACTGCAAATTCTTTGGGTACGGCATCTGAACTCTACAGGGTAGGAAGGGTAAGATTTGAGCTGCAAATTGCAGGAATGCTCTTACCTGGTAAGGAGACTTGGTGAACACAGTCTCTTTCCAGAGGTCGGGGGTCAGGTAACTGTAGGTCTTGGAGATGGCATCGAAGGTGGCTTTAGCTACGGACAGGAGTCAAACATTGCACAGGACGGCTGCAGAAACCCGCTCGCTCGTACCCACCCACGCAGCCCCAAAAATGTAGGATTTAGGAAAGAACAGGGAGACCACAGCGGGGTCTCTCTGATATACACACAAAACTCAAGTTTCTTTCTCTCTCCAGTTACGACAATTACACTACTTCAAACAAGTGCAATCGCGCAGATTGGGAGATTTTCTTTTTTTAGTATCAATGCATGTATAAAAACACAGTTTCTTGTAACCGACTTTCACAGAACTTCAGGATCATCTGCAGCAGGACTAACCTGCATTGTAAAAAGTATCAGCAGAAGTCTTCGCTTCTGCTTGGCTGCTAGAAGCTTTTGATTCAACACAGATTAAAAAATACTCTAGAAATGGATGTGTTGCATCCCTGTCAGTGACAAAAATGGCAATACATACAGCTAAGCTACAACATGAAAACCCAAAGCTTACCAAAGTTGCCGAGGGTGGCAGTGCAGCCCCTGGCCGAGGTGTAACAGTCATCAATACCAGCCATCATCAGCAGCTTCTTGGGGACAGGGGCAGACACGATCCCTGTACCGCGGGGAGCCGGGATCAGACGCACCAGGACGGATCCACACCGGCCAGTGACCTATGCAAGCGCCAACAGGTTACAGCTCCCGAAACACACGCTACAGCACCATCACCGAGACCAGGCCCGGCAGGTCATTCTCACCTTGCAAGGCACGGTGTGGGGCTTGCCAATCTTGTTCCCCCAATAGCCTCGTCGTACAGGTACGATGGACAATTTGGCCAAAATGATCGCCCCGCGAATAGCAGTGGCAACTTCTTTAGAGCATTTAACACCAAGACCAACGTGGCCGTTGTAGTCCCCGATAGCAACAAAAGCCTAGGGTTGAAAAGAGAAGTTTTCAGTGGCGGCTGCGCTGCACAGGAACACCCTCTCAGCAGAACGCAATCCATCAGGGTCTCTCACCAAGGATAACGCAATGCGTGTGCTCAGCAGTCACAACTCACAGTTCAAGAAGCCCATTTTTCCCCTTAGGGCTCATCCTTCAGTCAAAACCAACTAAGGTTGGAGAACTGGGATTCAATTCCCTGCTACAGCCTCATACTGGTCAAAAGTGCCGCTAGTTTCCAAGCGGCATTCCCGCTTTACAACTAAGACTTCTCTCTCCACCACAGCCCCAAACAGCCAGAGCTGCTGCACAAGTGCGACTTAATCTGGTGCCACAGCTGCTTCCAACAACATCTGAATATATTGCTAGGGTTTTAAAATTAATACAAACACTTTGTAAGCGACACAAGCTGATCCCCACACCAAAATATTTACTAGATACCACAGAAGGAAATAAAGGGGTCTGGAGAACAAGTCTTATGAGGAGCGGCTGAGGGAACTGGGACTGTTTAGCCTGGAGAAAAGGAGGCTGAGGGGAGACCTCAT
>NW_008796063.1:11208282-11209581 GCF_000699145.1 Aptenodytes forsteri
CAGGACGAGAGGAAATGGCCTCAAGTTGCGCCAGGGGAGGTTTAGATTGGACGTGAGGAAAAATGTCTTTACTGAAAGAGTGGTGAAACATTGGAACAGGCTGCCCAGGGAAGTGGTGGAGTCCCCATCCCTGGAGGTATTTAAAAGACGTGTAGCTGAGGCACTTAGGGACATGGTTTAGTGGGTGGTGGTGTTGGGTCGACGGTTGGACTCGATGATCTTAGAGGTCTTTTCCAACCTCAATGATTCTATGATTCCATAAAGGCATTCGAACTAATTTATTAATGTGATACCAAGAAAGCAGCAGGCAACACACACGAAGTTTTCAACGTGAGAAAACAGAAGAAAAAAGCTACCTTAAACCTGGTACGCTGACCAGCACGAGTCTGTTTCTGGACAGGCATGATCTTCAAAACCTCATCTTTCAGCGAAGACCCCAGGAAGAAATCGATGATCTCTGACTCCTGCGAGAGTCAGTCATTTAATCACACAAGGCCCCGCTTTTTAAACAAAGCGAACACAGCTAGCAAAGGCTCCTCCAACCCAAGTTCAACAATCCTACGCATATGTATTTCAAATAACAGGTATTTGAGTATGTTAAGTTTTGCAGGCATAAACTTATTCTAGCTTGCTAGGCAGTCCAACGTAACAACTTAAAATTTCATTTTTTCCACCGCTGAGCAGAACTATTAGAGAAACACTCGAGCAACGTGCTGCCATCTCCACACAAGGCAGGATGCAGGACGCAAAACCCACCAGCCTTCCCTACGAGCGACTGCATCGGTCCTCACCTTCTGTTGATTTACGCCTTTAACTCGAACACGCGTGACCTCAGCACCCCAAACAGCAAATGCAGCAGCTACTGCTAACTCTGCATTTCAGGTTAAGATTCTGCTGCTCGTTACTTAAACGTTCGCAGACGCTTACCTTGATTGGAAGCGAGAAGAGATAGATCTCCTCCAGAGACTTGATCTTCATATCCTTGACCAGGCGACCAAGCTTGGTGACAGGAATCCACTGGGAAAGCAAGCCGCGGAAAAGGGTCACCGGCAGCGCCAGCTGCCAGCGCCCCGCGGGAAGGGGCTTCCCCTTTCTGCTCCAGCTCTCAGGACGGCAGCAGGCACAGCCCCTCACACGGCCCCTCGCGGCCCGGCCCCGCACAGCCCAGCCCAGCCCCGCCGCCCGGGACGGCCCCACGCAGCCTCGTCCAGCCCCCTCCGGCCCCGGGAACCACTTACTTCCTTATCTTCGGCCTTGCCTCCGCGAGCCCCGCGGCCTCTCCCTCGGCCCCTACCGCGG
>NW_008796063.1:11210571-11210835 GCF_000699145.1 Aptenodytes forsteri
GTGTTCCCATAACCCCTGCAGCGAGCAGGCACCGGGGGCCAACGCCTGCCGGGGTAAGGGCCGTCCCTGAGAGCTGCCTTTCCCTCCGTCAGCAGGTGCTGAGCGCGGCCCGGGGGTCCTCGGCCTCCCCGGACGGACGGGTGGCGGCGCGGAGCGGACGGATCTGCCCGGGCTGCAAGAGCTTGGCCCGGGCTGCCCGAGTAACGGCCGCCAGCCCCGCAGGGAGCGGCGCGATGGGCTCCTTCGCCCCGCGCCTGCGGAGGC
>NW_008796063.1:11211638-11215859 GCF_000699145.1 Aptenodytes forsteri
GGCGGCGAGGGGCGGGTTTGGGAGTACCCCGTCTCCCGGCTCTGTACACGTCCCCGGTTTCCGTTCCTTCTTTTCCAGATAAACCGGGACGGAAAGTTCATGTTTTGCCCCTGCGGGACCAAGCTGAACGTCATCGATGTAGAAACGGGAGCCCTCCGCAGCCTCCGACAGGTGAGGAGGTCCAGCCGCTGCCGGCCGGGGAGGAAACCGCCGAGGATTTTCCAAGGCTCCCGAGGTGTTTTCCCCGCTGTCGCCGGCCGTTGTTCTAAAGCTCCCAAGAGGGAGAAGTGGAGGGGAGGATGGGAATAAGCGCGGACAGGTGTTCCTCGCGTTGTCCCTCGGTGTCAGCAGAAGCATGTAGAGAAGGGAACTCCGAGAGCACGCCGCTCCACGGGGGCTTTAACTGTGGGCGTTTTCCTTCCCTTTCCGTAGGACGATGAAGAGGATATCAGCTCGTTTGTTCTCAGCCCCGATGATGAGGTATGTGTTTGCCTTGCGGTTTTCTGTGCTGCTCTGTCAGGCCTCCTGATAAAGCCAGTGAACGCTGAAGGCTGCTCCGCCTGGAAGCGCCCTGCGCTTCCAGAGATCTCTGCGGAGTCTTCTCAGGCGCTTCCGTCTGTCTCCCCTCCTGGGCTCGAGTCGGACGTAGGAATGCTGAGAGACTGAGCTTCGGGAGCGTCACAGCAACTGGCGTTTCTGTGCTTTGTGTGTGGGCACTGAAAGAAACGAAAATCTAATTAGCAGTTAATCGCGCTTTCCTTCGCCTCACTTTTGCGTAGATCCTCGTGACAGGGAGCCGAGCCCTGTTGCTGAAGCAATGGAACTGGCGAGAGAACAAGTGCGTTCGCACGTGGAAAGCCGTGCACATAGCGCCGGTTGCTAGCATGGCCTTTGACTCTACTTCAACGTTGTTAGCCACAGGTACAGTCCTATTTCAGCGTCACACGATGGGAATGGTTTTGAGTGGCCCTTCTGCTTTTGAACAGTTTAGCTCGGCTGGACACAGCCGGAGGCAGTGATCTCCTGAATTCACACACAGTCAGAAGAGGTTTTACGTAAATAGAAGTGACGTCCTGACAGGCGAAAAGGGATCCTTTCGATGTTCTAGCTAATATATACTTAGTAAAATGCTGATAAAAATCGGGCATCTATGAGACAGCGTGGCGTAGTTGTCCTGGCGTAGAACTGGGACTCTTGGAGCTGGAGGAGGTCAGGCATGACCTGTAACTCAGTTGTACTTCAGGTTTGACTGTGAGCAGTCAGGTTTTGCCCAGCTCTCTGAAAGCGTAAGGTGCTCCGTGAGCTTCTCTTGGTGTGGGTGGTTGTTATTGGATTCATTTTTCTTTCCGCTGCCTTTGCGACCCGTGAAACTTTACAGTTGCTGATACGTTGGACCTCCTGGGTCTCTCTCCCCTGTAGTTCATTCTTAGGTGCCCTTCTTTTCCCAGGTGGCTGTGACAGCACCATTAAGATCTGGGATATGGTCAAACAGTACTGCACACACAACCTGAAAGGATCTTCAGGAGTCGTACAGTAAGGACGAGTCGTATTTGTCAGTGGCTGGCATTAGTGTGGTGCTTGGACGCTAGGACTGATGTGAAACGTCTTGAGTTAATGGAACGTAAAGGCCCGTTCCGAGCAGGTCCTGGGCTCTTCTGTTTCCTGAGTTTTGAGAGGTCTAGTGAAGGAGCAGAGCTACGACTGACTTTAGCCCAGAGAGGAAGGAGTTTGATCAAGAGATTTGTTGGGATCTAAATGGAATATCTGCGCTTCGAGAATGCATGAGACTGGCAAAGATCAGTCGTAAATTTTCCTGGTGGGTGGCAGGGGAACAAAGTCCTACAAAGAAAGTCCTGGTATAAATTCACATCAATTGATCTGCCAAACTCTTTGTGTGGAATATATGTTTATTTAAATATTGGGCTCACGCCAGATAGTTTATTCCTGTCCTGTTCAAGCGCATCTCCTTCTGTCTAGCCTCGTTGAGTTCCACCCTGATATCTCCCGTCTGCAACTCTTCTCCTCCTCAATTGACTACAAAATCCGCATCTGGGACCTGAATTCCAGCAAGTGTGTTGCTCTGCTGGACGGCCACTTCAGTGCCGTCACCTCGCTGGCGTTTGCAGATGGAAACACGCTCGTTAGGTAAAACCTCGCAGAGGCTTAGCCTTTCTCTCCCGTTCACCCTGCCTCCTGCCAGAGGCTGTCTGTTCCTGTAGGGTCAGGGAAGGTTGTCCTGTGAGGGGTAGGACTGCTACAAACGTTTGGTCTCCACTTGACTATACAAGCGAGTGACTGAGGGTCTCGGTACTGGTGTTCCTGGCAGTATGCCGGGCTGTGGCGTGGAAGGCTGGTGCCTTCTTCCACATGGGCCTCTTCCCACAATTCCAAATCTGCGCTCAGAGCCCGAGTTGAATGGATTTAACACTGAAACTGCCCTTTTAACTTGCAGTTCTGGCCGTGATAAAATCTGCATGGTGTGGGACCTGAAAACCAGAGAAAGTAAACGAACCGTCCCTGTCTACGAGGTGAAATTGCATTTCATTTATTCCTTTGAGATCCTTCGTAGTCTCTAGGTCACAGTTCGTATGGTACCTCTCCCTCTTTACGTTCCTGCACATTGTGAAATCGGGTTTCTCTCCCTTGGACTTTCCAGAGGCCTTAAAACTCTGTCTCTAAAGCTGTTTATTTTCTTCCTCTCCTTGCCCGGTGTGGTCGTGTCTGGGCAGGTTGAGGAAACGTATGCCTCCACTGCCCCAGTGCTGTAGAAGGAAGGAAGGGCAGTCACGGAAGAAATTTGTCCTCGCGTTGTATCTGCCTGCCTGTCCTCGGTAGCCGTGCGGTCTGGGTCGGGGGGGGTGCGCCTGTTGGCGCTAGCGGGCTGTCGCGCAGCTCTGGTTGCTGAAATGGGACTCCGGTCCCTGGCGCTCAGCTGGTGTTTGGCCAACTCTCTTGCAGAGCGTGGAAGCTGCCATCTTGTTGCCTGAAAAGGGAGATTTCTCTCAGCTGGGTGTGAAGAAACAAGGGTTGCACTTTGTCACAGCTGGCAGCAAAGGTGAGTGTCGTGGCACGTCGCTGCCAGATCTAGAAGCCAAGGAAGGGCTGTGCTTAAGACGCTGCACGCCATTACTCCTGGGATGTGTGTTCTTCGTGTGGACAAACTGAGGGCTGGAGAGCAGAGCCTTCTCCTGTCTTCCTCTGGCAGTAGTGGATGAGCAGGATTCATCAGGCGTGCCCTGGAGTTTTAGCTACGTGTGTTTTCAAACTGCAGAAAAGTTTGATTTGGACTGAAGAAGAAAAACTTTGTGGCCCTTCGTGCCGCTGTGATTGGATCTCTTCGCAGTCCTGCCTTAAAGCTGTGCAGCTTTTTCCAGTAGACAAGGCCGGGGTTTGGGTTATATTCCTTGGACGATCACTGTCTAAAACAGTGGCTCTGACAGATAATTTATATCATCATTTTTGTTAGGCATCCTGAAAGTTTGGGAAGTTGCCACAGCTGCTTGTGTGTATACCCAGCCCGTGCCCTTTGAGTCGAAGGAGGAGGCCAGCGAGCGCAGTCTCACCCAGTGCATGCTTGTGCCTGAGAGAAATGAAATTGTCACGGTGTCCGTGGAACACAACATTGTTTTATATGACGCTCAAACGCTTCAGCTCAGGAAGCAGGTAACAACCCTCAGCCTCCCTTTTCCTCTTCCTTTATCCACGCTTGGGGATCAGCTCTGCTTCTGGTGAAAGCTTTGTCCAGGGGCGCCCTCCTCTCCTGCCTGTACTCGGACTGTTCCTTGGTGACAAGCCAGAAAGCCAGTTTCACTGGTGGGGTTGTTTGGGGGAATATTGCACAGACACAAACAAAGGAAAAGGAAAGCAGAACAGGCCTGGCCAGAAATCCCTCCCGTGCTCCAGCTTACGTCCAACACGATTTTTACACGCAGTATTACCTGAAAGGGAACAGTAATGCAGCCTCGCTGAGCGTGGTGCCATTCGGTACTTCTCTAACCAGCTGACTTCTCCCTGTTCAACCGTTTCTGTTCTGCCATCCGCAGCTTGCAGGTTACAACGATGAGGTTCTGGATGTGAAGTTCCTTGGGCCTGGCGATTCTCACATTGTTGTGGCTACCAACAGCCCTCAGCTGAAAGTGTTTGAGCTGGCAACGTCACACTGCCAGATCCTCTACGGCCACACAGGTGCGTGTGGTCAGCTCTGGCGGGGGGGGGGGGGGG
>NW_008796063.1:11215887-11242979 GCF_000699145.1 Aptenodytes forsteri
GGGGGAGGGGTTGTCTCTGGCGGGGGGGGGGGGGTGAGATGTGCAAGTATTCCTTCATCCAGCTTCTCTCACAGCGCTTGCGTGGAGAGTGGGGTCCTTGAGCTCCCTCTGGAGCAGCATCACGACAGGTTTTGGAGTTGTGTGGCGAAAGCGTATATTATGCTGTCCTGATTTTGCAAACGCTAGTTTTCTTTTTCCAGGCCTGTCAGTTCAGTCCCTTTCACTAGCAGTGAGATCAATTTAAATTGGAGCTAAAGACGTAGGTGTGTGAGTGCGAGCCCTGGATGCAGTTTTGTGGCTGCAAGCGGCAGACTCGCACCAGTGCCGTGAGCAGCCAGTCACTCCGGGTGTGGATTCGTTCCCGAGTGTCCCAAACCCGTCCCCTGGTCAGTAAGCGGGGGACTCATTCATTCACGCATTTCTGTTGTCCGATTTCAGTGTTACTTTGCATCCAGCTGTTTTTTCTTCTTTTGTTTAGAAACAGTTCTTGCTTTGGACGTCTTCAGAAAAGGCCTGATGTTCGTCAGCTGTGCTAAGGTGCGTTAGTTTTCTTCACTTAATGAAACTCTTCGTTTCTAGTGATCTTTATGGGCAGAGTTGTCGTATTCCTTTTCGGTGATCCAGAAGGGGATTTTCTTCAGGCGGAATTCCTGTCTGCTGCATCCCCCAAATATAAGGTTCTTCCACTATCCCTTTTTAACGTTGTCCCCGGGGAAACGCGATTGATTGTGTGTTAGCCCGAAAGGAGATGTCTCATTCTCCAAGCGTCTTGCTCTTGCATTAGAGTTCAGAGATGTCATTGGTGTGAGACCGATGGGGAGCTGCGTGCCAAAAACGCGTTGGAAGACAAGGTGCCAACTGCCCTGATACACCCAGAAATAAACCTCCACGCTGGAATCCCAGACTGCGGCGCACCCTGCTCGGCTGCGTCTGCCCTCACCTGCCCTGACAAATGCAGGTTCAAGCTTGAAAAGGAGCGAACAGTCAGGCTCACGGATGTGGTGAATGCATGGGGAACCGCTCACTTGTCAGAAAAGCACAGCGGCTTCTGTCCTCTCCCATTACAGGACAAAAGCCTTCGAGTCTGGCGGATGAACAAAGACGGAAGGGTCATCTGTGTTGCCCAAGGGTTGGGTCACGCGCATGGGGTAGGCGCTGTCTCTTGCTCAAGGTAATAAAAATCGGACAGGGGTTTACCTTTGCAAGCACGAGTCATGGCTGCTTTGCTGCTCCTCGGGGTGAATGTTTTGGCGGATGCCTGCCTCTGTTTCTCATTCTTGGTCCCAGCTTGTCATGGTGCTCTGAGTTTGAAGGAAGGACGAGTTCTTTTTGCGTGCACATCTGTCCGTCCATAAGCTGTGAAGTTTGCATTTCTTTGCCAGCCTTAGCTCTCGTTTGCCTTGAAGAGCAGCAGCTGGATAAGTTGCCAGATAAAGCTTGAGCGATCTGGAGAGGAGGGTTGGGGAGCGAAGGGAAGGTGTCTGTGAAGGCGCTTGCTTGAATAGCATGTCTGTTTATCAGCTCTTCTCCTTTCTTCATGCTGCCTAACGGGCTGGAAGCCCAGCTTGTTCTTCGTGCTGCCTAACGGGCTGGAAGCCCAGCTTGCCTGTTGAAGAGCTGCGATATACCTTTGTAAATGAAGAGAGCTAGCAGTGCTCTTGCCTGATGTCTGAACTGCTGGAGGCTATCCCAGGGACCTAAGTAAAATGAAAAACCATAAAAGCACTCTGTTTCACACCCCGGCAGAGCGACTGACTCTGTGTAGATCCCGGTAGGGGAGGAGAAGGCCTTTTTTTCTGTGCAGGGGAAGCCACTGTTTTGCTTCCTTACGCTTGACTTTTTTATTCCTTTCAGACTGAAAGAAAGCTTCATAGTAACCAGCAGCCAGGACTGCACAATCAAGATCTGGAATATCCCGGAATCCCTCACTTCCAAAGCAAAAGCAGCCTTGATCTCCAGTCCAGAAACCCTTCATGCCAAAGTGACTGAGAGGGGCCATGACAAGGTAAAGCTCCACCTTACGTTAGAACGTGCTTTTAATACTTAAATCTTCCTCTCCTGCATTGTGCCCTACATTTATTACCTGTCCGACAGCAAGAGCGAAGACTTAAACTTCTTTGCGCCCTCTGTACTTGCGTGACTTCTCTAGGACATAAACAGCGTGACAGTTTCCCCGAATGACAAGCTCATCGCCACAGGCTCGCAGGATCGGCTGGCCAAGCTGTGGTCCTGTTCTGATTGCTCTTTGCTGGGTGTCTTCGCTGGACATAAGCGTGGAATCTGGTGTGTGCAGTTCTCCCCAGTGGATCAGGTCTTGGCCACCTCTTCAGCGGATGGGACCCTGAAGCTTTGGGGTCTTCGGGACTTCAGCTGTCTGAAGGTAATGAGAACTCAGACTGCCCCTTGCTCTAGCAACCCTTGCGCGGTACGGGGATTGATTAAGGCTGCTTTAGAAAAGCATGTGCTAGTTAGAGTGCAGCCGCGATGTAGCAGTGTGGCCACGCTGAAGGAAGAGCTCTCCAGGTCTAGCCTTGTCCTCCAGGATCTTGGATCTGCGAGCTGCATGCGAAGCTCCAGGAGAAGAGCGTCTGCCCAGCGCTCAAGTGACCTTTCTTTTCTAGCTAACCGATGCGCGGCGTGGTTGATCGTAGGGGAAAAGCACATTGACGCTATTGAAAGGAAGCTGGCTTTGCCTGACGCAGCTGTGGCCATGAAGGAAAACCACACAAGTTTAAGTTTCAGACTCACTCTTCATAGAAGAACTACCTTTCCAGTCCAGTAGTGTCTCGCTAAGACAATGAGGAGGCAGTTGCCACTCTGTGCCGTGTTCTGCCCAGCAGCGTTACCTCACTGGGTGGGCGCTTCATGCGGTGGCAGGGGAATCAACCGTCTGGGGAGGTGGCCTGCGCAGCTGGCCTCGCCGTTCAGACCGTTTGCAACGCGACCTTGGGCTACAAGTTTTAGGCAAGCAGGTGGTTTGAAGCAACGCTATGAGGGACACAAGTAATTTCCTACTGCCCTTTCAACCTCTACAGTAAAAGTCCCGAGGATAGAGGCTGCCTTTTGGAACGTAGCTATTTGGGCTTTAGGAGTAAATGTTATCCTCTTGAAAGAGGACTCTCTTGAAAGGGCCGGCAACAACTCTGACGCTTTTGAGCTTCCTTGCTGTTTTCCAGACCTTCGAAGGTCACGACGCCTCTGTACTGAAGATCATTTTTGTAAGCCGAGGAACACAACTGCTCAGCAGGTAAGTGCCTACACCGGGAGCCCAGGGGAAGATGCCAAAACTAATCGGAAAAGAAATCTCTTAGCTGATACCAGCAGCAAGACGGAAGAGTCTTGTGCAAGGGATGTAGTTTTGGAAAGACTGATAGGAAGATGCCGTGTTTATGCCAAGCTTTCTGCAGGGGCTAACTTACCTTCCTCCCCTCCGGTTACGCTGTGGATTCCAGTTAGCTGCCGTGAGGTTGCTGGGTCAGTGACAGGCAGAGCTAAGGGTGCATCTCACCCTGGACATTTTTGGTTAATTCTGCTCCTGTTTGAAAGGCATTGGAATGGGACAAGTTCATCTGAGATTTAAGGTGGGGCAGAGCGAGAATGGATCTATCCAGTGATTCTTTTTGTTACGTTTCTTTCTCTTCCAAAAGCGGTTCTGACGGTCTCTTAAAACTCTGGACAATTAAAACAAATGAGTGCGTGAAAACGTTGGATGGTCACGAGGATAAAATCTGGGGTCTTCACTCTAACAAGCAAGACGATATGGTGGTGACAGCATCCAGTGACTCCTGCATCACGCTGTGGAAGGTACGGTACGGCGTCTTCCTGTGTCCCCTCTCTGGGTTGGTAATGAGAACGCAGTGGAGAGCTCGGGATCCCAGTGGCTTGTTCCTCACTGTTCCAGCACGGCACCTCCTCACCTTCCGCACTTTGAAATTGGGTCAGTAAGGCGTATCTTGGGGTTTGGGGTTATTTTTTTTTTTGGCCATACTGTGTTTCCCCAGTTGATGATGTCAAAGGAACAGCAGATGGGCCCCAGCGGCCTGCCCAGTGGCGTTCTAAAGGTGCTTTGGAGGGAAGTTGCGCGTTGCTGGATTTAACACTTAAATTACTTGACCTAGAGATCTTGCTGCAGAAACTGGTCTCCTAATCACTTGATGGCTGAATAAAAATTTGTCTCTATTAAAGCAAGATTTGACAAAGTTATATTCTGGATTTTTATAGGACGTCACTGAAACTGAAGAGAAAGAGGCGCAAGCTAAACAGGAGGAGCAGATCATGAAGTAAGTTGATCCTGTGCAGTAATGAGCTGTGAAAGGCGAACGCTGTCCAGTGAAACTGCCCACGCCTACAGCCACCCAGCTCCATCTAACCCGAATATTACATCGTTCAGCCGTTTAGAGGCTGTCAAGGCACAGTAGTCTCTTCTGCCTTGTACTTTATCTTTAGTTCCTGCAGAGCCTTGCTGCAATACTGTCAGCGTGACAATTGACTGGTTTCATGTTCGTGCACTGCTGAGATAAGCAAAGTCAAACCGCCGAGACCCACTTTCACTTTCTCCTGCTTCAGCCAGCACTGAATAGTTCAGGGAGCCCTTGAACGTGCCAGCGTAATTACCTGCACAATGAGGGCACTGAGGCATTCATTGGCAAGCAGCATTAACTTCTTGGCGTTAAATCTCCGCACGCTCTTATTGCCAAATCTGCTACTTTCTGTACAGCGTCTTTTTCCACTAACCAAATATTTGTCTCTCTCTCGTGACCCTGATTTGTTTTCCAGAGAGCAGGAGCTTTCCAACCTGCTTCATGAGAAAAGATACCTCAAAGCTTTGGGGTTGGCAATCTCTCTGGATCGCCCGCACACAGTGTTGATGGTGGTCAAAGGTGAGTCCACCTTGTGCTCTGAGGGCATTTTTCTGCCCTCTCTGCTTTCCAGAACATCTCTTCCAGGCAGACGAAGACTTCAAAGTCTAATTGTCTGAAAGCCTCAGTTTTCCCTTTCTCTTATGACTCCCCTTTTCCTCAGTGGAATCACCCCAGATAACAAGTGGTCTCCCTGCTCGCAGCCCACGGGCCGGACTCTTGCACGGACTCTTCATTTCTCTTTTCCGCAGCCATCCTCAAGGAAACTGACGGGAGGAAGCACCTGGAAGAGAACGTTGTTCGGCTCCGGAAGGATCAGAAAGGTTTGTTGCAACACGGTTGAAGTGCCAAAACCTTTCGGGTTAGGGGCTTGTTTTCTCAACTGAAATTAAAAGGAGAAGAATCTCCCTAGACTCAGCGTTTACCGCTGAGCTCCCACCACCCGGGAGCAGGACTGCTGCCCAGGGCCAGCTGCTCTGTTCTGGTGCTGCTCGTGGCGCCACTCTGAGCTCGTGAGAGGGGCTTTGCCTGGCCGTTCCACCCCCTCGCTTAGGACGTCCCTGTGACGGCTCAAGAAGCGGTTCTGTGCACAGTCGTTCTGCCCCTCCGGGCTCATCGGTCACGGCGTGTGGGAGCTGAACCGCTCTGTAAGACGGAAGAGACGCTTTCTAACTTGGCGTCTCCCGCACGCCAGCGCCCGTGGCACAGCCGGCGTGTACAAATTCCCTTCCTCCCTAGAGGCGGTGTTAACATTCTTGGTGACGTGGAATACGAACTCTCGAAACTGCCACGAGGCCCAAGCTGTCATTGAAACCCTCCTGAAGCACGAAGCACCGGACAGCCTCCTGCAGTACTCGGGCATTAAAGCTGCCGTGGAGTCCCTGCTGCCTTACACCGGTGCGTCACGCTGCAGGGACGGGCTGTGAGCCTGAGGGTCTCCTCCTGTGTTGTGAATATTCCCCGTTTGCCTTGGTCTAAAGAGAAGAGAGGGTTTTGCACCCCCTTCTGGTGAGCTTTCTCTCCTGCGATGCTAACCACTGGCTTTCTCTCTTTGCAGAGCGCCATTTTCAGAGGCTGAGCCGATTGCTACAGGCCTCCATGTTCATTGATTTCATGTGGCAAAACATGAGGCTGGCTGATGCGGCCCAGCAGGAAGACGCGACTCCGTGACCCTCCTCCCACCAGTTCCCCTTTCCGGAGGGGAGAGCCTGAACTGCTTCCCCACAGGGGACGGCAGCTGGACCGTTCCTGTATTTTATAATAAATTTTTAAAGTTTGAGTTTCTAAAACGAGTCCAGCATTCAGGCTCCTTGGGGCTTAGTGAGGGGAAGGCGTCGTTCCTTTGGCCAAGCTGTGGTTTCCCTTTGCCTTTTCAGGCCCGGACCCTCGGACAGCGCTTGGTTTGGAGAAAAGGCAGAACCTGGCTCCGAACAAGCAGTTGCTCTACTGGGGATTCAAAGGCTTTACGGAGTTGGGAGACGCTGCTGGCCATGTCGTGTCGTATCCCAAAGCCCAGCTAGGCAGCGCGTCTCGATCAGTGCGGTGTCATCGGATGTTTTCTTTGCTTGGGCAAAACGCAGCCTGGGCCAAGGCAGGGCTCTCGCCTGCGCCCGCCCCGAATGTTGGCGCCCGGGAGGGAGATAAGCGCAGTTCTAATTCCCCAGCTAGCAAAGTTTTAAAGTATAAAAAAACCCCCAAGCGGTCTTCATAGGTATTTACATGTATTTTATTTCAGAGACAAAAATGTGTAAGATTTAGAACAACGCAAACACCTCACAGGTTGGTTAAATTGCTTGTTTCCAAAAAAGTTAACCAATACCTGGGAGAACAACTAAAATTAAAGTTAGCAATCTATATAAAAGTGTTAAGTTTTCCTATAACTATTTTTCTAACTCAATTCTAGCAAATGACTTCAGGATGAGAATCGGGGTAAGTTTCAGTAACTGTCACACCCCCTCGAAAGGGGAATGTTCTGTTCATAACAGAGCTCTGGCCCCCTTACCCGGCTGGGAAACGAGCTGCGCTACGGCCCTCGTTGTTTCTGTGCCTGCACAGACATCGCTGTCGGGAACAGTCGGGGATGAGGTTCCTGGCCAACGGGTTTTTTTGTTCTTGCAGCCATTCAGCGGATCCAGCCAATTCATGTATTTGATGGCCGGTTCTCCGCTACCCGAGTTGATCTAACTTAAAAAAAAAAAACCCAAAACCCACCAAAAAGCAAAGAGTTTAAAAAAAATATATAAAATAGGGGGTTCGGGTAAGTGACATTCACACGCGGCTGCACCATCCCATCCCTACGCACCACCAGTAATTGTAGCTCTGGATTTCTTGGGTGACTCTAAGCCACTTGCTCTGCCCGGGTTTCCCTCCTGCTCTCCCGGGTGGCTGCCGCGCTCTGCCGGCTAGCCCCGGCGCGGGGAATAGTGCAAGAACGATTGTGAAATTTTCGCATGCTACATTGCAGGATCAATACCCGCCTGAGGGAGAATTAACTGACTCCGAAGTGACCTCTAACTGACACAGGAGCTGCCAGATCCGCAGCTTCCCTGACTCCCCTGATGAGTTAAACCACTAAATCCTCTCCCGCTGACTCCGGTAAAGCCCCTCCTGGCCCCCCGGCCTCCCTGCGCAAGCTGCGGCACGAATCGGTGTTACCCAGGGAAGCAATGTTCGCATGCGTGTTCTGTCGGGATCTAACCGTGTCCTTGGAAAGCGACAGTGCCAAGCCCTGACGCTCCCCGCGCCGCTGCCCTCGGCTCCTGCGGCACTTCGGCGAGGAGGGTGCCTGGCTCTCGGTCGTGGTGCCGGCCCAGGGCCGGGTCTGTGCCCCCCGCCCCGGGGGCACTAGTGCATGCTCGGGAGAGGGAGCAGAGCCTGGAGGGCCGGCCGGGAGGCAGACTGCTGCACGGCTCGTTTTGTGACGGTGCTGCACTTCTGGAGGATCTCATGGGCTGAGGGGCGCACGGGCACCTTGGGGACACAAGCGGCCAAGTCTGGGTCCGTGAGGGAGTGACTTAGGTCAGCTGCAGATGACTCCACAAAGCCAGAATCGTTCCTGTCCTTGTGGGTGAGGTGTGGAGACTTGCTGCTGCATGTGGCCAAGGCATGCCCCAGGGGAGAGCTCCTGGCATGCCCCAGGGGAGAGCTCCTGGCCTGCTCGACTTCAGGCAGAGATCTTGACAAGTCAGGCTTCCAGCTCAGCCGGCCGTCCCGCTCACTGCTGCTCCCCAAGCTGAGGGACGAGCTGTCTGACTCCAGGTCCGGGGTGGAGCTGGCCCTGGGCAGAGACCTTGATCTGCTTCTCAGAGAGCTCACGTCCTCTTCAGTCCCCTCTTCAAGGAAAGAGCAAGCCTGCACCCTGCGCTGTCCCGCGGCCTCACCCTGGGGCTGGGGAGCCGTCAGGGAGGAGCAGAGGTTCGGGGTGGAGACGTTGAGCCCGCAGCTTATGATGGTCTGGAGCTTGTGGTGAGGATTCTTGTAGGGTTGGAGGCACATGGAGGGCATGTAGCCAGTACGGCCGTTGTATCTGAAGGGGAAGGATGGAAAGCGACACTGAAGAGAGCCCTTCTCCCAGCTCAGACCGAGGGGAGGGAGCAGGGCACCCGAGAGAAGCAGGTGAGGACTCGGCCCAATGCTGTACACGGGGCATGAGGAAGGGGAAACCGTCCCTAGCCAAGGGCAGTCAACTCAGGGGGAGCTCCTCTGCACCCCCCTTGGGGAAGAGCAGGCGAGAAGCACCTGCAGCAGGTAACCGGCTCCCTCGGGAAACGAGAGCATCGGAAAAGCCTCCTTACCGGATCAGCCACCAGCCATCGTCAGATTTCCTGACCACCTCCACAACGACACCGTTGTTCAGCGAGAGCTCGTCTGCCTTCTGAGACTCGTAGGCCCGCATGACAAAGTACAGGCTGCCTGCAGAGAGAAGGGGGAGGTCGTTTTTGCCTTGCGGAGAAAATGCCTCCATCCCTGTGACCGACCAGCTCAGCAGCCCCGGGGAGCAAGCGAGAGCTTGCGTGACAAGTGTCCCTGTAAGTGACTGATTTGCTCAGAGACCCACAGCCGATGGCAGAGCTGATCAGAAGAGTCAGAGCTCCGGAGACCCAGGCAGGGACTCCAAGCAATGGTTGAAGTGGTGGGGTTTTTACAGAACTCATTTTCTGCAGGAGGAACGTGGCGTCCCTGGGAGCCAGAAGCAGACTTACCCTCCTCCTTTGAGCTCAAGGCATTCTGGATGTCCTTGTGGACGTCAACGTCTTCCAGGTACGAGGCTGGGAACCAGGCTATCTGCTTGTCTGCGTTTTCCACCAGCCACCATCCTGCAGCAGACAGAAAAAAAAAAAAAAAAAAAAAAAAAAGTTTTTATCAAGCGTCAAAAAAAAAAAAAAAAAAAAAAAAAAAAAAAGGTTTTTAACAGCCTGCAAGTAGACAGATGACCATAATCCCTGGGTAGAGGCTGCTCTGCCGCAAGAGACAGCAGGGACATTCTGCAGAGCAGCTCAGAGCCTGGCCGAGGCCCTGCTGACACTTTGTTCTTTCCTGGGCAAGCGCACCACACGTACAAACACCCCCCCGCACCCGTGATGTGACCGACTCGGCGTTTGCCAAGCGATGAATCGATCTACACCATCCATCCCTGAAACTGAAGAATCCCTGTCGCACCTACCAGTCATGTCCTTCATTAACACTTCAACAATTTCCTTCTTAGCGACTTTGAAAGCCTTGTTCTTTGTGTCTTTGGTTTCAAAGGTTTCTATGCATCGGTAGCTCTGGGATGCCTGGGGGTGTGTAATAGAGGCGAGCTGCTGCCGCGGCTGGTTTTTCTTTTCCCCTCCAATTTCTGATGGCATGATCACAACACTGAAAAGTAAAGTTTAAAATCAGTTTACCGAAAACTCACGTGGAAGGTTGAGTTTAGTATTGATTTTGGTAAAATTATCTACGCAGTAGGCCAAGAAAAGCTTAGGCGTCAGAAACGACATAAACATGCTTTAGTTAAAGCATTCAGTAGAACTTCCCTGCTCAGCTGCCCCAGTACGTAACTGTTGTTCCCCTTCTACCCGTATTCTATAACATTTCTGTTTCACGAAGACACATACAAACAAAAAACACAAATATGATTTCATACCTGTTTTCAGGAAAGGAGGGATCTAGGTCTTGGGTCTGCGCCTTGAAAAACTGAATCACATCTTCACCCTGGGAGATTTTAGCATCCGTTTTCAGCAGCTCCTGGGAGTAAGTTTCCAGGAGTTTCAGTATCTCCAGGCACCTGTTCAGCTTCCCACTCTTCCTCCACTTCACATTTGCATCTTTAAAATAACAAGAGCAAAGTTGGCGTAAGACAACAACAGATCTGGACGCCTTGAGAGCAGCATCTTTCGCCTGAACACGGGGGTCCCCTCACCTACCACCCTTCCCCGCACAAGCCCGAACGGCAAGAAGCCGAGACAGAAGCTGCCTCTGCCTCCCTACCATTTTAATAGCTCCTGATACAATTTTTGAATATCTAAAATTTATCTTTGTTCACAGGTAAATGTTACAAGGAGCTCTGGGCCAATATTTAAAGTGTAATATTAATTTACCAAGTGCAATTATCTATTAAAAAAAATAACCTTTCTGGGTTATTTTAAGTCAGTAGTAGACGCAAGCACGTTGACGTAACCCAGCAGTACCGTGCCACGAGCAGGAGCGAGCTGTTAATCTGTTCCAGAGGAAGGCCAGACTCAGAGGCTGAAGTCTGTGTCGTCAGTTACGACTGTCCCCGACAGCTCTATCGTGTTTGTTGGTCCATCAGAGATTTGTTCTCCTTACCTTTAAACCTGGGTATTGTCCGGTCAGATCTCCCGAGTGAGCCGCTCTCGATGGGGAATTTCCTCTTCAGCTCTTTCTAAAAGCGAGGAGGAGGAGAGAATAGTGATGCTTGGCGGCCCCGACACACGGCTGGGCTCCTTCCCCCCTCCCCAGGACGGGAATCCTATTTTCAAGGAAATAGTCGCTTACATGGAATCTCTTGAACTCTTCAAATGTCCGGTAGATGAGAATGTTGTTCTGATCTGACCAAGACACAAACATCATGTAGTTCTGGAAAAATAAAAGGGAGAAGAAGTGCATTTTTTTTAATTACAATGTTCAATATTGGATGCTTTCAAGCAATCAGCATTTGCCAGGACCTGTGGCTTAGTTCGGCTTTAGGCTGCAAGACTGTCACATTTAAAAACTAAATTAAACATTAGACCTACAAAAATATTTCCTTAATTTTAGGGCCCCAAATGGGTAATAACTGTTAAAACCGGAAGAAATTTATGACACTGTGAACAGAAAGGCAGCAGAATCCAAGATAACCGTTTTCTTATGATATTAAGACCATTAAAAAATGAGTCCAAGACCCCTGTCCTAGATCACAAGGCTCTAATCCCAACACTGCGGGGAAATGAGCAAGTACACCCCTGTAAGAGTAAGTCAAAAAGCCCTCTAGTTTCCCAATTTGTAAATATTTAAGGAGAAAAAAAAAAAAGTCCAACCAAAAAAAGATTAAAGTACCTTCTGCTTTCTGCATTGCATCAAGCCTACAGCCTTCACGTCCACTGGGTACCTGCCGCAGCTCATCTTCCCCAAGCCTGCTCCTCCCTCCCCAGGGCAGCTGGAGGCTGAGCGGAGATGCAGCTCCGGGCACGACTCCCGTGGTTAAATATGCTGGAGCAGAAGGCAGGGCGCAGGCGTTCCCGCGCTTCCTCCTCCGCCCAGTAACGCTGGCAGAAATTCCGTAATGTGGCAAACTACCGCATGCCTCTCACCTGCCCCCTTGCTTTTAACATGCAAATACTCCCGGGTGCAGGTGGCAGGGGCATAGTTCAGAGAGCTGGGGAGGAGAAGCATCTAATCTTATCACATCCTTACTAGAATAATGCTGGTAAGTGAGCCTGACCCTGCAGCTGGCTCCGTCTACCACCCCTGGGTGTCAGGGATGTCACTGGGGCGGCAACACGTGCTGTGAGCTGAAGTACCTTTCCAGGGATGGACGTGTTGTGTTTGTGGCTATATTGCACGGACGTGCCTGTCGGAGCTGCCTGCAGCCTGGGCTGCGCTCACACCGGTCCCAAAAAGCGATTAAGAACATGGCTTGTTGTAAAGTACGAATTAGGGACGACTTGACGTGTGCCAGCTGTTACAAATCTCTTTTCTTTACTGCTTTGTCCCATCTGCTAAGATACTTGACTTCACAGGGATTTCTGGTAGCTATCTCAACGTTTGCATTCTCTCAGAAATTAATGGGAGATGCTGATGCCAACGTTGCCGGAGCGAAGGATGAACAAACACACCCCCCAGGGTGTAACTTAAAAAGTCCCAAAGCTTCTCAGGTGTAAATATGCAATGTAGACTCAGCTCCAAGTGCCTCGTGCTCTGTCCCGCATCAAGCCGGGTGTCCATAGCCACCCAGGGCGACCAGCAGCTCTTCCCGTGGACCAGCTCCCCGCTGCCCGGAGGCACTGCAGGACCAGTAATTACAGCCCTGGAAAGCCTGTCCTTTCACTGAACTGCTGCCTTTAGCATGCCTCAGGTTATGACTTGGCTGATGGGCATCCGTGTGATCAAACCGCCTTCTCCGTCCTCCCTCCTCCTCTTCTTTGATGAAGCCTAAATTGAATCATTACCATTATTGGAGCCCAAATTGAGAGGCTCAGCCCTGCCTCCCCTTTCATTTTCCAGTTACACCTGGTGTCTCAAAAGCCTCAGCAACAGCTGCAGGTGATTTTTCATCTACCAGAAAACCCCCTCAGAATGTGACTAGGAAGCCAAACAAGATTCCTTCTGGATGGCCAGCAAATACGGTGAGTAGGGCCTTGGTTTGTGTTTCGTGAGCACATGAGGCGGCTCCTGCACAGCAGGATGGCAGTTCCTGGGGACAAAGGAAGTGTTTTCGTTGCAGTTCCATCTGTTGCTGCTGGGTATCTGTCCTCCGTCGGGAAGGGAAAGTCATACAGAGCGCGCTTTGGTCCCGTGCGCAGGTTTGGTGGGAAAACCCCTTCGATGGCACGTCCGGGGCACTTCCTGGCTCATGAAGCCAGACGGAGCTGCCCTGCGGAAAGGCGAGGCAAAGCAGCTCGCTGCCCTCAACAGCCCCGGAATCGGACCCTCCATCTTCTGTTCACAGAGGGTCCGTCAAAAGCACGTGCTGTTAAATCTACCTGGTTCAAAAAGTAGGGGTTTTATGGAGAGAGAGGAAATCACTTCATCCAGCGAGTTTATTCTTTACGACCGTGCTTACCTGGAAGCTACCGGTCTCTGCGGTGGCAAAACCCGTGGCGACTCCCTGTCATCACACTCACCCTCACAGGCATCTCCTTGGCAGCCAAGCCGGGGCCAAGCTCACCTTTACACGGCTCTGTTACGTGGCTCTCGGAAAAGCTGGAAGCAAGACTCTCAACAAAGCACACTTGATTGGTTTCCCGTCTCAGAGCAGACACAAACCACGACGTATTACCGTAAAGGTTTAAACATGTTTACCCTGAATGGGAGAAGCCAAAGACAATTAAGATCTCAGAGGAGCTGCAATCTCTGTATGCAGAGGAGACGGCCAGGGGAGGTTCAGACAGCACGTTGCTCCAGGTCGGCAGGCACTGCGGGTGTTGGCGGACACAAGAAGAGTAGGAAACAGCCTTGGTTTTGGCAATTCCTAGTTCCAAAGGCTTTGACGTATTTCGCCATTCTCAGGGAATTCAAGCAGAAGTGGGGTGGGGAGTGGAAAACATATAATGAAATTTTACAACAAGAAGGTGAAACTACGTGGCTGAAGAGCCAGCCATGCGGTTGGAGAGCCAGTTTCTGGGGAAGATTGGCTGGCGACACGGATCTCGGATAAAGCAAGGTATGAGCAAAACTACTCAAGACTCGATAATTAGTTCTTGAGAAAGCGTATCGCAGAAACAAAAAAGGTCACTGCAAGGCAGAACAGAGGTGGGGGAGAATGGCCAGGCACTACTCGGAGGTAACACCCTTTCTGGTGTCATCCCAGAGAGCTCAGTTCAAGGCTCTGCAGTTGTTATAGCAGTATCGTTGCCTTGTTGGTGCCAAGTTTGATGTCAAGAGACTGTCTGCTCAAGAGACTGATCTAATGAGTCACGTCATATTAGTCTAAAGTGATGCCATCCGCGAAGCCGAAGGAAGGGCCGTGCCAGATTGCCTCTGGATCAGCACAAGCGCTCCTCCACAGCGTTACTGCACCTCCTTCGCAAAGCCCTGACAGGTCAGGGCCATTTCTGTTGGGAAGGGTGGATAACTGAGGAGAAGAGGCCATTAATTCCACTTCTTTGCTGGATACGTTTGAGCACACTTATAAAAAAACAAAACAAAACATTGTTTTCCTGACATTGTCAAGTTTACTTTGCATCTTCTACTACTTCCATATCATCCTGCCATAAATTGGTACCTTCTTATGTGTAATTATTAACTGAAGGATCAGAGAGGTCTGCCCGGAAAAAGTAAAACTACGCAAGTATCGCTGGGCGCAGCTATTTCATCATCAGTATTTATCGACATAGTTTTTGAGGACAGCAGTTACTTTTTTCTTCAGTCGTTTCACAAGGTACAAAAGAGATCATAAATTAACAAGTAATACATAGGAGCAGACTGTCCAGCTTTGATAAGACTGAGGAAAGACAAGTTTTCCTCCATAATAACTGCAGGCGTTTTGCAGCCTGCTTCAAGAAAGCCACGCACGCCTCGCAAAGGTGGAGCTCTGCCTCCTGCTACTCGAGGAACATGGCTACCACCATAAAACACCTCCTCTGGGTATATGAAATATCGTTTGTGTCACAGAAAGCGACTAAGGTGTAGTCATGGGGAGTCACATCAGAGTCCCTGCCCCAAAAGAGCCCACGGTCCGAAGGACAGGGTACATCATGAAGTACCTTCAGGGAGTCCCCTTGGCCGCCCGGGCTGCCCCCTCTGCTATTTCCATTACGAGACCAGCTTCCCTCCACTGAGTATAAAATGTCCATGACAAAAAAACCCTGAGGGTCTGGTTTTCCTTTCATTTCAGTACAGATCAGGAATAATTTAATCCGGTGTGTTTAACCAGAGTAGAGCAGCCTAGGTGGGACAAGTGCCTGGACCAATCCTTCACTGCGTCCGACGAGAGCCAGAAGTAGACTTTGAGCCGTCGGGGGTAGCCAAAGGCAGCTCTTCACCAGCTCCACCGCAGCCATTTTCAACATCTAACAAGCAATGGCCTTGTCACAAATGCACACACACCAAAAAGAGAAGGAGCCATGTCATGGACATCCTTCACCACGTACAGAAGTCAGGTCCGGGCTGGTTAGTGACCTGTACGTCTCATGGCTGCAGATGTGTGGGACCCTCTATCATGCATTTCTCTTTCTATGCCCAGCACAGGAGGAACTGCTGCTGGTTAGACTCACTGACCAGGGAAAGGCAAAGAGAGAAAAAGTCCCCAAACCACCGTTGAGATAGTGCGGCTGCAAGAAAGAGATATGGAAAGGCGCCGCGGGGGGCCCTCGCCTGGAACGATGCCGGTAGGAGAGCTTCATCTTTTCCCACCATCACCTTCAGGATCAAAACCTGCCCTTTACTGTTCTTGAAGGTCACCTGCGATAAGACATGACCTATCAGCACCTTTAATGAAAAGCCCAGCTGCTAAAAGCTGATTTTAAGAGTACAAAGAGGTTTTAGACTTCCAATAAATAGAGAAACAGACACTTATTTAAAAATAAAAAAAAATATATCAAACACTGGAGTTGACAAAAATATCCTTCACCTCATAAACAAAGGAAGCAGCTGAACTTTCACACAGGCTGGGATGAGAGATTTTGCAATATCTAATCCAGAAGAAGGTATTTCATTTCCTCCTAATTTCAGCAGCTGCTGCAGGCACTGAAGCATTTTTCAGTGGCCAGATGAACCCGATTCAGAAATACTTTGAGCACACGCAGCAGCGCGGCACTTCTCCACCCCAGAAGCGGCTGCATTGCAGGAGCTTCAGAAGATGCACGTCCACCTTCAATGCAGGGGTTCACTAACTACTCATAGGCAGATTTACTTTGCGATAAACAGGGCTCGAGCACGAAGAGCCGTGGTAACTGGCACTGTATGCACAATAGCAGGAGCCGGACAGTAGGTATCTGCACCGGGGCTGTGTGCAGGACCTTCCTTTCCAGGGGATGAACTTGCAGTATCTGCACAGCGCCAAGAATGCATTTTGCAATACCTGCAAGCCGCGTTTCCATTTGGATCACAGCGAATTGCTGCAGCTTATAACAGTTTCCTCCTGCAACAGAGACCAAAGATGCGTGAAGGCTGAGTGTGTTTCTCTGTTCTCCACCGGCTCAGGCTGGTAAGGCAGCGTTTGTTGGAAGGAAGAAAAAGTAATTTTGCAGTGCTGCTACCTGAGCTGTCTTAGAAACAGTCCCAGCCAGCAAGGCCTCCTACGGCGGTGCTGGGAAAAGACAGTACTCATTTTCTAACAAGCCCTTGATCTGCCTTTTCCACAAAGAAACTGCACGCGATCGCCGTGGCTTCATGAGCCAGCACGTGGAGAGGCACAGCAGGGGCTGGCTTCCTTGGGCACCTTCATTCTCCTCTCTGCTCCGCTGCCTGTTTCTGCTTTGCTCTGCCACTCTCCCACCTCAGCCCGAGTCCCAACTCTTTTTAATCTGCAATCTCCTGCGATGGACTTGTGTCCGGGGCATCCCTGATTATTGCCCCCCCGGAGGAGACCAGGGCTTAGGACACGGGGGTCCTGTCCCCGCCCCCCCCAGGTCACTGACGGCGTGGCCGCAGCCAGACAGCTGGTATAAAATCACAGCATCGCATCAAACTCCCTCAAACCTCACACCGGCCGGCTGAGAGGGGTGAAAGCAACAGAGCAAATCTGCCTTAAATGCCCTTGGGATCCAGCCACCCAGCCCAGGGAGAAAGCAGCCTTTCACGGGAGGTTTGCTCACCGCCCGGGGCACGACGGACAGGCCCCTGTCTACTGAGCACTTACTGCAACAATTTCATAGCTCCTTTGTAAAAGCGGCATGCTTTGCTAAGATTATGCAAAGGACAAAAGCATGATTCAAGAAGAAAACTTCCAGGAAGGATGAGAACGTAACTTAAGTAGCTGCAAGAGAAAGTTTCCTGCATCATTTTCTAGAGGGAAAAAAAGGTGTTTGATGAGTACATTGCGTGATACGAGGCCAACGCAGCGTGTTTACATGCTGCGACCTGGCTACGGGATGTGAAGGGAGACGGAAGGCAGGGTGGAGTTTCCAAGGCGTTTCAAGCCCTGAGGAGGCTGTGCCTCCGCAGTGCACAGCCTGCCCCGCACGCTCCGAAATCCGTCAGGGGAAAATCCCAGCAACACAAGCTGCACGGCCAACGGCAAGCGAGGCAAGCACTGGTGAACGTGTAGAAATACTGTTTTCACTTGGGCAAAGTCTATTCTTACTTCATGATAAATATAGTAAAGTCTAATCAGAGACAAGACTGTTGTATTCCTCCCATATTAGTCAGAGAAATGCTCATCCTATTCTTACCCTTTCCTCATTCCCCACTGCCATCAATAAGCAGCATATGCAAAGTGCCTTATCTCTCCTGGGGTTTCGACCAGCGCTGGTAGCTCAAGTTAAAAGTTCACCTTTATTTCAGAGCAAAGACAAGACCTTTGTGTTCCTTGCCCCCTTCAGAAAACAGGGAAAACAATATTTAATCTTCACTCAAAAGCCTGGCGGGGAGAAGAGTAATGTGGAAGGAGAACTGTTGTTTCATTAATGTTTAATTTTTAACAATTCAAGACATTCTCATAGCAATTGTTATCTGAGAAAAATCTCTTCCTCCACCACTGATTGAGACTTACTACTGTCCGCTTGCTTTGACATACTTCTAGAAAAAGGAATCACCCCAAAATCAAGGAGAGCTGCATAAAGATGAGGAAAAGAAACCACCAGGTGTACCTGTCCTGTACAGGACAAGTGATTGTAAAAGCACAGCTCTCATAGCAACAGGGTCATTAATTTTTAGGAGGCAAAAATGGGAGTCTCTGATAAGGAAGGACCCTCAAAATCCATATGGGAAACAGCATGCTACAACATTTTTCAATGAACTTCAAATAGCATCTTCTTACTAAAACAAAGGGTGCTCCCATCGTGCAGTCAGTTCTGCCGCAGCAGCAG
This sequence comes from Aptenodytes forsteri, assembly GCF_000699145.1. Lineage (NCBI taxonomy): Eukaryota > Metazoa > Chordata > Aves > Sphenisciformes > Spheniscidae > Aptenodytes > Aptenodytes forsteri. The sequence goes on from NW_008796063.1 coordinate 11,233,916, forward strand.
CAGAAGCCCCTGTCCACGCCGGACCCCAGCCTGAACTCTCCTGGCGTTCGCAGAGGGCAGTCGGGCCAGCCTCCTTTCGCAAAGCCAAGAGGAACAGGAGCTGCTTGCTGGAGATTTTGTGCTTTATTTTTCAAGAGCACAAAAGGAAAAGCCCAATTTTGCTGTGTTTGTGCTCAGAATGCATTAACTGATTCCACAGATGCTCGGAGAGAGTCTGGGATGTAGGAGACAGACTGGAGCACGACACAAGCGTCAGAGGACTGGCTGTACCTACTTGCAGAAAATAATTTGGTTTTCTCCCTATGCCTGCCATTGCAAATATATACACCACTACTTCCGAATTCTCATTTTAATCAGCAAGAGGATCCACACGTAAAAACGGCACAAACTTTAAAATAATGTACTGCAGTCTCTGGGTATAGACCCCCAGATTTGAGCGAGGCAGAGCCTTGGCATACTCTGTGCGAAGCCTTACACCTCAGACTGTTTTGAACAGATTTTAATAGTTCTGGACAGATCTGAACTGAGATCGATGTCTCACCCATTCACTGGCAGTGAAGTGTGTCAGTATGGCAGCAGGCTCCTTCCTAATAATTGGGAGATAAATTCATGCCTTGGGAAATTTTGCAGGTGATGCATTTGTTATACACAAGCAAAACTGTTCAATATGATTCACTTACCTGGAAATACACATTATTTTTTTCTGCTGCTATTTCCTAGTTGACTGTAATTTCACAGCCAACTGCATGACTAATTCCTGATGCTGGCTTTGTAACTGATTGGACTTAGGCTCACATCCTTACATGTAAATACAAGACAGCTTCCTGTTGGTGTATTCCCCTGGAGAAGGCAACAGTTACATTCAGCTGGAACTACCTACAAAACCGTCACAAAAACTATGGTAAGAATCCTGAGAGGTATAGGGTAAAATTTTCCAAAGAACTTTAAATAAATTAATGGAAAGTCAGTGGTGTTTAGGTTCTCAAATGAAGCAGAAGGCTCTGAGAATATTATTCCTTGTTCTCTGGTCAAAATCTAGCTTTTTATTGCAGTAATGGAGAGAAACGCATGGCAGCAGGCAGTCGGGCTCACTGCCCTGCAGGCTATTACATTTCCATACAATCCTGTTGCATCCTAGAAAGTGGGCTGTGCGGACGGCAGCAAGTTTTTTGTCCTCTCTCTGTTAGTTAAGCCAGTTATCTTTGAAAATCAGCAGCCTTTCCGTAGACATAATCATATCCGTATGTACACACGCATCCTGCTGGAACCTGGGGTCAGACTGCTGGGAAAAGACCTGCGTGAAGCCTCCTTGGGGTCACCCCTCCTTGGTCTGCGTGAAGCTCCTTGGGGTCACCCCTCCTTGGGGTCTCCCCTCCTTGGGGTCACCCCTCCTTTGCTCAGGAGCTGCATTTATGCTCAGGCCTTTGTCCTCGCCCGAAGCCCGCTGTGGGTGTGCCTGTGCCATGCATTTTGCCCATCCTGACTCGACTTTCTGGCCATGGTGCAGCGGGGCTCAGAGAGCCGGGGGGGTGTCTGGCCCCAGCTGCCGCCCTCGTGCTAGAGAGTGAGCAGAGGGATGCGTATCTGGCCTCAAATACGGGTTATCTTCCGTTGCCAGCTCGTTTCTTCTTCCTTCCCCGTGCACCTGCTGTCAGCTGCCAGTTCCCAAGCTCTTGTTTAGCAAGTGCCAAAGACAAGAGCAGAACATCAAACAGCAGTCTTCCTCTGAGAAAGGCAAACACACCCTTTTCATTTTCTCAAGCGCAGGTTTTACTAATGCTTCCTGGTAGTTACCGTCATTGCTGTCCTGCACGTTACCCTATTCCAGTCACGGATTAAGCAGCTGTTAGGAAGAGGCACCTATTCAGTAGACTTCAGTGAGCCTGGTCTTGCAGACATAAGTAATTGAAAAATCGGTGCTTTGTCGGCAGCGCCCGCGCCCGGGAGCGCTGCAAGGTGCCACTGTCAGCAGGTGCCTGGACCACGCACCAAGGAAGCCTCGGCCGGGCAGCGCGGGACGGAGCCGTGCTTTGCTCCCTGCCCCCAGGAAGCAGCCACTCTTAGGAGGGGTCTTCTACCTGAGCTGTCTTAGAAACAGTCCCAGCCAGCAAGGCCTCCTACGGCGGTGCTGGGAAAAGACAGTACTCATTTTCTAACAAGCCCTTGATCTGCCTTTTCCACAAAGAAACTGCACGCGATCGCCGTGGCTTCATGAGCCAGCACGTGGAGAGGCACAGCAGGGGCTGGCTTCCTTGGGCACCTTCATTCTCCTCTCTGCTCCGCTGCCTGTTTCTGCTTTGCTCTGCCACTCTCCCACCTCAGCCCGAGTCCCAACTCTTTTTAATCTGCAATCTCCTGCGATGGACTTGTGTCCGGGGCATCCCTGATTATTGCCCCCCCGGAGGAGACCAGGGCTTAGGACACGGGGGTCCTGTCCCCGCCCCCCCCAGGTCACTGACGGCGTGGCCGCAGCCAGACAGCTGGTATAAAATCACAGCATCGCATCAAACTCCCTCAAACCTCACACCGGCCGGCTGAGAGGGGTGAAAGCAACAGAGCAAATCTGCCTTAAATGCCCTTGGGATCCAGCCACCCAGCCCAGGGAGAAAGCAGCCTTTCACGGGAGGTTTGCTCACCGCCCGGGGCACGACGGACAGGCCCCTGTCTACTGAGCACTTACTGCAACAATTTCATAGCTCCTTTGTAAAAGCGGCATGCTTTGCTAAGATTATGCAAAGGACAAAAGCATGATTCAAGAAGAAAACTTCCAGGAAGGATGAGAACGTAACTTAAGTAGCTGCAAGAGAAAGTTTCCTGCATCATTTTCTAGAGGGAAAAAAAGGTGTTTGATGAGTACATTGCGTGATACGAGGCCAACGCAGCGTGTTTACATGCTGCGACCTGGCTACGGGATGTGAAGGGAGACGGAAGGCAGGGTGGAGTTTCCAAGGCGTTTCAAGCCCTGAGGAGGCTGTGCCTCCGCAGTGCACAGCCTGCCCCGCACGCTCTGAAATCCGTCAGGGGAAAATCCCAGCAACACAAGCTGCACGGCCAACGGCAAGCGAGGCAAGCACTGGTGAACGTGTAGAAATACTGTTTTCACTTGGGCAAAGTCTATTCTTACTTCATGATAAATATAGTAAAGTCTAATCAGAGACAAGACTGTTGTATTCCTCCCATATTAGTCAGAGAAATGCTCATCCTATTCTTACCCTTTCCTCATTCCCCACTGCCATCAATAAGCAGCATATGCAAAGTGCCTTATCTCTCCTGGGGTTTCGACCAGCGCTGGTAGCTCAAGTTAAAAGTTCACCTTTATTTCAGAGCAAAGACAAGACCTTTGTGTTCCTTGCCCCCTTCAGAAAACAGGGAAAACAATATTTAATCTTCACTCAAAAGCCTGGCGGGGAGAAGAGTAATGTGGAAGGAGAACTGTTGTTTCATTAATGTTTAATTTTTAACAATTCAAGACATTCTCATAGCAATTGTTATCTGAGAAAAATCTCTTCCTCCACCACTGATTGAGACTTACTACTGTCCGCTTGCTTTGACATACTTCTAGAAAAAGGAATCACCCCAAAATCAAGGAGAGCTGCATAAAGATGAGGAAAAGAAACCACCAGGTGTACCTGTCCTGTACGGGACAAGTGATTGTAAAAGCACAGCTCTCATAGCAACAGGGTCATTAATTTTTAGGAGGCAAAAATGGGAGTCTCTGATAAGGAAGGACCCTCAAAATCCATATGGGAAACAGCATGCTACAACATTTTTCAATGAACTTCAAATAGCATCTTCTTACTAAAACAAAGGGTGCTCCCATCGTGCAGTCAGTTCTGCCGCAGCAGCAGCAGAAGCCCCTGTCCACGCTGGACCCCAGCCTGAACTCTCCTGGCGTTCGCAGAGGGCAGTCGGGCCAGCCTCCTTTCGCAAAGCCAAGAGGAACAGGAGCTGCTTGCTGGAGATTTTGTGCTTTATTTTTCAAGAGCACAAAAGGAAAAGCCCAATTTTGCTGTGTTTGTGCTCAGAATGCATTAACTGATTCCACAGATGCTCGGAGAGAGTCTGGGATGTAGGAGACAGACTGGAGCACGACACAAGCGTCAGAGGACTGGCTGTACCTACTTGCAGAAAATAATTTGGTTTTCTCCCTATGCCTGCCATTGCAAATATATACACCACTACTTCCGAATTCTCATTTTAATCAGCAAGAGGATCCACACGTAAAAACGGCACAAACTTTAAAATAATGTACTGCAGTCTCTGGGTATAGACCCCCAGATTTGAGCGAGGCAGAGCCTTGGCATACTCTGTGCGAAGCCTTACACCTCAGACTGTTTTGAACAGATTTTAATAGTTCTGGACAGATCTGAACTGAGATCGATGTCTCACCCATTCACTGGCAGTGAAGTGTGTCAGTATGGCAGCAGGCTCCTTCCTAATAATTGGGAGATAAATTCATGCCTTGGGAAATTTTGCAGGTGATGCATTTGTTATACACAAGCAAAACTGTTCAATATGATTCACTTACCTGGAAATACACATTATTTTTTTCTGCTGCTATTTCCTAGTTGACTGTAATTTCACAGCCAACTGCATGACTAATTCCTGATGCTGGCTTTGTAACTGATTGGACTTAGGCTCACATCCTTACATGTAAATACAAGACAGCTTCCTGTTGGTGTATTCCCCTGGAGAAGGCAACAGTTACATTCAGCTGGAACTACCTACAAAACCGTCACAAAAACTATGGTAAGAATCCTGAGAGGTATAGGGTAAAATTTTCCAAAGAACTTTAAATAAATTAATGGAAAGTCAGTGGTGTTTAGGTTCTCAAATGAAGCAGAAGGCTCTGAGAATATTATTCCTTGTTCTCTGGTCAAAATCTAGCTTTTTATTGCAGTAATGGAGAGAAACGCATGGCAGCAGGCAGTCGGGCTCACTGCCCTGCAGGCTATTACATTTCCATACAATCCTGTTGCATCCTAGAAAGTGGGCTGTGCGGACGGCAGCAAGTTTTTTGTCCTCTCTCTGTTAGTTAAGCCAGTTATCTTTGAAAATCAGCAGCCTTTCCGTAGACATAATCATATCCGTATGTACACACGCATCCTGCTGGAACCTGGGGTCAGACTGCTGGGAAAAGACCTGCGTGAAGCCTCCTTGGGGTCACCCCTCCTTGGTGTCTCTCCTCCTTGGGGTCTCCCCTCCTTGGGGTCACCCCTCCTTTGCTCAGGAGCTGCATTTATGCTCAGGCCTTTGTCCTCGCCCGAAGCCCGCTGTGGGTGTGCCTGTGCCATGCATTTTGCCCATCCTGACTCGACTTTCTGGCCGTGGTGCAGCGGGGCTGTCTCTCCTCCTTGGGGTCTCCCCTCCTTGGGGTCACCCCTCCTTTGCTCAGGAGCTGCATTTATGCTCAGGCCTTTGTCCTCGCCCGAAGCCCGCTGTGGGTGTGCCTGTGCCATGCATTTTGCCCATCCTGACTCGACTTTCTGGCCATGGTGCAGCGGGGCTCAGAGAGCCGGGGGGGTGTCTGGCCCCAGCTGCCGCCCTCGTGCTAGAGAGTGAGCAGAGGGATGCGTATCTGGCCTCAAATACGGGTTATCTTCCGTTGCCAGCTCGTTTCTTCTTCCTTCCCCGTGCACCTGCTGTCAGCTGCCAGTTCCCAAGCTCTTGTTTAGCAAGTGCCAAAGACAAGAGCAGAACATCAAACAGCAGTCTTCCTCTGAGAAAGGCAAACACACCCTTTTCATTTTCTCAAGCGCAGGTTTTACTAATGCTTCCTGGTAGTTACCGTCATTGCTGTCCTGCACGTTACCCTATTCCAGTCACGGATTAAGCAGCTGTTAGGAAGAGGCACCTATTCAGTAGACTTCAGTGAGCCTGGTCTTGCAGACATAAGTAATTGAAAAATCGGTGCTTTGTCGGCAGCGCCCGCGCCCGGGAGCGCTGCAAGGTGCCGCAGCGCCCGGCCCGGGAGCGCTGCAAGGTGCCACTGTCAGCAGGTGCCTGGACCACGCACCAAGGAAGCCTCGGCCGGGCAGCGCGGGACGGTGCTTTGCTCCCTGCCCCCACCCCACGCACCAAGGAAGCCTCGGCCGGGCAGCGCGGGACGGAGCCGTGCTTTGCTCCCTGCCCCCAGGAAGCAGCCACTCTTAGGAGGGGTCTTTGTTAGGAGCTCTTTTGGTAGCAGGCTCTACCACACTGCCAGCTCCTAAATCACAGCGCTAGAACCAGAGGACTAGGTGGGAGCGTGCACCGCGCCGGCCTGCCGGGGCTCACCGCGGGTTCCTTCGGCCCCAGAGCTCCGTCCCCGCCGAGCTCGTGTCGCCCGACCGCGCTGCAGCTTCTCCGCCTGGTCTGAGCACCCTTGGGCGGGCTTGGAGCAGACGGGGCGGCAGTGGTGCAAGGACCTGGAGGGATGCTCCGGTGTCACACAATCCCAGTAAGGGACATGTGGCTGAACGCCAGCACCCATCGGGACCCTCCACGGGGCATCCACCAGGCTCCTGCTGGGCCATAACAGAAGGGTCGTCCAAGCGGGAGCAGGAAGGAGGGCTGCCGCGTCCCTCCTCTGCTCTGCGTCATGTTCCTTCCTTCGGACGGGATTAATTAGGCTCTGCGCTCGGATTCAATTAGAGATGGAAAAGTGGATTTCCTTGCTCTGATTTGAATCTGAGCATCTCTCCATTTTTTTCCTTGCCAGCTTTGAAACAAGACGATGCTGGCCATGAGGGCAAATAGAGAAAATTGAGAGCACCTTTTCCTAAAGAGCCAGCTCTGCTCTTACAGCCGACCAGAAAAGGGGCAGGGGGAGCAACACTGAGCACAAATCCCTCCGTAAGCAACAGCTTTCCAGGTTATGAACTTTCTCCTTTCAAATAAAAATAAAACATGCTTGTATTTTAACTAACTCAATAAATGAAATCACTAACAAGGAAGCAAACAGACTGTTAACAGCTGAACAAGGAGGTTGCTTTGACTTAGAAACATCCCTGCAACTATTTAATTGCTTGAAGGCTGAGCAATAAAGCACTGTAGGAAATTCCCCAGGTCTCTCTTCCAGATACCAGCATACCTTTTTTCCTGAATTAAAAAAAAAGAATGAGGTTATCAATATCATTTAAATATTTATTGGTGGGTAAGGAAAACAAACATAAAGAATGTCTTTTCCCCTACTTGATCTTTCCTTCGTGTGTGAAATTTAGATATATAGTTGTCTATAACTTTAGACAAAGCCATTTTAGTAGTTCCTACCAGTTACTCACGTCTCTTCTCCCTCTCTCCCAAGTATCAGCAAAGAAATGTTCTCATGAAATTGCAAATTAAAAAAAAAATGGAGCACTGGTAAATAGGAGGCCCAAAGATGGAGATCCAGATCATCAGCTCAGTGCTACACAGACCAGGAAACGGATCAGCCATTTCCACGTAAAGCACACTAAATTTTGAAATCTTTTTGAAAGCAAGTCTTTGAAGCCTTTCTCTAAAATGATGCATTACCTACTAAACATTTTACACCATGCTGTGTTAAATATATCAGAGGATAACAGCTGAAAATGAGCAGTATTTTTCCAGCAACTTTCATACAAATTGTGTCTTTGCAGAATTGGCGGCACAACAGCACTTAACACCAGGCAAAGGACTCAAGATGCATTTCAAATAGGCTACGAAACAGCCTGGAAGGAATAGGATGTGGAGAAGTACAGCTATTTGTAGGGGCAGGAGCTGCTAAGGAGAAAGGTTCCAGGCCACGACTGCCTGAAGGGACATGAAAAGGGCTGGTGCTGCCTGAAGGGGAAGAGGAGGAGGGAGGGGAGGCAAAAACCTATCCCAGCCAACCAATACAAGATTTCTTCAGATGATATTTTGGTCCACCTCCATCCCGGCCATACACTTGTTTGCATTAAACAAAATAATTGTATTTTTTCACTTGACCTGCAGGACATGAAGAGGTAAAAAGTGGAAGCGGATACAAAATTCATGTTCTAGAGTGCATTGTCCACAGTAGGAGACTTATCCTGCGGCCTCAAAACCTCTAGCATCAAGCCAAAAAGAAGGAAAAGCGCAAGGCTGTGCTGCCCTCCGACTCTTCATCCTCTGAACCCCCGTCAAGAACTTCCCAAGGCCGCTGTGTCCCGGAGGCTGGCTGCGGGGTGCGCTTCAGGCAGTCACGCCCGCCGGACTACAGGATGAATTGGCCAAAAGTTTTATCCGCACTTTTAGCACAGTGCCAAGCTGCAGCTAATTAACCTTTCCGAGGGGTGAGAGACCCAGCTCCGAAGCTGATGCTGTGCTGGACCATCACCCGGGAGCTGGGTGACCGTCCTCACGTGCTTGCAAGCCTGTGGCTCAACAGGAGGAAAAGGAAAGCCGCTGAATGTCCACTCGAGACCGAAGAGCTGGGGCAAGGCCTGGGCTCTCCTTCACGCCCCAGCAGCCCAGCCGCAGGCGAGGGCTCACTTTTTCGACGTACCTGCCCTTGTGTAACACATGCAAACGCTCTTGGAAAGAGGTAAGTAAATCCTTCCTCAGTATAGTTCTACAAGCATGTGACAGGTGTTAAAACACGTAAAATTTTACACGGGTGTGTTCTGCTACAGGTGCATGAGTTGGAAGAGTCACCCATTTGTTTGTTCTTTAAATCACGCTGCTGACCATATCACTGTGCTGGAGGTAACACCGAGGTGCCCTTTGCCACCGTCGGCATGTAGGAGAGCTGCTCCACGCCACGAGCTCTGCCGCACACAGTATATATATAAATATACACACACACACACACAAATGTGAGGTGGACAAGCGCTGGTGGAGGCTCATGTCACTGCGCTGTGTGAAGGAAAACCCGCCCTGTTCTCCTCAAACACAAGATTCAAACCCAGAGCCTGCTGCTGTCTTGGCAAAAGACATCAGAAACGCGCACTTCCGCGTGTGGTGGTTAACGGCGAATGCCCGGGCCGAGCCTCCTCACCCAGACCCGGGGAAAGCCCCGTCCCTCGAGCCAGCGCCCGGCCGGGGGTACAGCGAGGCCCTCCCGAGGTCGAGGTCCCGGCCCCGGCCCCCCGCGCTGCCGCCC
>NW_008796063.1:11243377-11256940 GCF_000699145.1 Aptenodytes forsteri
TGTGGCCCCCTCCTCAGGGTGTGAAGGGGCCAGGGTCAGGGTTTCCCCTCTGTGGGGGTATGAACGGGGCCTCCATCTTCTCCCCACCGGGTGTGAAGGGGGGCTCAGCCATTTGCCCCCCGCTGAGGGTGTGACGGGCCTGTCCCCCCCATCTCGTCCTCCCAACCGAGTGCAAAGGGTCTGTTTCCCCACCAAGCACCATCGTCCCCTCACAGCCCTCTCTCCTGCTCCAGGACCTGACGGTTGTGGAGGAGAAAGAGCCACCGCCGGACTGTCCCCTCGACAGCGAGCAGCTGGGCCGCAACACCTGGGCGTTCCTGCACACCATGGCAGCGTACTACCCCGACCACCCCACCGGTGCCCAGCAGAAGGAGATGAGGGAGTTCATCAACCTCTTCTCGAAGTTTTACCCCTGCGAGCACTGTGCTGAGGATCTGAGGGAAAGGTGAGGTGCTTCATTCTTTGTCTTTTGGTGGCTGCGGCTGCTGAAGGGGCTAGCCTGAAATGCTGGGCTGCAGCAGCTATTTGCATATCAGCAGCTCTTCCTCCAGTTGGGTTTTGTGACTACTGGAACTCCTTTCTTCCATTATTGCGTCAGAGATACACTTACTCAGAAAACAAATACCTTTTATCATGCTATTAGTTTGTATGTTGCCTCCAAGGCCTCCCTGAGGTGATTTCGGGATTTTCTGGCTCAAACTGGACTTGCACTAAGTTGTAGAATTAGACTAGGACTAGAAATAATTTGGCTTTCAGGAGGCAAGTGTTGTTCTACTCCAGAAAATCCCCTGTATTGGCAACCTCAGCAGTGGAGGCAGAGACCGAAATGGGCTGTGATGTTTGATAAAGTTTTTTACTCCTGTTACTGTCAACTTGTTTCTTGAAAGTTTCAACTCCTCTTTTCTCGATGATGAAACCTAATTATTGACTTAGCAGGTGTCACGTGGCAAAACAACTGCTCAGTATTTTTCATTTATTATTCTACCTCTTTTTTTTTTTTAATTCGGTGTTTTGATGAACTCAAGTACTTCTTGCTTTTTATCATAGATAAGCTGTTTGACGCCTGCGCCTTTTCCAGTTGACAAGACTAGGCACTGAATGAAACCAAGCCAGGTGCAGCCGTCAGTATTTTATAGTGGAGGTTTGGCCCCTGATAATTACTGATGTCTGTGTGCTCTCTTCTGGGGTCTCTTTAGGACTCATCTTGCAATAGCAGAAAAGGCGAGTCTGGCTGGCTGTGTGCTATGTACCTGCTTTGGGTATTGAAGTTGGTGGCTGTAAAGAAGTAATGTTTGTTTCCTCTTCCCTCTCTGCAGATTACGTACGAATCAGCCTGATACTAGCAACAGAAATAACTTCTCCCAGTGGTTGTGTCTTCTTCATAATGAAGTGAACAGGAAACTGGGGAAATCTGAATTTGACTGCTCTCGTGTGGATGAGCGCTGGCGAGATGGTTGGAAAGACGGTAGTTGTGATTAATCCGTAGAGACTGCTTTGGAAATCTAACAGACCAATTGAATCTGGTGTCGAGTCACTACAGGGAGATGTGCGAGTCAGTAACTGTGTGTTTGCATGCTTGTGTGTGTGACTGATACAGCTTGTGGAAATAAAGCAATTCTAAAAGTAAATTTGAAAATCTTAACAGTATTTTGATAAATTATTACATAAATGTATTACCTGAGGGAGTGAGGCCTTACATTTGACACAGGAATTGCCAGAAACCTGTGAAATTAAGTCACTGACAAACTCGTGGAGACTTTTTCATCATGACATTTCCTTATTTTAGGGGCATTTGCTTATTTCTGTGACTAGAATTCCTTTTCCCTGAACACAGTTGTAGAGAGCTGCCCTGTGGCATTTTATGTGTATCTGCAGGCATTGTCCTGATGTTTTAGAAAATGCATCTGATTAATCGTAATTTTCATTTCTGTTGTTCTGATAGCAAAAACTCATGCTGTGTTTTGTGCCAAGTCTGTACCCCTGGATCTCTCTCTCTGAGATCTCCAATGCTTTTTGTTAAACTTGGATCCAGTTCCTTTGATAAAAGGCCTGAAGGCAAGTACATTTAATTTAAATCATGGAGCCCGGATTTCTCATTTTATTTTTGTGTTTCAACTTATGATGTAAGAGGACATTGTAGAAAGGGAAACTAAAGCAGGACAAAAAAAAACCCTCATCTGATGAGTGGAATGAAGTATCAACTGGGTGAAATTCAAATGTTTTAAATTGATTGCTAATTTTCTTTGGATCCAGAAGTGGTATGATGATAAGTTCTACTGAACTACTTATTCTTAAAGCAGATAACCTCTTCATCTCTGCTGTCAACTTTTGTCAGTCGTGAAGATAGCTTGAGACTGATACCTGTAACGAAGCATATTCAGCTTTGTTTAGCATACAGTATTTCTGAGGTGTCACTTGTGTTTTGGAATTCTGGATTGGTACTTGCTGACCTGGCTGATATTCTGGTGTTATCCCCTAGCTAAAAATCTCTCTAGAACAAAAGGACTTTACAAGTCCCCTGCAGTATTTGCGTCCTGCTTAAGACTGCGATGTCAGCTTTACGTAGTATTTACTGCACAGGGGACTCAAAGGAGTCCTCAGGGTAGATTCCCTCTGTAGAAACTGGTCAGAATCCATGCTATGTGTATTTTTCCGAGGTCAGCTATGTTGCATCAGTGTATTGATACATAAGTGTGAATTTCAGATTCAAGTGAAATAGCAGCATAAATGATTTACACCACAATGCATATAAACACGTGTCTCTATAGAGAGCTTACAAAAAAGAAGTCAAAATAATTTCAAGTTCTTAAAATAGATAGTGATATCATGCCCTTATTGCGTTTCTGGCTGTGAAAAGTTTGCAGGAGTTTGCACAAATCATGACAACAGTAGGCTTTTTCCTTCTGTACTTCCTGCTGAGGTTTTCTTGTGTGTCTTAGTGAGCTTCCTTATTTCATGCACTGCAATACATCTGTAAATTTACTTTTGCTGATAAGAGTAAGCATTACCTAGAAATGTTAATGGTGCTTTTGTAAAAGTATTAGAACGATGACAGCTTGTATCTAAGAACTTTGATCTTCAAACCTGCGTGCATGGGGCTCCGTTGTGTTTAGAAAAGCAATAAGAACTTTGGAAATATATTTTAATGTTTTATGGTGTATTCAAGTTCTTTCAAGTTGGACCTGATGGACCTGTTAAAACAGTATGAGAAATTTTATGGACTAGTTATTCTTGAAGTTTTTTTATGTAATAACGTTTCTAAACACAAACCCAACAAAAGTGATGATAAGGTACTCATGAAGTATGCAATCTGACTTACGACTTGAAGGTATCATTCGGGTTATTAAAAGTGCTCAGAAAATTTCCCTGTTAGCATGTTGAGGTTCTTGGAACAAATAAATTCCAGCCCTGTTTTTGGGGTGGTTTTTTAATAATAAACTCAATCCCCCAGATGAAGTACGTTTGTATCCACTAGCAGGGAGAGGACGAACAAAAAGGCTGTAGCCCCTTCGCTTTATCAGGCATGACTTAAATTACCCAGTTCTGTCAGGATAGCTGCAGCAGCTGGGGTGTGGACAGGCATTTTCTTCTGGACTTGGTTGTGCTAAAGGAGGAATTTACTGTTCTTCCTTTCCAATCTGCTCTTGACTGTTCTCTGTGACAATTTCATCATCCATGGAGCAGATGATGAGATCTCTTCCCAATTTGCTTCAGCGTAAATGAGCAGGTTGGTAAAACACCTGTCTCCTCCTTTTTTTTTCATCTTAATACTGAAAATGGGCCAGGTCGGTGAGCTGCACTTACTTGTGCGAGCACACTTCATCTCTGGAGCTGAGTCCTAGGACTGCTGCTGTCTTGTGCTGGCAAGCGGTTGGTGATAGCAGGTGCATGGTAACCTTCCACCATACTGCAGCATCTGTCCACATCTTAGAGTGTGGAGAGGAAAATGAACGTGTATCCTGCTCAAAATCAGGGGGAACAGCAGTGGCAGCGCATTTTTTGTCACCTTGTGTTGTCCAAGGAGGTGGTAGAGGTGTGCAGAACGAAAAGCCCCTTCTGCCAGCATGTACTGTTCTGCTGTCCTGGCAGTGGTGCAGGGGTAGGGGAAGAGCCTTAAAGTTGAAGCCAGCGTCTAGCGCATGCTTCCTAATAATGAGGCCACCAGCTGTGGCTGCTAGGATGTTATTAGGGCAGTTTGTAACTTTGCTGAGTGGCCATTTGGTAAAATATATGCTTGCACTCTGTTCTCTCGTGTTTATGGCTTTGCGGAAGAGCTTTGACTTAGATGTTTCTCAGGCATATCGTCATCTCTGTGGACTTGACTGTGCGGGGAGGGGGGGATTTTTTTTTTTGCTGCTCATTTGTACCACATCTCAAGTTTTAATCTTCTGTAAGGAATTTCTATTGAAGATACTTGTATTTGTGTACAGAAAATTGTGAATTCTCTTCTAAATGCACTTGATTAAATCTAGTTTTAAAAATATCTGTATTCAAATTATATATCCTGTTGATGTGAAAATAATAAAGCAACTGAATTCATTCCTGGCTTCCCTACTGCATGAGACCTTAGGAAAAGGCATCGTATTGTGCTGGTGTGTCTAACCTTCTGCGTGCCAGGATATTACTGTTTGAGCTTGATTGCTCAGTTGAGGTTGTGTGATCCTGTGTGCGTGTGTGTATTGACCAGACAAGGTGGGGCTGCAACTGCTCCTTTTCTGTTGCGCTGCTGAATTGATGCAATTCTCTGTGGGCCACAAAAATGCACTGATTTTGTACAGCAGGTCCTTGCCCATCAGATCAGAGTTTGGTTTTATGTGGAGACCAATGGGATTTTTTGTTGTATGTTTCTAACAGCATTAAAGGTAGCGTTACGGTTGGGAGTAGTTCAAACCTTGCTGAATTTGAGCAGGATGGCAGAGGAGGGTGTTATCTACTGAAGGGCAACGTTTGTTAACTGCGTATTCACCACACAACCGTGCACATCCCATCACATTTGCCAGAAAGGGGAAGCTGGTTCCTATCAATACGAGGAGCCCTTGCAAGACAAAGCACAGTCAGGAGCAGGAGCTGCCTAAGGAGCTTGTGGGACCTTCCTCAAGAGCTGCTCCTGTGTAATAGGCACCTGGCTAACCTTTCAGCTTCACAAAAGACTTACTGTTTTCATGGGCTGGTTTGCATTCATAGCTGTAATTTTTTTTTCTTCTTTTTTTTTCCTCCCCCTGAAAGCAAAGAGCAGGGAGCCACGAGGGAATTGTCTGCTTCGTGAATAGGAGGCAGAGTTGCTTAAGCAAGTAACAAGTGCAGATGTTGGCAGAAGCACCGCCATGCCTTTAACATTTTTCCAGGGATTAGCTGTTCTTTGCAGTGTGTTGCGTATATACAGTCTCCTGTTTAAGTAAGATTCCCAAGAATCACTTTGCTTGCATGTGTCTTTTGTTCCAGGCTGTTACAGGCAGCGTGTGATATTTCTTCCTGTTGGGAATTTTACAGGCTTGGAGAGGGTAGGGTTTAGATTTTGCTTTGGTTTTTTCACCCCTTCCTATCAGCATTGATTCCCCCCACCACCCCCCTTCCTGGAGTGGCTGTTCAGGATTTTTGGCTGAATGATGGAGAGGAGCTGTTCAGTATTTTGTGTAGTCAGGAATAAATACTTCAGTAGAAACTGAAGGTTTGTGTGAAACAAGGTTGTGTGAAGTCAACTCTTGATTTTATAGGCTAACAGGAAATATAATGAAGCAAGTAAAGCAAAACCACAGCTAATAGCACGTAGGCAAATCAGCAATTAGAATGTAGAGGACTGTCCGAGGGGACGGGGGTCAGCGTTGTGGTCAGCTGGAGCACTGACCTGGATTGGCAAGTCCCACAGGGAAGTGTACGTGAACAACGTATGATGCTTCCAAGCTGGCTGATATAGCCAGTTCAGGTGTGTCTGCACCGATGCACAATTAATTCACAGTCGAGGGAGCTGAGAGGTGGTGGTAGTTGGCGTGCAGCATGCATCTACTGCATGTCAGAAAACTTGCCACAGCTCGCAAAACACTGGAACAAAGGTTGGTTGCTACCAACTAAGGATAAACAGGACTCAGTATCCTTATCTGTGCTGATGCTGGGGTATCTGTTATTGCTGCCAGTTCTTCATTTTTGTAATTATTCTTAACATTTCCGGAGGTAAAGTCTAACAAGCAGCACTAGCATTTGCCAAGCTTTGAAACTGTTCTGTTCCCCTTGGTGTGTGACAATCCTGTCTGCACATACTGGGCTAGTGAAGGGTAGCTAATACAGCCCGGAAAGTTAGGCCGGCGTTTGTCTGGGCTCACAGCATCCGGCAGGGTCTAGCACAGACGGTGGTCCTGGCACTCAGGCCTGCCGAGTTCTGCCCCTGCCTCCCTTGACCTTGCTGCATTGTTTTCTACGGAAAGGTGCCCTCTGCTTCTGTGCGTTGTGCTAGTGCAGGCTGTTGGTTTTCCTTTCGAGCACTCCTAATGCAGAAGCATCGTCCTGGTCCCAGGTTTTCCCTCCCATATATCACATACCATCATGCTTCTTGGCTTCTGTTGTCTGTTACCGCAATGTGCTTCACAGGGGTGAAGCTATGGGGAAAATTTGCTTTGCATTCTAAGCAAGCAAACAGTAGAGGGCAACAAAGCCTGTATTTCATTGACTTTCCTGTCTTACACTTCTCTGGAAGAGCAGACTTCTCCAGTGTCCTGGTTTTGGCTGAGATAGAGATAATTTCCTTCCTAGTAGCTGGTACAGTGCTGTGTTTTGGATTTAGGATGAGAACAATGTTGATAACACACCGATGTTTTAGTTGTTGCTGAGCAGTGCTTACACTAGTCAAGGACTTTTCAGCTCCCCGTGCTCTACCGACTGAGCAGGCTGGAGGTGCACAAGAAGCTGGGAGGGGGCACAGCCAGGACAGCTGACCCCAACTGGCCAAAGGGACATTCCATACCATGGGACGTCATGCTCAGTATATAAACTGGGGAAAGCTGGCTGGGGGGGCCGCTGCTCGGGGACTGGCTGGGCATCGGTCAGCGGGTGAGCGAGCGGCTGTGTGGGGCTCAGTTGCTGGCTGAGGTTAAACCACGACATCCAGATATCAAATGTTTTACCTCATGCTAGTCCCTTTCCTGTGGTTTTGGGAGGAGATTTTGGTGACTTCAGTTACTTTTCAAATGAGTGTGCAATACCTCGTGTATAATTACCTAAATGAGGGATGTGTTATTTCTCTGCCTGTAGCTAAAATCTGCACTTGGAAGTATAATAAAACACTGTCTGGATGCTATTTCCAGCATGTTTTCCACCTGATCTTCAGCCCATAGCTAGTCATATATGGAGAAGTTCTGGCTTTTTTTATTAGGTCATTAACAGATTGGAAAGGGTGAATGAATTTTATCTGATAATTTTGTAACAGTCACTTTCTTATACAGAGCACTGTGTGTGTAATATAGGGCACTGCTTGCTTGTAGGAAAGCGACTTCAGCTGTCGCCAGCCTTCAGAGGTCCTCTTGGTGGCAAGGGCTGCTTTGGGTTAGGTCCCGTGACTTGCTTTGTTCCTCCTGTGACCTGAGCCAACAGCAGACGATGGGAGCCAGGCGTGTACCTTGCTTAAAGGTGAGCTGGGCCATGCTGGCACGACTCAGTTGTGCCACACGCAAGCTCTTTAGTGGATGCGCGGACACGCGTGGGCTCATGCACAGAGCAGACATAGGTAAGGGGAATGGTACACAGCAGTCATGAAACAGGCATCATTTTTAGTCAGAGAAGGGATCAAACTTACTTGGCATTGGTGTCATCGTTCTCTGGATGCTTTATGGAGGAAAAAGAGGATTTGAAAGGAAGATCACAAGACAGTCATGACTTCAGCAAAGCTGTTCCTTTTGAGATACAGGGATGCAACCCAGCCTTTCTGCATGGGAAGAGGTAGGAAGAAATCCCAGAGAGTTTCATGGGAGCCTTGCTTTGAATTAGCAGATCTATGAGAAAGAAAACAGCTGAGTTAAATTATTGTCTTTCCCATAGCAGACACCAGGCAGCTATTTCATGCTGTCCCTCAAAGCTTCTGTTTTTCCCAGAACACCAAGCTTTCGGTGTGTACACTTGAGTCCCAGGACTGGATGGGGACTTTCCTTTCAAATGCTGAGCACGGTCAGGCAAAGCTGGGCTTTCCCTGCTTCTTCCATCCTTGACGTCTTGGCCCAAGCTACAAGTAGTGTGAAAAAGTGGATTCTGTGACTGTGCCTCATGTCATGCTGCTTAGGTGAGGTAAAAGATTTGCAAGGTATGTAAGAGAAGGCCTATATGGCTAGAGTACGTGGCTAGAGACTCAAGAGATCAAAATTCAGTCCTTAGTTAGTCATAAGCTTCTTGCTAGATTCCAGATAAGTCACTTCATCTCTTGCAGCCACACTTCCACTTCTGCAAAATGGGGATAAACCCAGCGGTTTCAGCAGCCTTTGCCTGTATTTCCTATTTAGATGACAATCTCTTTCAGGGAGGCTATTTTGATGTGCTTGTACTGCATAGTCCTGGGCCCAAGATTGATTTTATTGTAGTGAACACTCATCTCAATCCGTCCCACAAATCCTCTTTTGTGTCAGGTTACATCTTTCTTTTGAATCCGAGGACCTGTTCGGTATTTGCTACCTTCAGTCAAGAAACGAAGCATTTCTTATTTTCAGTATATCACTACAAATACCACATTCATTACGCAAACATCGTGGCCCTTTTTTCCCCCAGAACTTGCGCTGTGGATTTTGCGTTCTTGTGTAACACGAGCAGAAATGATAATAACAAAAGGACTGAGCTGGGAGAGCTCCTTTGGCAGCAAAGCTTGACGTAGCTCAAATGAGAATTGTAGAAGCTATGCGTGTCAGAGCATGGCTCGAGCTGCTCGGAGGCTGCCCCGTGTCCTTGTAGCTGTCAGCTCTGCTCACATTACCATACCTGCTTAGCTGCAACACCGAGCAGGTAGCAGATGACAAGCACCGAAGTCAACTTGTTGGTCAGGCCCTACATGCTGTGGCTTGCTGTTGTGGTCCTAAGGTCAGTTTGGAAAACAGCTAGGGATCTTATTTCACTTTCGTCTAGCTCCTCCCAAGGTGTTGCTCACCTTCATGTAGCAGAGTTCAGCCCAGTGTCTGGATCAGATTAGGTTACTGGTTTGCCAAAAACCCTAAACTTTTCGTGCTATGAAATATTTTGAGAAGCAGCAAAGAATAAGTTTACTAGATGAGATGTCAAGCCTGCAGCTGCACCACTGGAAAGCATTTTGAAACCCTTTGGGGTTTTTGTTCAGTTTGGGTTTTATGCAAGTACCGAGCTATTAACTCTTCTGTTCAAAACAAATGCGATCTCAATTAATTGAATTCTGCTATCCAAATCTTCCCCTGTCGATTTCAGTTAGTAAAGTTTTCTGCCTTTTTTTATAGCATGCTTATCTTGCGCTTATACTTGCACAGCAGCTGCTGAATCCCACCTGAGAAGTGGCTGCATATCAGAAGTGGATGAGTAACCGGCTAATAAATGATCTTCCAGGTATTTTTGGATCTCTTAGGGTGGAGGGCATTAAGTAGCTTTCTAGTGATAGCGTGCTAAGGTACTGCTAATCAGGAAGTCCATTCTCTCTGTTACTGGACGCTATGAATTTCTAAGCACCTCTCAAATATTTCCATCAACTCTCCTGTTCTTCTAGAGACTAATGGCTGAAAGCAACATTAGCCGAACTCTGATGAATGTCAAGCAAAGCGTTTCAGAGTAACAAGTAAATGAACATATATCAAAGTACTGCTTCGGGCGTGCTGCCCAGGGAATGTGAAGGGCAAGCCGTTTTACCACCCACGCCGTGCAAAAGACAGTGTCAGACCTCGTGGAGCTGCTGAAGTCGGTGGGCTGCAAACCGTGGCCGGAGCCTGGCTGGCTCCCTCGGACCGCGCGCTGCAGAGAGCCAGCATCCTGCTTATTTGAATTGCTCGGACGAAGCAACTTCACTATAAATACACTGTCAAAGCTGTTCTGAGACCAAGGACAGTTTTACATCACTATTTTATTTTAGAGAAGTGTCCTGGTTACAACAAGAAGTTAAGTAGAAAGTGTGACTGATTGTTTTGCTTACCAAATCAGGAGCATCCCACTGCTACCCTCTGCCACGGAGAAAATATGGTCGGTCCTGCTAAAGAAATCGTATTAACTCATCTTGTCCGTTACTGGGCTTCCTGCGGGCCAGGTCCCGATCCCAGCGATCACAGTGCCAGGATTGTGAAGCAGGGCGCGTCAGCTTCAGCCATCTGCTTGGAAATTTTTGCAAATACATTCTGCTTCACAGAGCGACGCTAGCGTCGCTTACGGTCGTTCAGCTGACTGTAACCTGGTCATTACCTGACAACGGGTAACTTGGTAAGCTTTCATAAACGGGTTATATCCAGCCATATGCCCTTGAAAAACATCGCCACTCTTAGCTGTGTAGAGCTAGTCGAAATCAGCCCTTAGCTGAGTGGATAGGGCTGACCCAAGCTTTGAAGAAGGAGAAAGCCCCACATCTTGTCTCCTCAAGGTTGTCACATCTGCATACTTACCCCTGGGTAAAAAACAGATTGCTTTTTTGTGTTTGAGACAAAGATTAAGAAGTCAATGTGACTACAAGAAGCATGAGGCGAACCCATGTTTTCCACTACCCTTAATTAAACTCATGTAAAATCAAAACAGGGACAGATCTCAGGCACTTGTCTGCATGCTGCTCTGTTTGCTCCCTGTCACTGAAATCCGGGGGGAATGGGAAATGCAGACAGAACTTGTTAAAACTGAACAAATGCTCTGGAAAGTGCCATTTCCAAACGCTGTTCTTTTCCCCCATTTGATGGGGAAAATGTTTCAGGATGCAATATCCTTTTCCATTATTGGCTGGCTCTGTGCATCTGTTAGCTTATTTGCAGCAATAGGAAGTGAAACAGAAATGCAGTTTGCGTGCAGGCTGGAGATAGCTACTGTGCCTTATCCACACTGTAGCAGGGGGCAAAAGCTAGCACAACATGATGTGAAAAGTGATCGTATAAACATACTGCGCACAGCAGAAGTTGGAGATATGAACCTCGAAGAGGACAAGTTTAGAAGCAGGGATTTCTGTGGGGATCTTGCCTGATGCATCACGGTCACGCCCTGAAGTGTATAAACCATATATCTGTCTGGAAACGGTTACGGTTTGTTCTATGGTAGCATCTAAAAGATTCGGGCAATATCTTGATCCTTTGTGCTTTGCATTGTCCAAAATGTGCTTGTCCCAGTCGGGACAGATGAGCTGGGCAAGACATTTTAGAAAGGGGGAGCAGAGGCCCAGGAGGATTGAAGTGTCTTTTCCAATGTCACCAGAAAACCAAGAGCAGACCCCAGAGGTCTAGATGATTCTCTGTGCAGTACCCCGGGAGCACGCTGCTCTCCTGCACGTACGCCCTACCACACAGCTTTCTTCTGAGGGTCTGTCCACAGCTTTTTACATATGCGAGCTGCTTGCATTGCACAGACCCACGTGGGATGTATGGCGTGGCAACGGCTGTACGGGACACCTGCTCGCGGGGCAAAGTGCGGGGTGTGCTGAGCCCAGCCCTGACAAGGGAGCCTCCTTGGCACTGGCCACGCTCGGGGAGCAGGGCTGCCCTTGCCATCGTACGTAACTCTGGGCTGATGGGTACAGGATGGTTTGTTCTCAGAGCGTGAAAATGATTTTTGAGGACACTGGAACAGCTGCTTCTAAACTGCTGAAGCTGTTTGAAAAATCTCACCGATGGTAACCCCTTCAAGTCAATGCAGTCTTTGTTCTTAAATCTGCAATTCAGGGATGAGCTGGTGATGCTCTCGACACTGGGGTACAATCCCTGGCCAAGCCCCATGAGACATCCTGCCAGAAGAAAGCAGGAGGGACCAACCTGGCATTCTTTTCGTAGCCATTTCTTTTTTGCATAGTAAAATGTGATTTCTACTGAGCTGGTGACATTGAGGAATGAAAGGCTGAATTCTGCTTTTCCTGCTGAGAGTCAGAAATAGATCTGGAGAGATGATGACTCACCTGTAATTGAGAAAAACTGAATGGCATCATCATGAGCTTTAACAGTTAAATCCTGATTCCACCTGCCAGAAAAAAACAGACCGACAAAGCTGCAAAAGGCCAAAGCGAGCCAGAGACGGGGCCCAGCGCAGGAATCCTTTCCTTTGTTAGTGTTTTGCATGTAAGGGGCTTAACACACCTGCTACACGCGTACCCCGTGTGATCCCGCGGCAGCGGCACCGGTCCCTGCATGGGGAAACGGAGCTGTACAGACAGCAGGTCGGGAGGAGAGCTGGTGGTGGAGCCGTGAGAAGCCCCCCAGCCCCAACCGGAGGCCTGCTCCGTGCCAGCAGTGCATGCGTACTCCTCCCTGCAACTTTCCCTGCAGTTCCCGTCCGAAGCAGAGATGATGTCAGAGTTGTCATGGCATCGGTATCTATGGAACCGGGATCATCATCACGGTGCTACGAAAACTAACTCAGGAGATGGTCCTGGAGCCGTGGGGGGGAACTCCCTTTGCAGTAATTGAGGGTTTCCCTGTGTAAGGTTCCTCTCTTTTTTCCATCCTTCCTACTGTCCCTGGGGAGGGAGCGGGGACGGGGCTTGGCCTCCTCCCGTCCCACGGCAGCTCTGGGTGCCTCCTTTGCTGCACGAGGAAAGCAAGAGCTCCAGCCCCATCAGCCTTCACTTCCCTTTTCTTGCACCGGCTAACGGGTGCGTAACGACGTGCCTTGCTGCGAAGCAGCCTCCAAACCTTTCCCTCTGCCACGCGAAGAGGCTGCCCTCAGCCAAAGGCCCCGAGCAAGCTGCCAGCAGAGCACCTCGCTCGTGCTGTAGGTCAGAAAGCCCTGCCTGCACTGAGGCGGTGCTGCCTGCTGCGGGGGCCCCCCAGGCTCTCGCTCCCCAGAAGAGGTGACAGCAGCCCTTTCTGCTGTTACATCTGCCTGTCCCTGCTATCAGCAGGGACACCAGTGGGTCTGGGTGGAGAAAGGGTGTTTATCTTAGGGGAAACAAGGTGTGCAGCTGCAGCGGAGGTGGGCTGAGCAGGACCTGCTCAGCACGGTGACCTCCCTGCGCTCCAGGCCATGGCATCTCCCTCCTGCCAACCGTCCGGGTGCTTACAGGTGCATGGGTTGCCCTGGCCATGGCACAGGTAGCCCTTGCCATTGCACGGTGACGCTGGTGTAGCACGGTGACCCTTGCAACACCCTCCTACCCCTGGCCATAGCACGCTATCCCCAGAAGCAGCATGGTGACCGTGGCCATAGCATGGTAATCCTTGGAATAGCATGGTGACCCTGGCTGTGGCAAGGTATCCTGGCCATACCGTGGTGTCCCCAACCACAGCACGCTGTCGCCAGCCATAGCACAGTGACTGTGCCTATAGCATGGTGACCCTGGCTGCAGCACGGAGACCATGGCCATAGTGTGGTGTCCCCAACCACAGCATGCTGTCCCAGCACGGTGTGCGGTGATCATGGCCATAGTGTGGTGCCCCAAAATATGGTGACGTGACCATAGCC
>NW_008796063.1:11258141-11268008 GCF_000699145.1 Aptenodytes forsteri
GCGATGTGCAGTGCCCGCGCAGCGTGCAATGCCCATTGCAACGCGCGGTGCCCGTGCATCGTGCAGTGCCCGTTGCATTGTGCAGTGCCCGTGCAGCGTGCAGCGAGCAGGCAGCGTGCGGTGCTTCTGCAGCCGCGCGGCGCTGGTGCAGCCGTGGCGGGTGGTGGCCAGCCGTGCGGCGTGGGGCTGGCCGGGTCCCGGCCGGGACGGCAGGGCTTGCCGGCTCCCGTGGGTGTTTGCAGGGAGATTCCTTGGGAACGGGGCAACGTGCAGCGGGTGGATGTGCCGCTGCCCCTTACCAATTTTGTCCCTGGTGCTTGAGCAAAGGGCAAGGGGATGGGGTGTAAATCAGGAGGCAGAGGACATTTTCCTTCCTTCCACGCTCCATGCATGCGTGTGTGTGTGTGTGTGACAGAAGAAATCCGAGAGCCAGCCCTGCCCAGCTCCCCCTGTTCTTCCGAAAAGATGTCATATTTTTTGGCCGTTTCCCATCTACGAGTTCCTGCGGCGGAGCGGAGAGCAGGAGGTGGAATATGCTGTGCAGCCGCTCAGGGAAGGCTTCGCTCGCCGATGGTCCGTGAATAAGCAGCACGGGAAGCTGCGCAGTGATGCTCGCTGGGGCCGTGGTGCCCGGCTGCCCGAGAGGTAACGGCAGCCACTAATTCGCCTCCCCCAGCTTGGCTTTTACCTGCTAAGATCTGCAAATGTGCATGGCCCCGGGAGGTCGGCAGCGCCTGGCTCTTCCTAAAAGCCCCCAGTGGGGAGGGTCTGCCTGGCTCTCACCGCGGCTGGCTCCTGGCTCCGGTGCTTGTCCGGAGGTTTGCGGGTGAGCCGAGCTGGGCCTGGGGGGCTCGTTCTCACCTGTGTCATGCCTCTGCTGTGGACGGAGGCCCTCGGCCACCCGTGCTGGCTCTGTGTCACCTTCAGCAGTGCCACATGCAGGCAGTGAGTGAAGGAAAGGTGTGATGAGAAGGCGCTGCGCCCCCGGCTGCCCTCCTGTCAGCCGACACGGCGGGTGCGTTTGTGGGGCTCTCCAGGGTGGGGTGCCCTGGCCGAGGCCCTGTACAGCACAACATGGGAGCATGTGCTTGTCTTTAAGCACATGAGCAATTCCAGCTGCAGTCACATGCTTAAGGTTAAACCACTTGCTTGAGTGTTTTGCTGGATGGGAG
This sequence comes from Aptenodytes forsteri, assembly GCF_000699145.1. NCBI lineage: Eukaryota > Metazoa > Chordata > Aves > Sphenisciformes > Spheniscidae > Aptenodytes > Aptenodytes forsteri. Next base: position 11,259,314 of record NW_008796063.1, read on the forward strand.
CCAGCGTGCTTTCCCCCGACTCCATTACTGGAGAAGAACGGAGGCCAGGTATGGATCTGGAGCATCCAGCTTGGGGTGTTTGGGGCGTTTTGGGCAGGGTTTGGGCACCTGGCAAGAGTCGTTTCCTAGAAGCATTGCCTCAGTCCAGAAAACTTGGTCTGGATCCACCTGGATCCTCCTCAATCCTCCTCGAGTGGCAATGGCAGACTGTTGGCAGTGGTGTTGGTTTTGGGTACAGTTAGATAAATTGTTGACCCACTGATGGTGAGTTAGGCCCCTCGTAAAATAAATCTGCCGCCACGCACGCAGAGAGCTCACCATCCTTGTTGTACAGAAGGGGATTGGACGCTGCTGGGAAGCAGGAACAGAATGTGGAATGTAGAGAGAAAATAAAAATTCCAGCTAAGAAAATAATCATTCATATATTCACTGGCTGGTTTATTCAATGGCAAAGTAAGTCACTCGTTTCATGGTTCCGCGTTCACAGGGAATCTGTGAAAACCGAGCGCTTACAAGTGCAGAAACGCATCAACTTGACTCCAAACAAGTGCAGGGGGGCACTGATGTGGGCGAATGTGGGATGCGCACTGTGCTGTCCCAAGCGTAAATGTTTGCAATATTTGGAGTTGGCTCCAAAGCCCACTGAGCTCAAAGGGAGTTTTTTTTGCTGTTTTCAGCAGGCTGGGGATCAGGCTGTGGAAGCTCATGTTAAAAGCCCTTTGGACCACTTTTCCCAGGTCTCACATATGCTGGCAGATCTGTCGGGGACCCTTCTCCCTCGCCGCTGCAGCCTGGGGGTTCAGAGCCCCAGCTAGCCTTCGCACGGCTGTTGCAGTGCGGTTACCTGTATCTTAAACTAGTTCAGCATTTACGGCTCCTTTCCAGTGTGAGCAGGGACTTTAGGCAGGTGAGAGGTGTGAGTGGAGGTTTCCTGCCCACCTGCCTGCATGGCCATCGCTATTTCTTGCAGGTTTTGTAAAGCAACGTGTGCCCGGGCTCCTTCTGGGCGGTTGCTTTGCTGCTCTTGCCAGCCGGGACCCACGTCAAGATGGAGAGCTTGGATGGAGGAGGCAGCCAAAAGGGTTTGCCTGCGAGGTCTCTGCTGCCTTCCTGTTTTGCCCTGACACTCGTAATTGCTGCCCCGGGAGAGCGCGGCAACGCCGTGGCACATGGCGGCGTCTGCTCCTTATCGCACCATGCTGGCGGCCGGGCAGGCGGCGTGGACCAACACCCCGCCATCACATCCCCTGATTCACAAAGCAAACAGAAACCTTCCCGGGCTTTCCTGCCTGCTGTCATGGGGGGGACGAGCTGCCTGTGCCTGCACGTAACAGCTGCGGATGGTTATTTATTCAGAAAGCCCTTGACTTTCTGAATAAAGATGAGGATGACTGAGTTTAGGTATTGGGGTGAGTTTTCTTCATGTGTTTTTCCTCCCTGTGCTTTGTTGTTGCATCTTTTTAAACGTGTTTAACCCGTGCAGTTGGATCAAACCTCGGAGATGTAACCCTTGCTGCGTGTATGACATTACGTTCCTTTGGTGAGAAAAGGAGGGAGCTGCCTGAGATGTGCTGGTTTGGGTGGGAGTACGGGCGATGGAGAACGGCCATGAGGCCTTGGGGCCAGCCTCAGGCGCCTGATGCGAGCGACTCGGTGCCGATCTGGCCGATGGCCATTGCTGGGGTTTCACGACGAGCTACCGCCAAAGGAGGGTCCAGCTCCTTTGTGACTCCGGTAGTTGCTTCGGGGCTGTGGGTTCAGACCTTGTGCTGGCAAACATGTAAGGGACTGGCAGGTGAATGGTGACTTCAGTGTAGAAATCCCCAAATGTAAGTGATGGCAAAAGGGGATTCCTGATTCTACCTCACACAGCAACATCTCCCTGACAGATACAGCAATTCTGAGTTTCTGAAGGGAAGAAACCGCTCCTGGCATGAGCTGTAAAATCAAAAGCTGGAAAGAACCATTTAGCAGTTCCTCATTCATCTCTTCCCCCTCTGTCTGATGCAGTTTGTCAGATGAAGATGTGATCGTTCTTGTGGTTTCTTTTTGGGACATTTTTTGCACAGCAAAACAAACTCGATATTCACAAAGGATGCACGCAGAATCATGAGTTCCTTTCTCAGTGACCGCCAGCACCAGCTAGACTTTCATAGAATCATAGAATCATAGAATCATTAAGGTTGGAAAAGACCTCTAAGATCGAGTCCAACCATCGACCCAACACCACCATGCCCACTAAACCATGTCCCTAAGTGCCTCATCTACACGTCTTTTAAATACTTCCAGGGATGGTGACTCAACCACTTCCCTGGGCAGCCTGGTCCAATGTTTAACCACTCTTTTAGTAAAGAAATTTTTCCTCACGTCCAATCTAAACCTCCCCTGGCGCAACTTGAGGCCATTTCCTCTCGTCCCACTTTCAAGTGGCCATGCAGCTTTGCAGGGGCATTGTTCATTTAACGTAGGTTTAGGTTTGACTTTTAAAAGCAGTTCTGGAAAATACTTTCAGTAATCCCTGTGAATTTCAGTAAAAGCAACAGTAAAAGCGCGGTGCCCGGTCCCGCCGGTGCAGCCTGCTCGGAAGGGCTGGGCCGCCCTCGCCTCCCTCCACCCACCCAGCTATTCCCTCTGCCTCTGTGGAGCTCAACAGGAGATCGGGTCCCTGTTTTACTACAGCGTAGAGGAATACTTAAGTATTTTCTTTAAAATGGTTGTTTCTTGCTCCAGGGACCCCCCTGTTGCTGCCTGCAGGACCTGCACAGCTGGACGACCCTGCCTGCAACCGACATGTCAGCAGCTGCCTGACCCTATCTGCTGCCGTTATCTCTTGTTTCTTAACGTTGAATGAATTTGCAGTTCATCACTTGGATCACTGGAGAGAGCTTTCCCTGTGCAGTATTTTATCTCATTAGGCCCAGTATTTTGTCTGGGTTTTCCTTGCAATAGTTTTATGCTTTTAAGAGCAAAACCTTTATTAAGGGACTGGACTAGGGCAGCGAAATCTGATTACTTGGCAGAGGCATGGCAGCAAAGTGGCAGTCCCTGTAGCCTTTGATATGTGGCAGGGAACTTTTATGACCAGAGGTTACTTCGGTTCAGACCCAGCAAAGTCTTTATGTGCCCGGCTTGGCACGGATATGGGTCTTAGTCCATAGTACAGCAGATCATTATCTTTCAGCAAGGCAAATGCGCTTTGCTGAGTTGTGACTTTGGTAAGGGACGTGCTGGGTGGTGGTTTGATGTATTAGGAATAGGTGGCGGTTCTTGGAGGGAGGGAGCATGCCCTTTCCGTCCTGGTCCAGGTTTGTTTTTCCAGAGGGATGGAAAGGGCAGTATTTGTGCTCATGGTAAAAAGTGTGTTTATTTTTATTAGAAAAAACAAGCTCAAGAGCAGAAGAGCCAGGCAGTAAACGAAGAAGAACATAGCTCCAGTGTTGTTGCTGCCCTGCACCCTCAGGATAGAGCATGTCCTCCCTTCTGAGGAGTTTCACACCCAGGGTGAAGCTGCAGGAGTGCTGGTTTGAGGTGCTGTGGGGCGTACGTTTGGGTTTGCAGGGCTACAACACACAGCTCTTGTAAAGGGCTGGAGCTGGAGCCTGGAAAGCTCCCTCACCGGAGCAGACCTTGCCTGCTCCCAGCGTCCTGCAGACGCAGATGGAGGCGGCTGCTTGGCATACCCAGCACCAGGCTGAGAACTCCCCAGGAGACACCCACAAGAAGTACGAGGTGGGAGCCCCAGGGCTGCAAGCTCCGAATAGCTCCCACGGCCTTCAGGGGTTTCGCTGACTCTTGAGTGCTCGTGGCTCTTAGAGAAGAGCTGCAAGGCTGGTCTGGCGCTTAAGGAGCCCAAGGTGATGCTGAGAATCATTAGCGTGATCTTAGCAGCTTTGGACTTTGGCTGGTCTTGGCTGCTTTTCAGTGGGTCACCAGATTTCTGTTCTAATTCTCTCTTTTCGTGGGCTGTAGATTAAAGGCAGAACTTAAATTTAACATTTTTGGTAATGGAATTATACAGAAGTTTCACTGCGTCGGAGCTTAAAATGCTGCTAAAGTATCATTTTCCTGTCATCACTGGTTCAAACGCTGCGGGGTTGCCATGTGCTCAGATTGCATTACTAGATTAGGAACTTTGAATGGGCGCTGTGTTTCAGCCAGCATCTCTTGCCACATTAGAAAAAATAATTCAGTAAAAATCGGTCATGTAGTCATCAATATGCATCCTTCCCAAGCTGATTAGCCTGGTAGACGTGTCCATAAACCTATTACGGCCAGCATCATACCACCTCTTTCTGTGCCAGAAACGGCATCAGGTCTTTCCTTTGTGGTCGTATCCATAGCCCTTGTGGGAGATCTGGCAGTGCTTAAAGTAGTTCTTTAGTCTTCACACCCTCCAATAAATCATGCAGATCTGTGCTGGAAACTTCCCCATGAGTGACAACTGTAAAGATAAACTGGAGAGGGAGACGGGACCCGATTTCCCCAGAGTTTGAGTTTGGTGGGTGTTGAAGGAGGCTGGCCCTCTGCCACGGGTCTAAACTCATCCCTGAGCAGAGTATCTGCACAAGGTACGGATGCGACTCAAGGCAAGGGCTTAACTGGGGCTTATGAAAACACTCAGCACTAGGCAGGATTTGGCCTATGCTGATTTGACCTTAATTGTTTTCCCTTCTCATTTGCTAGTCCACCCTTCGCTTGCTGGGTGGTGGCTTGAGGAGGGGAGGGTGCCGAGCAGGGTGGCATCTGTCTCGCTGACGCTCGCGTTAGAGTGGCGAAGGATCACCCAGACGTTGGTACCGTCTCTCTGTACGTGCCGTTTGTGCCCAACACCATTGATTGTGAGCTACAGCAGAGCAAATTAGCGGTGGATTATTTTTCTTCATGCATTAAATTTCCTTGATGTTGACATTAACGGTTGCTCGCGTGTGTAATCAAAGCAACGTTTTGCAGTCTCCTACAACCCCACACCTTCTGGCAATGTTTTTTATAGGTCCCAAATCAAAGTACAGTGCATCAGCAGTGGAAACATCTCACCTTAAAATGGCTGACAGTTCACACACCGAAGCTTTCAGCTTGTGCTCTCTTGCGTTATTTGCTTTTTGTTTTCCTTGCGATGACTGTGCTCAGGCAGCGAAGTCTCCTGAAGCACATTTTAGGTGCCTGGGCTACAGAAGGCTAAAAGCAACGTGGATGAAAAACGTGTGTGTCCTGAGGTCCAGCCGGCTCAAGCCCTGGGAGGGAACATGGATCTGCAAAGTATAATTACAGAACTGAGCCAGACAGCCTGGCCAGCCACCCTCTTCCAGATGGTAAAAATCTGGTGCAGAGAAGGCAGCCGCAGGTCTCCCAGCTTTATGCACACCTAAAATGGTGTCTCCATCGTGGGGCACACAGGCGTCCCCGGCACCCTGGGTTCCTGCAAGGATCTGGCAGCAGCTGCGGGTCCATCACCCTTGGCATGAGTGCCTGGACACTGCCGAGCAAGGAACCTGCCCTCTCAGGCTCCCTCTTTCCTTTTTTTTGAGAAAAAGAATGAGATTTCATTCGGTCTCCTGCTGCAGGGCTGGCTGCATGTCCGTGCTGCCGGCAGCCCACCCGCCGTGCGCCGTCACCTCCCTGCCCCTCCAGCACAGCCCCTGCCAGGGCATCCACCAGCACGGGGCACTGGGCACTCGGTCACGGTCCCCTGCGCTTAACAGCCATTGCCAGAGAGGGCAAATGAGGCAAGAGGTCTTGCCTAAAATAGGGCGAGTGGGGAAAATGGGAGGTGGGCAGCAAGCAAGGAAAGCGGGTGAGATGTGCATCTGGGTCCAGCACTTTGGATACCAAAGCCAACCTTGGAGCTGCAGGCTCCTGCCCAGACGCAGCCTCCAGCCTTGGGTAAGCAGCATCCCTAGGGTGCTCCCCCAGGTTTTTAGGGTGATACTCAAAACCCCTCTGGTTTCGGCTTTGCACCAGCCATTTTCCAGAGTCCGTCGTGGCCGGCATACCCAGACCCCATCACCGATCGCTGCCGAGACCTGTCCCTTTGTCCTGCGTTACAGAAAGGCTCACTGGCCTGGCAAGGTGTCCCCTCTTACTTGGAAGCAAGCTTTAAACTGGGGGAACTAGGCAGCTGGCTTTCATTAAGAAGTGAGGTCCCTGGCTTCTCACTGGTTTGGTGTAATGTGAGCTCCATCTGCACTTGCACGAGCAGCTGAGCTGTGTCATTTTGGTTCAAAGCGCTTCATGCATCTCCCTGACCGGTGTTGTTCTCCCTCCCAGGGTGTGACTGAGGCACAGAAGCTCCTTTGTGTGGCTGAAGTGCAAGTCTTAATGGAAGGGATGGGAGAAGACAGCTTTCCTCCTTCCCATCCCTCCCCGCAGCTGAATGCAGAGAGGAGCACTAATGGTCTGTGCCGCCGGAGCTGCCGGAGCTGCCGGAGCCGTGTGCCAGGGGCTCCCAGCCGCTCTCTGACACCAGGGAGAGGCAGGGCTGAGCAACCCGCACGCCAGGCTGCTGGCCAGGAGACACCGAGCTGCAAGCAGATTTCTGTGAAAGCTTTGGCAGGGGGGATGCAATTTCATACTGGGGTGGCTGGAGGTAATCCAGTTTTCTTACTGCGTCTTGCACCGGTTCACCCAGCGAGAGCAAAATTTGTTGCTGGTTGTGTTGGGTTGTTCAGCTGGAAAATGGAGCGTCCTGTGAATGCTCAGGCTCCTTTGCAAAGCCTGCGAGATATGGAGGAGCCCCGTTAGAAAGGTGGATGGGCTTGGGATGCGGCGGCTCGCGCAGCAGATGCCCCTGTGCTGTGCGTGCCAGTGACCTTGGCACTTGATCCTGAGTCCTGTCACTGCCATGCCTGGTCACGAGGACTGCGGTTTTGGGACCCGGCCTGACAGGCAGGAGGAGGTGGGAGTTGGAGGAGCGCCTCTGGAAAGCAGGATTCCTGCATCCTTGCTCAGGACCCGTAAACCCTCACTCACAGTGGAAAATCTGACCTTGTGTTTTCGCTTTCAAGTCTCTGATGAACTGGTCGTGGGTTTGAGCAAGTGTGGTTTGTGGATGTGATTGGAAAATGGCACTTGTTTTGCATGAACTTTTTTAAAAGTATGGGTTTTATTTTCCCCCACCTACCCACATTTTCTCAAAAATATTTTTTTCACCTATACTTAGAAAGACAACGCCAAATATATTCTCATTACAATGTTTTACCAGCACCAGGTTTTTTTTTTAAGAAAAACTATAAAATTTCCATCATGGGGGGAGGGGAAAGACTGGTTTTAACTGAAAGGCATGTTTTGACAGGAGTATTTCAGCCAGCGCTGATGTTTCGAGCACATCTATCAAATGCGTGCGCTTGCAGTTCGTTAACTGTTTTGGCATCCCGAGAAGAAGCCACGTGCCCCGTGTTGCCTGCATCGAAATGCTGCGGGCAGCACCCGGCCGAGGGGGTCTGGCAGGGGTGAGCTGTTCAGGTCATCCAGCCACAAGAAGGATGCTTTGCTTTGCAAAACCCTCTGGAGTTTGAAGTTACGCAGTGAAATGTCTGTTCTTTCCATCTCCACCCCAGAAGCGCTGCCTGGGCATCCTCCGTCGACAGCCCCAGGTGTGCAAACCTGCGTGCAGGCAGCCAGACACCCTGTCCTGTAACGTCCTTAATCGTATTTACGGGAGCCCTCCCTCACCCACTGAAACTGGCACAGAGAAGTAGTCCAGGTTGTTAATCCTGGGAGGACTAAGTAAAACACTTATCGGAGAAGCTGAGTATGAATTCGCTGGCCTGCCAGAGAAATAATCCCGTGGAATCAGAGGTTCTCAATTATTCATGCTTTCCAGAATCACATTATTTCTTCCAGGGCCTGTTTTATAAATGCTGCTGCTATTTCTGATGGTAAATAACAATTTTGCATTATTTATGAACAGATTTTTACAACTGCTGATATTACAGCTGCTGCCAAAGCACTGGGAAAATTATTATTACTGTTTGTTGTTGTTTCTTTTTTACAATGCAACCCTCTTGTTCTTTGCATGATGATGATGTGCCCGTCGCGGTGTGACAGCCGAGCGCTCTGGAAGCGCAGCGCCAGCGAGGAAGAGGGTGCAAATACAAGCAGGTGACTCGGGTTGCCGTCAAGCTCCTGGCTGGTGCTCGGAGCTGAGATGAGCCGGGGATGGATGGGAACAGGACCCCGGGTAGTGGTTAAGTTCGGAGAGGAGGAAGGTCTGATGATCTCCCTGTGCCAGCCGTGGAGAGGTCCGCGGGACATACGTATTTTCTATCCCCTGTTAACGCTCCAGGGGAAATCAAAGGTTGCACCTGAATTTTGCAGATGCCCATTTGGAAACCCACATTTCTAGGAGGGCGTCATTCAAGAACGGGCTAATTCCTGGGGCTGAGGAGTGTTTCCAGGGCAGAAACCCCCTCCTGCTGCCAGTCGCATAGACAGGGACGTGTGTTCGCCTCTGCCGGGGTGGAGATACTGATCCCCTTGGCTAAGCAGGCCGTGGAGAGAAGGGGCCAGTGCGGAGCCGGTGAGGTCTAGGGCAGCGATGGGAGGTACACGAGGTGTTTTGGTGGAAGGAGCCCCAAAGAGCTGCTGCCGAGACCCGCAGGTGAATCCCTGGGGGATTTTGCAGGATGTCGCTCGCTCATGGCCGAGCGGCCGTGCAGGGCAGGACAGCCGCCCTCTCCAGCCACCGCCATCAGAAGCG
>NW_008796063.1:11268238-11273897 GCF_000699145.1 Aptenodytes forsteri
TGCAGGGCAGGACCCCCCGCCCTCCCAGCCACCGCCATCAGCAGTGCCGGGTGTTGGGGGCGAGCTCTGCTCTCCTTCTCGCCCCGCAGTGGGACCCCCACTTTTGGTTTCCTTGCAGTGATGGAGCATTTCAGGAGAGCCTGGCTGTGTGATTCCCTGCAGCCTTGCCAAACTGCAGCGTGAGGGTCTCCGGGCTGGATACAACGTGTTGTTCCTCCTGCACATCTTCGGGTAGCTGAGGGATGCCAGGATGTCTCAAAGCATCTCCACCACCCGACACAGGCCAGCTTACTGCTGGCCTGAATTTGAAGTGCTAGAAGCAATAGGAGTCTGCTGTCACTGACGGAGCTCCTGGCTAAAAGGGTTTAAAGATGAGCCCTGCCCTCGGTTGTCTTGCTGCCGGGTTTCTGGAGGTGGGAGTGAGCATGGTGCAACCTGCTCGTCCATCACGTGCTTGCAGATATCAGCATGAGAAGCTGGTGGCAAAGCCCCAGGCTTGGGGTGCTGGGATAGCTGCTTGCAGGAGCTCCTACACACTAAGGTAGGATGTACTCCAGAGCCTCTGCTGCTTCTGCTCATCATTGATGGGCACCCTACAGAGAAAAAAAAATATCTCTCACCAATCCTTCACATTTTAGTAATTCAATCCCTTGCAGATCCATTTCTTTGTTGTCCCCTCCAACTTGGGGGAGAGTTAGTGGACACTATCTAAGATGTGTTTGCTGATGAGACACTTGCATTTGTCAGTAGCTTCAGACAGAAGAAGCTCTGGCGCAGCTTCACCCCAGCATTGGAAGGAGTTTGGAGGAGAGAAATCTGGATGAAATCCTTCGGGGCAGGCAAGGATGAGACATCTGGCCAGTGCTTGGGAGAAAATGTGTATCACAATGTTATGTTGAAGAGTGGTTAGAGCTTTCTGAATGGTTTGCTCATAGTGGCTTCTGCTCCATTTCACCCAGCTCCGCTAATGCTGCGCTTCGGGGAGCACGGGGCTGTAGAAGGTGGCCCACGGCCGGGCATCAGCTCTTTGGGTGAGACGCAGGTGACTTTGCAGAGGCCACCAGCTGCAGTTTATCATGAGGCTCTTCGGCTGCCACCTCTGTCTGCTGCCTGTCTCGGTCTCGTACACTTCGTGTCGTGTTGTTACTGCAGAAGAAGTAGCAGGGCGTCCAGAGCAGGAGCTGCACCGTACCCCGAGACCCCAGCTGCTCCCGGGCAGCCGCCGTGCCAGGGCGTGCTGGAGGAGCCTCTTATCTCCCCGCCTGCATACGTGGCCTCCAGCTGTGTCCTGCAAGCCGGCGGGGTGGGAAGGTGTGCAGAGATGCAGGGAGCCAGTGCTGGCAGCGAGAGACGAGATCAGAGGTTCGCAGCTTGATGGAGGGGCATCTGCACGCCTTGCTTCCCTCCCTGCTCTCTGCCTTGAAATCCAAACGGTGGCGCAGCGCTTTCTGGGCTCTAACGGAGCAAATTATAATGCAGCTGGTCCCGCCGCTTCCGCTTGCTGCCTTTGGCGTCGGAGGGATAAGGGAATTAATTTAGCATGCAGCGTCGTGAATGGTACGCTGCCGGCTGCGTGCTGCCATCCGGCTCCTTCCCTGCCTGCAGGGACGTGAAACACCCTGGGGTCCCAGCAGTGGGACCTGGGCAGCCACCAGCAACCGCCCTGCCCTTTCGTCCCTCACAGGGCTGAAACCAGGCCACTGGATAATGGATGCGGGCGCTGCATCCTTCAACCCCTGCTAAGCCAAGCCAAAAATGGCCCTGTTGTTCGCAGGGCAGCCTCTCCCCCTGCCCCGCTGCGCCCAGGTGAGCTGTTCCCCACCTCCCCGTGCTGCCGTGGCCCGTCCCCCCTCCACCAGGCATCCAGTCCTTCCCTGGCTCAGCCTGCTCAGCAGCTCAGTTATCCTCTGTAACTTCATTTCTCCCCGCTCTGCAGTGACGCAAGGGGGTTTATCGAGCACAGCCTGACAGCGGAGAGCAGGACAAGCAGAAAGACTGTGCAGAGACCTGGCCCATCTATTTATTTTTTCCCTCCTCGGCCTGTCTGGAGAATAGCATCTCTTAAAATACTCTGCAAACCAAGCCACTGAAAGGCAGAGAGGCTCACAGCGAGGGAGGACCTAGGTACCATCCAGCAGCCCATTGCTTTGGGCCACCAACCACGCGAAAGTCGGGATCTGTCTAACGAATGCCATGTTGCCATGGAATCAAAGACAGGATTGAATCCAATTATGTTGCTGTTGGAAAACAGAGTTAAATGTAAACAGCAGCAAGTTGTGTTTTGTCCTTCCTTCTGCAGATCTTCTCCATCGTGGTGTTTGGCTCCATCGTGAACGAGTGCTATGTGAACACGGACAGCCAGAACCCTCAGCTGCTCTGCATCTTCAACAAGAATGAGAGTGCCTGCAGCTACGGCATCGCCGTTGGCATCATTGCCTTCTTTGGCTGTATCTTCTTCTTTGTCGTGGACCTCTACTTCCAGCAGATCAGCAGCGTGAAGGACCGCAAACGGGCCGTCCTGCTGGACCTCGGCTTTTCAGGTACGTCTCTGGCTTTGCTGTGCTTGCGAAGGATGATGCTGGCTCCGTGGGCAGCCCAGGGTCGTTGCTGTGCCCTGCAGCGCCATGCTTGAGTCCTCCCCTCTCCTCCCACGGCATGGCGCGACTCGTTTGCCTCAGTCAGGGAGAACAGGGGGGGCAGATGGCTTGTCCCATCCAGCCGTGAGACCAGAGGCAGGAGCGAGGAAGCCGGTGCGTGGCATCCTGGGGACAGTGGGGTGTCCCGCTCGTATGTGTCACTTCTGCAACCAGAGACGTTCGCTGAGCTGGGTTCAGTGAGGCCACCCAGAGAAGTGAGGCTTGGTGCTTGCATTTCAGAGTCCAGACAGGGCGTTTGACCCTCCCACATCTCCTGTTTCTGGCTCAAGCAAATGTCGTTTCATCAGTTACATCTGGGTCTGTTTTCACTTTGTGCGTGTGTGTTTTGGAACAAAGCAGATACCACCGTAATCCCTCGCTGCCTCGAGGACTGCGGTGTGCAGGTGGGTCTGGGGCTCCCAAGAGGCGGCACAGATCTTCTGCGCTGTCTTGAGCCCCTTGACCTGGGGCTCATCCGTGTGAACATGAGCAGGCAGGATGCCTTGAGCCGGGAGAGGCCGTCCTCCACTCGGCTGCTGCGGGAGTTGCCTGGCTGAGTTTGCAGCTGATGTTCTCCATTTCCAGGCTCTTGTGTTAGCGAAGTCTGAAGGTGATTTATCCAGCACAAGGGTCACTGATGGCTCTCTGCTCCCAAACGAAAACATCCGTCATCGCCTCCCTGCACTTGCCTGTTGTTAAGGATGTTCTCTCCGTGCTGGAAAGCTGATTTCCATGGTGCTAGAGCGCCAGCGTCCAGCCCTTGTTAGATGATATTTACAGCCCCTTCCGTGGGGCTCGGTGCCTGCAACCCTTCAATTCAAACGGAAGGGGAACATCACATCCATCTTCTGGCTGATGCTGCGTGTCGCGGTGCGAGGCTGTGATCCTCCCTTGCCTTCCACCTCCTAACAGCCGTTCTCTTCCCTGCCAGGCATGTGTGAGATGGTACCGCTCTCAATCTCTGCCTCATTTCTCTTTTGCACTTGTCATGCATTGCATGTGCGTTCACGGGCTTCAGCAGTGAGCTGGAGAAGACAGGTTCTGCCCTGCAGAGCCTCTGCCGTGCGAGGGTTGTGCTCTGCCCTGGGGACAGGCTGCAGTATGGCACCAGAGGTCTGTGCTGGTAAATCCACCCAACGCAGCTGTGCTGCCAGCGGTGACACTTTATTACCCCGGGATCACCCTGGGTCAATGTGTGTGCTCCAGGTGCATCATGTCTTCAGCTTGTGTCTGGGCAGAGATGCCCTGCTCCCTTGGGCCATCCCCTCTGCGGGCTTCTTGGTAGAAAACACACAAGCCACTTCCTTGCTGGTAAAACAAATCAATCACTTACGTGCAGATCATGTGGACGCGAGCCTGTGACCGACACAGTGTCACCTATCGGGGTCTGCAAAGCGTGGTCTTCCATAACTCCCCTCCAGGCTGGCATTGCCTCTGTTAATGCTGCCTGGTACGTCTCCCCGCCAGCAGCTCCTTACCTTTCTTGCTGCTCTTGTACAATCCCCACTTTCCCCGCTTAACGAACCGTTTCCCACAGGGCACCCTAGAAATGCTGTGCTGAAATCCAGCTTGGTGCTGATATAAATGGGAGCGTTGTCCAGGGCTCTTGTAACAAAGTCCATGGTCGCCGGTGAACACTTCTCCACCCAGTGCTGTTTCTCCCGTCTCCTAAGCCCAAATTCGGTGCAGCGCTGCTGATGTGCAGTCGCCTCGTTGGCTCCCAGGGGACGGTGCGGGTGCCTGGGCTCCGGCAGGAGGAATTGGTCAGTGTATTTTATCCCGTTCCTATTGCTGTGACTTCACTTTTCTAAAATTATGGCTGCCCCAAACCTTTCCTACAGCCCTACTGCCACAGCCTGTACACCCACTCACGTGGAAGGGCCAGGCAGTTGATTGCTCCCAGAATAAGCGTCGATACAGGCGGATCCCGCAGCAGAGATGAAGTGCAGGGTTTCGTTGGCACGTGAAGCCTCCACAGTCGCAGAGGTTGCAGCCCACCGTACCCCCCTGTGCTGCTCCCAGCAGCCTTGGGCACCCAAACTGCCAGGAGGCAGAGCTGACCCACATAATTTGCCTCGTTTAACCACCTCCACGTCAGTAACCCCTGGAGACTTCCCCTGTGGGACTCTCTTATGCTGTCCCCTTCTTTTTTCCTCCCCACTAAGGATGGGATGCTTGGTTTCCTCCTTTTTCCTTGCAACTGTTTCATCCTTTCTCTCCTTATGTGATCTCTGCATTATTGCTTGTTTTGATATAAAAGCTGAAAATGCATCTGGGAAATAACCTGGTGAGGAACACGCTCGGGTACGAGGCAGCGTTGCAAACCGGGCGGCGTGCGGGGGGGTGAGAAAAGCGGGTTGTTTCTGGCCCTTTGCCCGGGTCACCCAGGAGCCTGATGCCGGCTGCCAGCAAAGCAGATGTCAACTGGCAGTTGCTGCCTCTGGAGGTTGTGGGGGGAGTTAATGAAAGTGTTAACCCACAACTTTCTTTCGCTTGAAGGAAAGAGGACTTGTGCATTGGATCAGTGGCAGATCAGAGCCACCGAGCCGGCCGGGAGGTAACGCAGGGGCGCAGGCAAGGGTGCAGGCAGGGCCACGGCGCTGTGCAAACGGCATTTGCGACTTTCTCTTCCATCTGCTCTTACAGCTGCTCCTGTAGACGTGCGCTTGCTTGGGACCAGGCTGTAATTATGGCTGTAACGCGTCTTTCCTGGTGTTTGCACTCTGCTGTCTGCGGATCCTAAAACGATAATTATCTGCTGGCTCTTGCGGTGCTTCCTCGCGTTCTCCTTTTCCCCAGCGTGCTGGAGGGTGCAGAGCTGCTACCGTGCCTGTTTCCAGCTGGAGTCGGGACCGGCACACGTAGCCACACCGTGCTACTATCAGCTGAGCCCTCTTCGTGAGGTTTTAAAATTCATGGGTAGCAACAGACACCTCCAAAACAGCCGCTTACGCCTGATGCTGCAAATACACCGGGGGCTGGGTGCAGGCACTGCCAGCCCCTCTGTGGGACCGGGACCGCGC
>NW_008796063.1:11274019-11279026 GCF_000699145.1 Aptenodytes forsteri
CAAACACACACCCCAAAAACAGCCGCTTACGCCTGATGCTGCAAATACACCGGGGGCTGGGTGCAGGCACTGCCAGCCCCTCTGTGGGACCGGGACCGTGCGGGTGCCGGACGAGGGCACAGCCGTGTTCCCGGTGAGGTGCCAGGAGCGAGGGGAGTCAGCTGCAATCCTGCGCGTCCGATTCACGTTATTGGGTGCAAAGCCTCATCTCGAAGGAGCGCTAGCAGAAGGTGAACATGATCACAAATGAAAATAAGTACTGGTACAGAAACAAAAATAGTTCCCGTAGAGCTCCCTGGGAGGTCTGATCTCACACGCAGGCGTGTGTCGGTCCTCCAAACTTTGAACAACGCCTGGCTGGTGTTTCTGGAGATGCTCTCCATGCCTGACCCCATCTCCTCCATTGACAGCGATACCTGCCTTCCCGCTTCCCCAGGGCACTGGAGGGAATCCTTTTTCTTCTCAGGGATCCAGGCAGAGCTGGATGTGGAGGGGAAAGGCTTGTCTTTGCGTCGCGAAACCTCCGGGAAGTCCACATGGGTGGCAGCAGAAGCGACCCCAGCTTCAGTTTCTGGCTGAAGAAGCTGACGGTTTTGGCACCAGGAAGGTCAGCGTCTCGCGTATCTCAGTGTTGCAGAGGAAGCCGGTAACTGCAATACCCAGCGCAGCCGGTGCACGTTCGGGGATGTGCATGATGTCATTTTAACTCTTGAAAACCCGTAGAAGACAGCAGCGGTAGATGGGGCTTTGTGCTGCTGGTCGGTGGGCAGCCCCCGTGTCGTGGCTGTGACTCGTGCTCTGCGGTAGTGTCCTGCCCAGGAGCGTACGAGGGAGGACCTACTGTACTAGATCGAGTGTTAAACAAAGAAACAGTCCCACCAAGGAAGTTCACCCTCTATAAACCAGTGACACAGCCTAGTCCTGTTGGAGAGCGCCAGCGTCCCTTGGTGCCAGCCCTGCATGGCCCCAGAGCTTGTCCCTGAGCATCCCTCTGCTCCCCACAGCGCGGCTCCGAATTAGCCTGTGAGGAGCTGCTCTTACGTTTCATCTCTGGTCTTCCGACTTCCAAACACCGCTGTCTCCAGGAAGGTGCGTATTTGAGCGAGAAACTCCTGACTGAGGCTTGCTCCTCGAGCACGGCAGGGCAGTGCTCCCCGCTGCCATGGCATTTGCTCCCCAAGTATCCGGAGGTGGGAGGGCTTCAGTCGTGCAGCATCTGGAGATGTGGTTCAGCATCTCCTGCACCGAGACCTGCCGGGGGACCGCTACCCACCACGTTCACCGCATACTGGTCATCCGAGCTGCAGCCAACGCCGTATCTCGGGCATGCATCTTCTTGTGTCCACGTTTAGGGGTTGGGTCTACTTCCCCTAATGGGGGCCAGCTGCTGGTAAAGCCCCGTTATAACAGAGCTGGGGAGCTAGAAAGCATCTCTGTCCCTGAGGATGACCTTTGAGGAATAAGCTCCAGAGGTCTCGTTTAACACTGACGACAAGTGCATCATCCTAAGGGGAAGTGAAAATATATATGCAGGGATTTGGGGCGGTTTTGGTGGCAGGCGGTAGCTGTATTCAGCAAAAAGGGGCTGTTGTATTAGTCTGTCATTTGGAAAAGGAAAGCCTGGATGATCCTGGCTGGAGGTTGTGTTGCTGTGAGGGCAGTTCAAGGGCTCAAGCGTGGCCAGGCAGACAAAAGCATCCGCTGGTTAGGAAGCCCCAGGCCCCATCGTGCAACAGGAGGAGATGAGGAGTGCGTTTTCTTAAGCTGCATTTAGAAGCAAATTCTGAATTAAAGGCGAGGTGTGCGATGAGCCCCGTAACTCTCGCACTGGATGTGGATGCACGTATGCAATTTATACTGTACTTAGGAACAACTGGCAAGATAAAGGGAATAAAGGAAGCTTCTTTCTTCTCCCTGCAGTCAGACTGTGCTTTGCAGCCAGCTGCCCCATGGGACCGGCAGCGTGGCTGCTCATACTGATGTGCTCATGATCCTTGGGAAGGTGCTGGGTAGCTCAGCGTCCCGCCTGCTGGTGCCCGGCGTCCACGCGTGCACTGACCCACAGAATCAGTGCGGGGGGGACACACCTTTGTGCTGGGGATGCTCAGGAAAGCTGGAGACCCTTAAAACGGCATCATGGAAGGCTCCAGGTTGTGCAGCCCCTCTTCCCAGTGCTGGAAAGCATCACTGCTCCTTACGCTGTGCGCTTGTGGCTTGCTTCTTGACTATTTTCTGAGCTCCTTGGCATCAGGCAGTGCTGTTGGCTGGTGATTGAATTAAGGGAGCTGCAGCCCTATCTTGCTCAGCCAGCTTTGGTTCCAGTAAGGAATAATCACCGGAGCGTTTTTGCTCAATCCCGCAGAGCCCAGAGAGGCTGAGAACAGGAGCGCAGTCAGCGGAGGGCAGCAGGGACGAGCAGAGCCCTCTCTCACGTGAAGCCCGTGTGCCTCTCAGCTCCATGGGCAGCCCTGCCGCGTCCCTGCCCTGGGCACAGCACACGATGAGCACGTGCTCGTTTGCTGCGCTCGTGGGATGCATTGACGTCCCAGGGTCACTCGTGATCCCCGTGTTCGGAGCAGGGGTTAATCTCAGCCTGTCCATATTCCTGGGTGATTGTTACTTGCCTTTTTTTAAGCTCTCCGGCTGTGTCCTTGGGTAGGACCAAGGCATGGCCCATCGCAGAACAGCTGTAAAGCCGTCTCCTGCGTCAGCCAAGCAGCCTGGTGCTGCTCTCAGGAGTGCAGGCTCCTTCCTGCGTGAGGTTTGCAGCATCCAGCCCAAAGTTTCTAAGAGCCGGTGGTGTCCAGGGAACAGCGGGAACGGTGGGTCGACACGCTGGGGTGCTGGAGTTGAGGTGGTAGCGCCGTGACGCCTGCGAGCAGGCTGAAATCCCAGACTGTGAGGACCGCGTGTCCAGAGAGGGTGTGCTGTCCCTGGAGGTCTTTGAGATCAGGTTGAGATGTGGGTGAGCTGAGCTTCGGGCAGGTAACACACTGGGTGACCCTACAAGGTTCCTTCCATCCCTGTTTTCCCGGCGACTGCAAATCAGCCTCTTTTAAAATAGCTCCGTTTGGGCCACAGCACAGGCCGAGGCACCCAAGATCACGGTTGCTATTTGAAAATCTTGACGGCGGCACGTTTGTGCATCAGCAAACGGGGGTCCTTGCAGCAGCGGCAGCGGTGGGCAGGGACAGCACTGACCAGCTCTGTTCTCTTTCAGGTTTCTTGTCCTTCCTATGGTTTGTAGCCTTCTGCTTCCTAGCAAACCAGTGGCAACAGACGACGATGAGCAAAGGGGTTTCGCAAGGAGCAGACGCCGCCCGGGCAGCAATCACCTTCTCCTTTTTCTCCATCATCGTCTGGGTGAGTTCAGCTTCGGAGCTAAGGTGGGGAGAGGAGAACTGAAAACTGCCCTGGGCTCAGCGCTGAGCTGGGAGGAGGAATCTGGGGCACGGTTTGGAGAAGTGAATGCTGGTGGGCAGCAAGGGGCTGTACTGAGGAAACCTGCGGTCCCTCTAAATAGAGATGAAACTTGTGGTTTCTTACCCAGGAAGCATCAGCTCTGGTCCCCTCTCGCTGGGGAATTCCAGATTTCCCCTTCTCCTGAGGCTGGAAAGTTGCGTTCCCATTGAAAACCTGTTGCTAGCCACGAGCTGCCCTCATTTCAGGGCCTCCTTAGAGCCCCGGGAGTGGCTTGATTGGAAGCAAATCAGTCCCCAGGAGCGGATCACCGCGATGAGCCGGTCTCACGGGATGGCAGGGGGATTTTGGGAGCTTTCAGGCTCATCAGCTCACCCTCGTGGGAAGCCAGACTGGCTCCTCTGCTGCCCACCCCGGAGACGGGGGCTTGCAGAAACCCCCTTTGCTCCTGCTTTGAGGCTCTGTGCATCCCCGGGGCTGCACAGTGGCAGAGGGACGTCTGCCAGGGGTGTGCAAAACCCCGCGGGGCCCCTTGCCCACAGCCGCTGGATCCCACATATACCTGGGGGTGCCTGCACCGCTCGGGGGGCTCCTGCTCCGGAGGCCGCGCATGGAGGAGCGGGGGTGGCCCCTGCATCACCTCCACCCCTCCTCCAGCTTTTCGCGGGCAGAGAGCACCCAAGATGTGCAGTAATTCCATATTGCCTTAAAAGACAGTCTGAGGCTTTCCAGCAGCAGGCCTGGCTCCAGTTACTCACCAGTTTAACTGCTCCCTGCTCTGTTATTATCCAAATAAATCTCTTTTAATCCCAGCTCCCTCACAGCTCTTCTCCATCGCTGTATTGCCAGACTGCCCGTTTAATGCAGCCGCCAGGGAAGGGAGCTGGGTGGGATGCTCTCCCCCATCCCATCAGCATCTGCTCCCACCCCAGGGTCGGCACTGGGGACACCGGACCCTGCCACCCGCGCGGAGGATGGCTGGGATGTGGGGTCGCACTGGCAGCCCCTCCGCTGGTACCGTTAATAAACCCAGGTGCTCTGCTTGATCGGCGCACAACCAGCGCCGGGGAGCGGGCGCTGGGCAGTGGCTGGGGAGCCGTTCTCCGTGTCTGCGGGTGGGGTTTTTTTTCCCCCCCTGAGCCTGTCATTTATAAACTAATTGAATTGTTAATGAAACCTCCTGAAATAAGAGCGAGCGTGGTGCGCTCGCAGCCCTGCCACCTGCATTTCCCATGGTTTGCGACCTGAATACTGGCAACCTGGAAGAGGGTGAAGGAGTCTCGGCAGAACTGACCTATTTTGCTGGCCCGGGACTCGGCAGCTTTCCCTCCCCGCAGCGGATGGGTTTATTGATGCCAGCGGTGCCAAATCTGCACAGCCGGGGACCTGAGCCCAGGCTGTGACCCCCACCCTCGGCAGAGCTTTGGGGGTCAACCTGTCGCAGAGAAATGGCATCTTTAGCGCTAGGGGTTGTGGTTCGGGGTTGTTTTAGCTCTCGGCTTTAATGGAGCGGGGCCAGCAGCCGCCTGGGATGCTGCGGTGCGCTCGGCGCTTTGCAGCGAGCCGGGGGACGCGGGGTCCTGGGGG
>NW_008796063.1:11279052-11301542 GCF_000699145.1 Aptenodytes forsteri
TCCCCCCCGCGCGAGGTTGCGCTGGCGGTGAAGGCGCTGCAGAGATACCGCCTGGGGACGGACATGTCGCTCTTTGCCACCGATCAGTTCGCCACCGACCCCAACGCGGCGTACCCCGGCTACCCCACCGGCAGCGGCATCGAGAGCACAGAGACCTACCAGAGCCCCCCCTTCACCGAGACCTTAGACACCAACCCGAAAGGTTACCAAGTGCCAGCGTACTGAGGGGCGAGGGCCGTGTACCCACAGACCGAGTCCTACGGTGCAGTACACTTAACCGGTTGATTGCAAATGTATTCAGTCCTATTTCCTTAATGTGGCAAGTCAGTGCTGGGTTCCTTACTATTAGCTAGTTGTGCAGTGAATTCTGTACAGTGGTATTGGTTCTTGTCTTACCTGTCCAAGGGTTTTATAAAAGCAGTGTTCCCTCTAAGTCAGAAGGAAGGAAGGAAGGTTGCTACCACATCGCCTACACGTGGCGAAAGATGAATAAATGCCCTCTCTGAGGCTTGACACTGGGCAGTCAGCGCTGGGCTCTGCTGAGCGCCCGGGAAAGCCCAGAATACCTTTTCCTGTTAGAGAACACAGTAGCTGAGGAGTTGCTATTTATCTCGTTCTTCCAGAGCTAACACAGAATCGGTCTCGTGGCGGTGAGGGGGGGGAGATCGGCCCCGCGCCACTCCCGCTGCAGAGCTTTCCTGTACGTGTTCCATGGAAAGCGCCAAATTCACAAAGAAATAAGTGGCGTCTGTGTTACTTTTATTTGTATATATTTACTGTACAAAAAAAAAAACCAAAATCCAAACAGGCGTTTCAAACTTAGCTTAGGATGCAAGCAGCGGGGGGGGGCGCAGCGGGTCGGGGTTTGTGCTGAACATCCAAATTGCTTCTACACTTCAGCGTGGTTCTGGCTGAGGATGTAAAAAGTTACTGCTTGAAACTGGAAACCAGTTCAGCAATAGTTGGCTGCTAATTAGGAATCGCCTTTTATCAGCGGAAAATACGGCGCGTTGCAGTTCCACTTCTTCACCGAGGGGTTGGGAAGGTTTTGCAAATTTACAAATAGTTTCTGGTTGGCAACGCTGAACACCCTCACGCTCAAACCCAGAGCTACCAACACAAAAGGGGTGGGTGTCTCTGCGACTCAAATTCCCGGTCCATTAGGAGTGGCACTGAACTTGCGTTTCTATACTGGGAGCAGCCACCATCTGTCGTCAGCTGCAGCAGAACCTCAGTGGTGAACGTACATTTTACCCTGCGGTCTCTAGAAATGAGGAATTCAGACAGAGAACTGGAAAGACTTCACAGGCCATTGAAGTCCATCCTGGGGGGGCACACGGCCCCGTGTTTGCAAATAGTGGGGGAGAAGACGGTGAATGAAAAACGCCTGGGAAGGAGGCTGAGGTTTGGTTTTCAGCTGCAAAATTCCTGCCTTGTCAAAAATAACTCAACGTGCAAAATCCAGTAGATCCTTGTCAGCAACCTGCCTGCTTTCCCCGCCTGTCTGCCTGCGCGGTGGCTGTGACCTGAGCTATCTGTCACTAAGGACTGAGCAAAGGAGCTGAAACTTGAATTCCCGACCACCTCGGTGGCAGCTCCATCCTTAGAGGCCCTCGACTCTCCGGCTCCCGGCGGCTGGCGAGCCGCGGTTTCGCCTTGCTGGTTGACGCCGGCAGAAGTTGCGTGCTGCCTTCTGACCTCGTGACAAGCAATAGTTACCGGACTGCCCCAGCTCTCCTTGTAGCAAAAACATCCAGCAGTTTTTTTGTCATCATTAACACAGCTCATTTCTGCTGCTAAATTGCAAATAAGTGCGTTAATTAATAAGCAGCAAATCTCCTCACGAGCAGTCATTATCAGTGACAAAGTGCTTTACTTGAATCCCCTACTATTCAGGCCGGGTTAAGATGTGCATTTGCAGCGAAGGCTGGCTTTGCTGGAGCTGAGCTCTTCCCACGCGCCTGGCGGCACCGGAGCCACTGGAGCTGCCCGGGGATTTTTCAGGCAGCATTTCCCAACTCGGATGCTTCTCCCGCGCCGCTGCAGCCTCCCCACGCAGCGCGGCTGCGCGCGGTGGCACCGAGAGCTGGTGTCCTGCCGCGGTCCCCACCACGGGCTTTTCCCAACAGCGACGGCAGAGGAGACCTCTCTCCCTCTGGACACCTTTGCACCCACTTTGAGGTCCAAGCGCTATCGGGGTCGGTAGCGCTCAGCCCCGCTGCCCGCGGCGGCGGCAGCTGCAGGCGCACGAGCAGGAGGACGCCGCGCTGCTTTATTGGAGGTGTCACTTGCTCGGCTAACGCAAGGAGCAAGGAAGAGGTGACCAAGGGTGATCTGCCGGTGGCCCACACCAGCAGGGCTTGGTGAACAGTGGGACACCCTTGCATTAAGCAGACCAGGGACACCCAAACCCCAGTACGGTATAAGCCTAAATTAATTACGTGACCCTTGCGATTTTTCTAGAGTCAGTCTTGCTGGGAAAAAAAAGGCAAAGGATTTTAACACAGGGTACGGTAGAACTGTAGCAATATTTTCCTTAGAGGGAACACTGAAATTTTAGCAGCACAAACAGTACTTGTGTTAATATTTTAGCAAAATTATAATCAATTTAAATGTTTAAATTGATTGTATGTGAGATAATGTTTGTTCAGTACATTGTATTTTTTCTAACTATATAACTGTTCCAGAGTTTCCTTGTAACCGTAAAGAACTAAAGCTCTGTCTGACTGCGGGACGTGTCCTGACCCCTGGTGTAACCATGCTGAATATTACAACATCTGAATGTACCGAGGCCTGCGTTGCCTTTCTTTCCTCCCCACCCTCCCACCCGCCGGCAGCGGGACGCCGAAGGGACGCACACCGCAGAAGGGACGCACACGCACACGCACGCTCTCACGCCGGCCCCGACCTTAAGAGCAGCAACGGTGAAACGGGGACGGCTTCAGCCCCCGGCCGAGGCACCGTTGTTCTTCTCAAGGTCAGCGGCTTTTTACAGCTCCCCAAAAGTCAGTTATTACCTTTAACTTGCAGGCGGCACGGTGAGCGTGCAAGGACCTGGCTGCGTTTTGCTGGGCAGGAGAGGAGGAGGAAGGTGCTTGGGCGCCCGAGAGGCTTCCTGGCAGCAGGAAGGCAGAACAGATTGCTCCTTGATTAAACCGGAGCCGGGAATAACGTCTCCAGCCACACCAACAGGCACCTCAAGGAAGCTTAACCCTGCTCCCTCTGCCACCGAAAGTCTGCCGTAGTCCCTGTCGGTGGAGGGGAGGACGTCCCTGCCGGGGTGGCACTGGGAAGGCTCGGGTCTGCAGGAGCAGGCAGCCCCTACGGGCAGGCAGCCCACAACTGGTGTATTTTTTCCAGGCAACAGCGATGACTTTACGTACATAGTCGCCCCGCCGAGGCTGTGTCAGCCAGGCAGGACGGGACAAGCCGTAATTAACGTGGTACCGCACGGCCCAAGAGGCACAGGCCTTGGAAAGAGCATTTGCCCACCTTGAACAAAAACCATTTTCTGGTTTATTGGCGAGGCCGTTGCCGAACGCCCGTGTAGCTCCCCGGCCCCGCGGCAGCACGGGCTGGCAGCCGTCGAGGCCCCGCTGGATTAAAACGTGCTGAAAGGTAGGGCGGGACGCCGGCCCCCAGCCTGGCCAGCGATGCCACCTGCCTACCCCTCGTATGAAATCCTCTTTCTCTGCAAGCCCCCGCAGCGTCCCCGCTAGCCGTTCAGTGTCAGCAGTGCCGTGCATTAACTGTCGTAGCACATCGGCGTGTCCGTGACTCGTCGGGCAGACTAGTATGGACTGTAACTAAATACAACCCTACGGGCTTATGGTTAGAGAATTAGATCCGTCGGTGTAATAACTGTAGCATGTTATTTGGGGCTCAAGTATCTGTAACATCAATCTTCGTACCCCTTTCTCCCACTTTTTTCCTCCCCCCGCATTCGCTGTGGTACAGCAGCACTAGCGCCTTTCCTTGTGACCGTCCAGACCGCGTCCTAAAAGCATGCCAGGATTGTGCTGTGAATTTGTGCCGTGCCAGCTGCTACCCCCGTGCTGTCCTCGCAAGCTGTTTAATATATCCCCCGTTCTCTTGGAGATCTCAGAAGCCCAGCAGCTAACTCGAGCTTGCAGAGGGCAGGATCGTGCTGCGCTCAGACTAGCGCGCCGAAAGCTTCTGCGTGGCGTTAGCACTGAATTTGGGTGTAAAGAATGGAATTCAAACAATCCTGTACCTTTCCTGGAGATGTATCTGTCCAAATCACCTTGCTCCGGGAGGTTCTGTTGCGACCACGCAGGTATTGCTCAGCACTGAAGTTAACCACATCGTGGTTTTCGCGTATTTATTTTAGGCACGTTAAAAGATTTGAAAGAATTGGAATTTTTTCCCCAACATTTTAAGCCGTTCCCAGCGAGGTGGAAGCTTTGCTTAACCGATGCTTAGTAAAAAGATCTCCCCCCATTACGTGCTTCTGCACCTCACGCGGTTTGAGCAGAGCCCTCCCCTTAGGCCGTGCCTACGAGCAGTTGGGATTTCACCGGCTGTTTCGCCTGGACACGCTGTAGGATGAGTTTCCCTTCAGTTCATGCTACAACAGCAAGCGACAGCTACGGCCTTTCTTTTCTGCTTCTGTCGACCAGCAGTTCCCCACAGGGGTAATTCGCACCCTTCTCTCTCCGCACCCCCCCAAAGGGCGTACGGCTGGCTCGCCCTTCGTTCTGCCCGGCTCGCCCTTCGTTCTGCCCGCTGCAGCTGCGAGGTCACTTAAACCAAACCAAGCTAACTGCGGTCACGGTCCCTTCGTTGGTAAATCACGTCATTGCTGTGGTGGGATGGGTATTTCTCCCGCTAAAAGCCACCGTACGTATTTCCAGAGCCCCTTTCAGCCTCTCTTTTCCCAAGCGTGCTGGGGAGAGCGGACGGGTCTAGTTCCACTCTGGTTTATTCCTAGTACTTGTCTAGCTCGCGCGCTGAAGCCGCGTGTGCCAGAAGTCCCTCTCCCCCCACCAGCGAGGCTCAGAAACGGCCTTCGCTGCATCAACTTGAAACCCAAGTTGAGCTGCCTGTAGTTTGTTGCAATACGCATTTAGACCTCAGATTCTTTAAGAGTTTTAATATCAAACCGATACCAAATGTGGTTTGCAAATTTACGTTTTTTTGCCGATACCTCCGTATAAGCAGACCGCTTCAAAGGGTTGCAGTTGTCACTAATCTTACGTGCATTGTAGTATAAAGTGGGCTGTGTATGGAAATAAGTTAAAGTGTTTACAACTTTTGTATATATTATATATATAAAAAAAATATCTTTTGAGAGAACGATCTGTGATTATGTATTTTCAGTGTCCGTGTACCAACTGCAACTTATTTTCAATAAAGAGTTAAAAATGAATAGAAGCGGCCTGAAAAAAATTTGGTAATACTTTATTTAATCAGGTGAGCACAAGGAACAAGGAAACTGCATCATCGGGCCAGAGATCGATCACCTGGAGGCAACTTACAGCAGCACGCGCCCAGTGGGCCCTGCGCATCTGCTAGCACAGGAATTAACTGAAAAAATCAAGGGAAGACGCAAGATACTCCTGCAGAGAATACGCATTTCGTTCCTCTGAACTTTACAAACCAAAGGAAGAGACAGGGAGAAGAGCTGACGCCGTAGATCAACCGCTGACGAGAAGCATTGGGGGCAGCCGGCATCAAACCGAAGCGCCACCGCAGCGGGTTTCTGAATTTCTTGGCCGAGCAAAGTGAAGACCGGTGTTCGCGACTTCTGGGCAGGTGCTTCTACAACTTCAGAATAGCCACTGGGCAGACTCGCATAGCCGCCTCCTGCCAGCGTGCCTTTTTCTTCCCGAAACCGAACGGTTGTGTCGTGGTGGTGTGACGGGCACGGCCCCCCGCGCTGCTTGAGGGGAACCCGACTCGAAGCAGGAACACGAAGCGTTACCGCTTGTCACGTGTTCACGCATTTTATAAACAGCCACGCGGCCAAATAACCCTCCCCACCCCCGTTTCGGGGCGTGCAGCCTGGCCCCTGTGCTGAGCACAAGACGGTCAGGTACTCGGAAAAGAAACCAAAAGCACCTCGCAGCCTGACAGCAAGCAAAAATAAAAAGTGTAAGGCAAGGAAAACTTTCTGTAGCCAGGGCTAGCTCTTCAGTAACACCGAGCTCGATTTCATAGAAACGATGCTTATATAGAAGCACTGTCTTGTCGCTAAAAATGACATAAATTAATTCCAACTTTATTCCTACACGTTAAAAGTAACTCAGCCTGGTCTGCCAGGATGGGAGAGAATCGGACGCTGAATTACAGCCGTGAAAGTGCACTGCAGGGAGGACTCTTGTCACTCCCGTCACGTCATAGCTGCTGCTGGAGGAGTTACTTCAAAGGACAGACAAGATTCCCCTCTCTGCCCCGAGAGGTGGGATTCAGAGATGCCAAAGCAACATACGCAAAGCTACTTCAGGCCGGTATCGCCGAGGGAGGTGCAGGATGCAAACGCTCCGTACAGTCTGAACAACTTATCCTTGTTAGTGCAGACCACTGTAAACAGATAAATGCACTTAAAGGCACTGCAGATAAACACGGTCAGTGATCAGCAGCATTTAATGTCCCAATATGCTGTTGTTTGGAGCTACCACCATTAATACATCCCAGAAATTAGAAACATGGCAGTCATTAAATAAAATTACTGTGAAGTGGGTGGGCTTTACAGAAAGTAAAGCTGTAATGTCATTATTCTACATGCAGTGCTACAAAGTAAGTTTCTTTAAAGAACATGTTACACGAAAAGTCAGAGGCAACTTCAAATTTCATGTTCAACTAATCACACAGATCAGTCCAGTTCTTCAAGTAGTAGAATTAATTCCGTTTTCAGACAGGACCATCCTTTGCTGTGTGAGCAGCCCAGTGTTCACAGACACGCAGCTGTAATGGCCGCACTCACCAGTGAGCAGCATCTTTTCCTTTTCTGCACCTTTGCACCCCCGACTACCGCAATCTCCGTGGTCACAGAAATACCACCAAAAAAAAAAAAATCAGAGTATTATCAGGGAAGCCACTTTTGCTTCCGTTCGTTTCAGCGATTCATAATCTTCCCCCACCCCCTGAAAAAAGAAAGAAAAACCCAAACCAGATGCTTATTCCCCTATCGTGTCCCCTGTCAGTCTTCAGATCAGAAAGTATTTTCTCAGCTATTGCGTGTTACAGGAGAAAGGTGGCCCCCTGCCTGCCCACCCTGCGATTTCAGCCTAATTCTACTCAGGCGTTTTGGAAGCTCAGACTTTGGACGTTAATTAGCTGCGGCGCAGTCCAGTGATCCCTTTGCACGGTATTTATGAACAGCACTGAGAGGGCTCTCGCACAGTCACCTGCGTATGACTACTCGGCTGGCGCCGGCTCTCAACCACACTGCACTGCCAAACCTCATTCCAAAAAGTGCATATTCATAGAGAGAGACTGTTTTATTGGTCTTCGGGAAAGCTAACTGATGATTCTGCTGATTGCTTGTAAGGAAGGGAACTCCTCATCCTCAATATGCAAAGCTTTATGGGTGACAACGTCCTGCTGAGTTAGTACTTGCTTACACGTTGGGCAGATACAGCAGTCGAGATCAGAGTTGGAGTCCGTCTGCCAAACATTCTTTTTGTTCTTTTTGGGTTTGTTTGAGCTTTGTTTTTCTTTGATTCTGAAATCGTTGTGAGCGGAAAGCAGTTCTTGTTGCTTAACTGTGTCCGGCAACAACACCAACAACTCATTAAAAATCTTCTTGAAGTTGTCTCCAAGCAGTTCCCAGCAACTTTTGTAATACTGTGCTGCAGAAATCAGACCCTTCGGTGAAAAGAGAATTGGAATAATTAGGGAAGAAAAAAAAAAAAGAGATATCTATCTATCTATATCTATCTAGATATAGATATCTATCTATCTATATATAAAATTCCCAGTGGGATTCACTTTCTCCCACAGAGGAAGGTTTCGGGAATCCGGAGGCTCTCGCCCACTCACCTGTCTGAATTGCCCAGAATGAGTTTTAAATTTATTGAACTTGGACTCATCGCTTTGAAGAAACTCTTTAATAGACTGTATTAGCTGAATGTTCCTTTGCTGAAAGTTTTCAGGTATCAAGTACGATCCGTGACAGGATTTTGGCCTGCATTTGAAAAGACCAAAAGTGACTTTGACATTGCTTTGTGTTACACAAAGATGCTGCGGGATACGTGACTAGCCCAAGGAGGGCCCCACTACTGGAAAGGTCAGAGCAATGAAGGCATTAAGAGGTCACCAAGAAAACCATGCTTCAGCGCCTTGCTTCTGGGGCTCAGTCAGAATCAATGGAAAGGTTAAGAAATACGTTGAAGCTGCAGATTTCCAAATAAATCTAGAAAAGACAAAAAAGTCGGAGCTGCCACACTGCGCAGGTTTTCATTTCCTCGGACGTGCATCCACACAACGCTCGTGCTTTCTTTTACGCAACTCTCCTGAATCCAGCCCACAACGGCCACGGGACTCCCCAGCGGGAATCAGTAAGTGGCTGGCCTCTGCGGCGGCACCTGTTTAGAATAACCCCCTCAGAGTATTTCGTGCATTGTTTGAAGCCCATGTGACATAACCGAGATGTAACGCGTAAAGTAACTCTAACTCAAAGGACTTTTACTTACTCTTTCAAAGATGTAGTGACAGGTTCAGAGATCTTGGTGGATGGAATAACAGCAAAACCCGGAGGGGGTTTACTAACAGGCACTGACAGTCCCGGAGGCGGAGGAGGACTCTTTAATAGCACCACAGTGTTAAAGCCTAAATGAAAGCGGAGAAAGGGCAGGAAGTTAGAGCAGTATCTGTGGCACCCACGTACCACCGTCTAAAATTAACACCAGTGGTCTGATGTACTCTCCAGAAGCGCTAAGAAGTAAGAGTCGGCAGCGCAGACATCACTGTATCGGAAAAAAACTAAAAATTAGAGAGCTGGAAATCTGTTGCCTTAACAGTCAGGTCAAGAAGCACCTCGTAGTGGCTGATGCTACTCTACAAAGAAAGCGCTTTAACTGTTAATTTACTTTTTCAATAGAAAATAATGTAAAAAAACCCCGCACTCAAACTCAGGATGAAAACCACTTTTACATCATTGAAGCGAACAGAAATCACTCCAGAAGTCACAACGGGCATCGCACGTTCTAGCATACTCCACCGAGCAATATCCGCAGCGCAGCACAGAACAAAACAGCTAGGCAAGCATCTCCTGACGTGATGCTACTTCCACTAAAACCACTGTAAGTCACATTTGTTGCTATGTTACCCCAGTTTTACAAGATTATGGCACCGCTAAAAGCAAGGGCATTAAATCTCTGCAAACGCAGAACAAAAGTGACCAAGCAAGCCAACTGACAAGTACCAGCAGGCAGAGGTCACAGCTAAAGAGAGATTCCCTTTGCCCGCAGGGGCTTCCAAACTAGATCTCAAAGCACGCAAGCAGAGATGCGTGTCAGACGCGACTCATCAGAAAAGCAGCGACAGGTAAAGGCCGGCTGCTCATCAGTGAGCCACCCCCCAGAGAGCAGACACCTGCAGCTGCATGGGGCGGAGGTATCCCACCACCACCACCGCTTCAGCCGTGTTTCACAGAGGACATTCAAGCCCATCCGTGTCGCCCAGACTGCCTTTTTTAACTTCAAAGGCTGACCTAGCACGCGGTGGCAGAACCGCTCTTCGCACGAGAGCCAGGAGGAGCAGTTTATACATCTCATCCGCGTGCCACATTTCTCAGCTACAGCCAAGCAAAGCTGGCCGTGCCCTGCAGCGCTTACCTGGTGGCGGGGGCATTCTAGCTGATCCTGAGCTCCCAAGAGCTGGGAAGTCTTCCTGAGGTAAAGGGCATTTGTTAGTCACTGTGGGCTTTTTAAGGCCAGGGGGCTCTTTGGGTGTACTACAGATCACTAATGATTTTTCCGAATGGCCATTCATGACAGTTGCGGGTCTGTCAGGGGCGTGGAGAGCAGAGGACGCATTCGATGTCTGCTCTGCTTCTGGCAGCTTTTCAGTCGATGACCTGGGAAACGACAGCTCCTGTAACAGGTGTGGGGACGACGGTCTCTGCTTCTCAACCCCCATCTTCTTTTTCTTGCTCACTTTCGTAAAAGTTTGTGAGGTAGAAGCTGCCAGCAAGGACGATACATCAAACATTGTCGGTGTGTTTCTGATCTCCTGGGTTGTCAAGCCACTACCGCTGTCTTCATCGTCTGACTGAGAGAGTTTATTGCTCTTCTTACTTCCTTTAGCGCTGTTCAAGGAGGGTGTTTTTTTGGCGATCTGGTTTACGCAGGGGTTGCTAATGGCTTTGACCACATTTTTACTGGAACCATTGTTCCATGCAGATGTGATGTTAGTTACTGTTTTATTGTTAGGCCTCATTTTGGACACCAGAGCTGGAAAATCCTCCTCTTGGAAAGCTGTTTTCTTTGCAGTCGCTGTATATGTCAGAGACATCCCAGAAGAGATGGTGGGTGCTGCAGAGGATGACAAGCTTGGGAAATCTTCTTCTTTAAGCTTAACCGCTGCTAGCTGGGCAGAGCTGTGAGAAAGGAAAAAGTACACCCCGTTACGCCGGTGCCGCAGAGGCAGCACAACTCCAACAGGCAGAACGAGCTCCGTGCCCGTCTGCACTCTTCCCCAAACTATCACTTAGGGTGGCACAACTGACCTAACTTAACAGGATGCAAACGCACTCGGGCTTGTCACCTGTGTCTGGAATGGGTCTCCTCAGTAAGTCACGCTAGCCTTGCTGTTACCAGTACTGTCTCAGTACACCTCACCTTGACCAGAGCTGTACCCACAGGCGCATTCGAGCTGCCGCATCCTGCAAAGACACTATTCTAATCATCGCTGATTTCAGGAGACGATGAATTTTAAACCTCACAGTATACGGCTCCTTCAGGATAAGCCATCGAGTTAAAAATGGCTGGAATAGAGAACATTGAGAATTTCCCTGAAATTGCACCACCAAAAGATCAAGCCATGAACTGAAGCAACAACCGATGCCGTTCATGCAGGTGACTAGCACAGAAACAGCTCGAGGCAGAAGGGGGCCGGGGCAGGGGGAAAGCATTTGTAGTTTAGGTGATCTGTAAAATTATTTCCTCCAGAAATGCAGAATATAAGTAAGTTTCTAAATCCGCTTTCTCATTGCTGCAGCCTTGCACAGACTTACCCTTGTAGAGGTCCCACTGCTGAACCAATTGCTGGAAAGTCATCTTGGCTTAAAGCACCGTTAGCAGCTGCTTCTTTTGGAGTATTGACAAAAAGAGCAAAGAAATGTTTTCAACTAAAATCCGTTCATTTCAGAGTGGAAGCTATCAATGAACATGACAGTAGCATTAACAAGTCCTATTTTCAGCAGCTGATGATGTCATTAACTGTGACATTCCTAAAGGACAATTTAAATCCATGCATCACTATTTCCTTCAATTAACTGCATTCACCATTATGTCATCGTGCACCGGCTGCAGCATGCGGGAAATTCATGATACTTAACATGAGGAAAACACTGGTTGGTCAGTACTTTGTGAGGGAACCCTCTAGAGACCGCGATGCCAATGCCCCCGGCTGCCTGCTCCACGCTTCTACCAGAGGTTAGCACTCAACTGCCTGCAGGGGGTCAGGATGCTCGTCAGAGCCTCAGTGCTCCGACTGAGGTATGCTGATGCTTCCCTTGGAAAGCTGCTCCTCTGAGCTGTCCATCACACCTCTGCTGCACAGATGCCCAAGCTGCTCGGCAATTAGCTCCTGGGCAGTCATTTTACACTGAAACATAACTCATTCCTAATTTAGATTTGCCTTAAAAATCCAAATCCAGTGCTGCGGACTGCAGCAATTCAGGGACAGATTGATAACAGCTTTGACACGCGTGCAGCAAAAGCTGGGCAGGCAGTTGGGGGAGATAACCTTGCCTGTCATCCCCAACCGAGCTGTACCCATTAACCAAACAGAGCGCTCAGCAGCTCTCGGTTCATAATGAAAGCATATAATCCTTAAGTGGGAATCCTACTGTAGGAGCAATAAAACAGTGGAAAATGGATTTGGGGCAACAGTAATATCAAAACACCACTGCAGCATATTTATTTGCCCCAAACTGGACCTGGGTCAAAACAGTTAAAGGTTTGCTTTCACCAGTTATAAACTTTTACTGGGAATAACTTGTTCTCAAAAAAGGGGAAACTCAGCTCAAGCATCACCATACATCAATTCTTGCATGCTAGAGTAGGAAATGGCACATTCTTAGATTATATTGATTCGGATGGAACATCACACATACTGTCATACGTTAATTGCATTTGATACTTCTACCCAGCTCCATTTCAAGTATATCCTGCTGCAGGAATCCCAGCCCACTCGGACACATTTCACTGCAAATCTGTGTTGCTCGATTACGATTCTGCATAGCTCTATCCACGTCCACCAGCTTTTGAGAACAAGACATGGCGATCCCCACTTTTGCCAGGCTGATCTCCAGACCCATCACGCCTCCCTGCAGCTGCAGAACATGTTCAACACTAACCTGTAGCGTCATTTGAAGACTTTGGCACACGTTTGGAGCTGAGCGCTTCAGAATCCCTCAAGTCCTCCTTTTTACCTCTACTGCTGCTGTCGTCTTTGTCTTCTACGCGTTTTTTCTCTTCTTGCCGTTTAGCTGCTACAGATGCCCTGACTGCTGCTGCAACGTCTCTATCTTCTTCTTCCCTACAGGACAGGGCAGATTTTCTCGGTCAAACGGTAAGGGTTACCACGCATCTTTGTCTCACTCCAGCTCTCACCTCTCTGGTGTCGGGTCCGATGACTGTCCCTGATCTTGTGCTGCCACCTGCTGAGAAGGCTAAAACAAACCCGCTACTCCAAAACGCCCTGGCGCCGGCTGGTGAGACAGGCAACATTCACCCCCTGGATTTGCAAGTTCTACATGTGGTAATAACAATCCAGGCCAGAAGAAACCGGGGTGAACTGGGAGAGACAGTACCAAGGATGCATGGGGACACCTGTCTCTCCCATTCGTTTTCAAACGTATGAAGTCATACTTGTAGGCCACGGTAATTCTTTGAAACATGGTTTGTCATGAACTCTCAACACATGCACGATCCACATGCGACACCAACATATAAGTGTTTAGAGATGGACTTTTTCCCCCAGTAATGAACCAGCTGACCGTCCAGCGAGAAAAAGAAGAAAAATAGATGTGCAGTATGTATAAAGCGCTCGGGTCTTGTGTGGATGAAGAGACATATAAATGCAAAATTTCATTTCAATACTTAACCCTCTTCTTTTTCCAAAGCACTCAGTCTGGCCACACAGAGATCTGTTAGTTCAATGAAAAGCATGGTCCTTAGAATAGGAACTTCATGATGACCCAGACCAAAAAGTCCATTAGACCTGCAAACACTTGTCACTTACTTCAGAAAATCCCATTTAGAAAAGTTAGCATAAAAACAGTTGCTGAAATTAATTTAGGATTCTGAGTATTTAACCGGCAAGTTGAAGATTACATAGTTTGCTTCCTGCGTCAACTCCAGAGAGATGAAGCTTCACACAAAATAACTTCACTTTGACCAAGCATGTAGTCAGCACACAGGCTTAGACTGAAAGCTAGTTCTACTCTCAAAGATTCACCACGGAGGCTTCCAAATTTTGCACCCACTTCCTTCCTACTGGTCCCCCGAAATGTTGTTAATTGCTAAGTAAAAAACAACACTATGCAGCAATAAAAACCCACAAAGTGTTGTGCTACTCACCTCTTGTATCTCCAGCTGCCTCTTCTGTTTTGCTGACTTCCTCGGCCGCCCAATCTGCCTGACCTCCCTTGCCTGTTATACCTGTCAACTTCTTCATAGTCCTCTCCACCTATAACACCTAAACAGGGGGATGGTTGATCACTCTCAAAGTTATTTCTCTAATTTGGGCATCACACTATGCCTGAAAAAAGCGAAAATATCCTAGCACAAACAGCTCTATCTTGATTTATTTCTGATGATTAAGTTGTCTGTATAGCCTTCAGGATTGCTACACTAAGATCCGTTTTGCAGTGGATTCCATGTATTGCAACCTGTGATGTGAGTTTTGAGTAATTTTGTTTTTAGGCAGAGATCTCTCTACATACAGTTCCACACAGAAGAAAGTTCGTATGTATGCACTCCTAAGTGGATACGCTACTCTGGTCTCGTGCTCCATGCTCATCACTACTTTGTATTAACTATAATATAAGGCATTCACATAATTACAAATTGGAGAAGAAAGTCAGCAGTTTTCCTAAAATTATGTTATCATTAAATCCACACATGGGGAAAAAATGGTAAAACGCTTTAGGTAGGAAGGGACCTCCGGATGTCATCTGCTCCACCCCCTCACTCAAAGCAAGGCCAACTCTGAAACTACATTAGGTTGCCCAGGGCCCTGTCCGGTCAAGTTCTGGTTATCCTCAAGGACACACTCTACAACCTCTCAAGGTCCTGTTCCAGGGCTTGCCCACCCTCTTTGTAAAGAATTTCTTCCTGGCTAGGAAACGTTCACCAGATGTTCTTGAAAACCCTCAAAGCAGTAAGAATGAATATGTTTCTGCTCACCTCACCCCCCGACCACACTCACCCTCGTTCCTCCTCTGGTGCCTAGGAGCGTAGTTAAACTGAAGGTCTATCTGCCGGTTCTGCCTGGCCTCTGCCCGGTTCTTGCTGTGGCAGGCTGTTTTGTGCGCTTTATAATCTATTTCTGTGCGGAAAGCATGGGTAAACTGTTCTGTGCTGCACCGTCCCTCTTCGCAAAGGAAGTGCTTTTCGCGGAAGTGTTCACGAAGGTATTCATAATCACTGGAAAGAGGAAAGAGGCTGAGCTGCAACAGATTCGTTGGGAAAGTACAACAGTAACTAATGGTATATGGTTACTCTTACAAGATGAAGTGAAGACAAGCCTAGGCAGTTGGTTCTTTCTTTATCCCCAGGCAAGCTTTCCAGCTGAAACCACTTGTGTACAGTCGACATAGACCTTAACGTGTGACCCCAGATGTTAAACTAAACCTACCGGCTGATACTCACCACAGCCAGCTGTACATAAGGCACGTATTTCATAAAAGAAAATTTACTTCTATCTGCTTTGCACATGAAGTTTGGAGTATTAGAGCTAACACACTAGACAGCTGCAGACAGCTGCTGTCATGCTGCAAAATGTAACTTTTAACGTTTAACATTAATGAAGAAAACTTTAAAACATGAACCAGACAGAAAGTGATTACTTTGGCTATCGGTTTGAGGAACAAAAAAGAGACTGCAGCCAACCTGCTCACATTCTTGCCCTCTGTCTTCAAGCACTAGTTTCCCCCAAATTCAAAGCAGACCCAAGCAATTTTTCCTCAAAATTTAAGCTACAGAAAGAAGAATAAACTGCTTGCACAAACCTGTAGTATTCCTGAGCACCATCAGAGTCACAGAAATGACAAAAATAATGATCTCGTCTTAGGTGTTTCAGTAACTCATCATTATCCAAATAACGCTCGTCACAAAATTTACACAGGGGATGCCCACGATGGGAGGTGTCATCTGGATCTCCATGGATTCGATGACGGGCGAGGTCCTTACGAGAATACCATTTCCGTTCATAAGTAAAAATCTGAAGAAATATATATATATGTATGTATTACTTCTTGTGAACGGAGAACGAAATGCAATAAGCTGAGTTGTGCACAACTTGTTCGTTTGCAGGAGTGGAACAACCGATACCTAAAGTTTTCAGTGAATAGGAAACAAAATTCACGTGACGGATCCAAATTAAACCTAACTTGGATTTCACTCAGTTTGAACATTGGAAACAGATCTAATTCACCTTTTTCCCTTTCACTTTTTTTTTTTTGTGTATGTATTAACATAATGCGACAAACTTTAAATTATAATCTCCGGTGGGGAAAAAAAAAGTCCTAAATACGTATTTACAAACACACAGTATTTTGCATACTCGAACTAAAAAAACCCCTGTAAACCAGAAGTGAGCTGTTCTACTTTCCCCAGATAGCAACTGCCCCAAGATAGCTACATACAAAGGATACAGTTCCGTGAACAAACTTTGTATTATAAGCCAATCTTCTGTCCCTACTAACACGCGAGCTATTTTGGTAGGAAGGCTTCTGAAGATGCCAAAAAGATCAACACATCCTTCAGAACAGAATATCCTTTATTTCTCGCCTGGACAAGGAGCGTCAACGTGTTCTGGGAAAAGGCTCATTTGGCTTAGCTAGCGTTGACTGACTGAAGCTTCTGCGAGTTTAAGAACTTCTTTTCAGTGGGTACTAGTAACGTGGAACTTTTCTCCATGAAATAAAAATCTTTGCAATATTCTGAAATTAAAAGCCAACAAGTTCTACTGTTGTTTGTGAATTCCCTGGGAGAGACGGTGACAAACAAGTTCCTTTAGTACTGGCTACTTAAGCTGCCCATGGGAACACCTCTTCACCAGAGCTCAAAGGACACAGCAACTGAAAGAAGCGGTCTTGCCCTCCCCTGACCACTTCCCTTGAATTAGCTCTAGTGATTGTACGACCACAGGAAAGAGAGTCAAATCAGTTCACCGAAAGCTAACCCTGAAAAAAACCCAAACCCAAACGTATTAGCGTTCATTCAGGTCATCCTGACCACTTCTGGGTCCTGTCCCTTTCGGCAGCAAACTACAGCTCAGCTGGCATAAACCAACTGTGGCACCGCAGGATAAATGCATTTCTCCGGTTTGACGCTTAATTGTTTTCAGAGAAAACAAACACGCATACAAAACCATGCGTAATGAGTCCTAAAAATATGTGTTCGTGCATTAAATTCCCTCCTACAACAATAAGGAATGCTGACAACTATTACACACAGAGGTTAGCAGTCCCAGGATTCATTTAACAGTAGCTGCTGATTTTGTTTGATGTGCAATTCGGAAATACAAAACCCACTCTAGCTCCAGGGAAAGGTGGAGTTCTGACTTTCAGACTGTGAAAAAGCATCGCCTGACTGACATAACACCAGCCCTTCCGAGTGAAATTTGGGTGGGATTAAAAAGAATAAAAAAGGATGATGATGGTGATGGTAAGGCGAGTAGTTTTAAGGCTCAATACACGACCTTTTCAGACACGGACAACTCAGCTTTCCAGTAACTGTTTTATCTTTAGCAGGCTGTAAAATACATTTTAAAACAGCCCTTGGTCGCGTTCTACGTGTGTACATCAAACGCAGCGGACCTCAATTGCAGGCAACAGCGAGTTTCATTTTCCAATCAAGTCAACAAGATACAGGAAATTTGCTCTGAACAAATAAACAAGATAATGAAATATAATTGTATT
The DNA here is from genome assembly GCF_000699145.1 of Aptenodytes forsteri. NCBI lineage: Eukaryota > Metazoa > Chordata > Aves > Sphenisciformes > Spheniscidae > Aptenodytes > Aptenodytes forsteri. The sequence continues at coordinate 11,296,391 of NW_008796063.1, forward strand.
TCATTAAACCAGCAAGATGGATTCTCATCCTGTACACATGATCCAACTGCAAATGCTCTGATCTGAGAAATAAATCCATCACTCCATGATGCATTCTGCTTTCTGAACTGGCAACAAATAATTCTTAAGTTACAGTTTTAGCTCGTAAAGTCGTTACGAGTGTAAGTCTTAATAGACATCAAATCTCTGCCGTTACGGTTGTAACAACGTCTGCCTACGACTCAGGATTAACTTCCTATAAGACAGTAAGGGTTTGGTATTTACACACGTTGTGGCAGAGGAGCTAACATCAGAAGGTTATTAATATGGTTGGACTGAATTTTAAATATAATCCAACGCGAACCTTCAGGCCTTTTTCACTAATCAGTTTATGGAAGAAGAAAGACTTAAAACAAAGCAACTGGCCTCGCTGCAGGCAGACGGAGGGAAGTTAAAAAAATAAATCGGTGCTGTTCAGCCACCCCCTGCCTCCCAGCTCCCCAAGTACTCTTGCAGGTCATATAAGGAAGCACCCCTCCTTCCCACACATTAAAACATAGAACTAGCTCACCTTTAAGTGTTTAACACAGAGTTTGCAACAGAAGAGTTCGTGCTGCTTCCTCATGTGCTGTTCCAGATCTGCAAAGGTATTGAACGGCTTCGCATCCGGACACAAAGAGCATTCATGCTGCAGCAGCTTCCTAAGGGACAAGAAAGATTTCCTGAAAATTATCTGATTCCCTCTCAGCAACCCGATACCTTTATCGAAAACCAAATGTTCCGTCAGTGGCAGAAGGTTGCTTTTTTACAGCTCCCCCAGCAATTTGTAACGAGGTTAGCGTCCTGCTTATTCCAAGAATACTTTGTCATCTGTCAGGAACAGAACAGAACCAAATTACAGAGAGGCTTCAACTGTAAGAGAAGAGCTGAACAGTCACAGTGTAAGAAATACACCGCTGCTATAAAAATTTTGAGTGGACTGTAACACGCCCATGCAACAAACCCTTTGCTTATTGAAGATTCAGCTGACATATGCAACATTCACATCCAATTTAATTACATTTTCTACTGTCAGAACCTGAAGAATACAGCGGGGGGAGAGAAAAGAATGTAATAGAAAAGGAGGGGGGGGGGAACCAAACAAAAAACCCACAGTGATTCCCAACAAGAGCTGAAGACAGAGCACTGGTCTCAGTGGGAGACCCCACTCCCTCGCGCTTGATCGCTGCCCACGGAACTGTAATCTCAGCAACTCTCCAGAAATCGTGTCATCAAAAGCAGCTCCCAGAGCTGGTGCACAATTAATCAGAACACGCTTCCAGCTGATTCTGCTCGCTAAACCCATTGCCCAAGTCCATAAATATGAAGTCATACAGAACTGTAAATGTATCGGCAAAGCTACGTTCTTAGCCCAAACCAGGCTGGATATAATGCACAATTCTCCAAGAAAAAGGTACCATTGCCTGCACGGTTTCATCTTTTTTCACTCTTCTTTCCTTTTAACTGCTTGTCATTAGCTGAAAAGCCTCCCAATTAAGCACGTTATGAAAAATATTTTTAGAACATGATGCTGATGCCACATTTTTTACTTCACCCTTTTTCTCTCCTATTTAGAGTGAAGATCTTTGTAGGCAGACAAGGTTGCTCTTCTTTTCATACAGTGTTTGGTACAATTGGTTTCGATTAGTCCTTATGCAGCACAGCAATAAATACAATAATAATAGTAATTCAGTCTCTACCAATTTCCACAGCAGCCATGCACGGAACGAAAAGCCTTTCAGCAAGTTTGCGGCTGCTAAAGAAGCAAAAAGCAACTTTTACTGACAGAGCAACGCTTCTGTATTACGCGTCGGTGAATCCAACGCTCCAGCCTTGAGGAGCTGCTCCCCTTGCCGACCGCGGTGCTGAGCGTTCACGCCAACCGCGCCGCCCCGGCCTCTCATCCTACCAAAGCCACCGGCGCTGCAGGGTGACTAACGTGCACAGCACGGCAGCCACGCTATTCCCATAAAGCAAAACCACACTGTTGTACTAAAGCACACATTTCCTGCCACCTAACGCAGATAGGAATATGCTGCTTTAGGGATGTGGTACAGAAAGGATTGCAGTGCTTACCTGTACAGTGCATAAACATCTCCATCCGTAAAATAAATGTCGTATTTCTTCTCATGCTGCAACTGGTTAAGTGCTATTGTTGAGAAAGACGTAAGCTTCCGTCCGAAGACAACCTGCAGGCAACGCAACACAAGAATCAGCGAGAGCACACGCAGGCTGCACAGTCCTTGGGGTTCCAGATAAACTCCTCAGCAGAAACTCTGTTTGTCAGGGAACTCGCCGTAGCCTGAAGCTTGGACAACACCTGCAGAGCCTTGTGTCAGTCCCAGCTGCTCGTCACCACCCCCGGTTACTGCCCCCACAGCTCTCAGCAAAGGCACTGTGACTGCTCCTTATCAACCTCCGGCAAGTGAGGCAGCTTAGACGAAGGCGGATTGGACTAGCCTGGTCTTTGGATTTTGAACTAGATTAGGAAACTCTTTTATGGTATGTTTCGCTACCACAGCTGTGCTAAGAGTAAATACCTTCAAGCAATTCAACCCCCTCTGCAGCGAGTGCCTGCCAAGAGCCCCGCACTCAGCTCCCTCCTATCTCCTGGTAGGAGATCACACAGAAACCCACGCTCTGTAAGTGAAAAGTGACGTTACTCAGAGTCCGACCGGGAAACCACTGTTTCTTCTTTCCTTAACTACCAGGAAAGCGAGAAACAAAAGGCCACATCACTTCCCAAATTATTTGTACCACACACCCCTTCCAAGGGAACCTGCTTGCTCACAATTGCTCCCGCTGACCTCCGAGCAGCTTGGGCCTCACGCTGCAGCCGTTTACGATATTACAGCCTTCCTCAGAAGCCACCGGCCACGGGTCTGCTCCAGCACACGTTCCCAGGTTGGGGAGTGCTGGGGTAGCAGCAACATTTATGAAACAGCTGGAATTACCTTCACCAGCTTAGAAAGGCTGAGACACAAACACAGTAAGCGTCTTTCAGTTCTTACAGCAAACGTTGTAAATCTAGAAATACCTACAGTCTTAATAAAAGCATTCAATTACATAATACACGTGTATTTTAGTGTAGTTCAGTCTTGTTAAATCACTCCTCTACCCTTGTTGGGGTGAAATACCATGGAAAAAGTCTTTTGTGTCTGGTTTTGTGGGGGTTTTTTAAAGCTTTCTTTACAGTGGGGCTACTTTTAAGTTAACCAAAACAAAAAATATACGCAACTTGCTGAAACATCAAGCTTAAAATGAAGAGAATACAAGTTTAAGTTTGTTGGATAAGCGACAACTACATCTAACACCAATTATTTAAAAAAATTCATTTCGGTGAAATTGTATTGAAATGTCATTTCAGCCCAAAGTGAGTTTTAGAAGTGAGGAACGGATTGCTGAAAAGTAGATTTTATCACAGGAGTCCAACAGAACGTCCTACAGCGGTTCCAAGAACGATCTCGCACACACGTATAACAAGCACGCCGACGGATCCTCCGAGCCCCATCCACGTATACGTCAGGGTTAGTTCACAGGTCAACAAGTAATCCTTCCCAACTTCACTGCAACAATTATGCATCACTGAAGGCACGTATTACCATAACAAGTATATCCTGCTTTCTCCTCCATCGTGTCCTGTGCTGCCGCTCATCTTTACAGTCGTATTTCCTTTGGACGTTCTGCTGTGACACTTGCCAGTTCAGCCTACGCTGCTCTGCACGACGCTAGCTGAGATTCTGTAGCGTCGTACTTGCCTCTTCTGATGCCGCGTACACTGTGCGGCTTAAGAAACCCGCTTTTAGGTCCTACGTGTTCGTTCATTTCATTCAAGGGCAGTTTTGATGTGATTTCTGCCCCCCAGTATCTCTTCTCTTTCCTTGGGGCAGATGGGTGAACAGACAGAACAGTATTATAGTGTCACTTAAAGACAAGGGGGGGGAAAAAAAGAGCACAGCCGTTAAAAATGACCTCTCAGTCAATTACAAGAAAAGGATCATTTTAAACAGTTAATAAAGGAGGGAGAAAGGCGGCTGAGTGAACCAAAGTTCAAGCCACGTAATATAGCGCTACTAGAAAATTGAAAAGCTCTTGAGATGTCACAGTCCGCCGGTGACCCTGAGGCAAGCAGGTTTAAGGATGAAGAGCAACATCACAGCTCGCTTCTTCCTAAGACGGGAGAAGCAGAGCAGCCACTCCTCAGAGGATGATCAGAGACAAAATTACTTTCACAGAGTGTCTTTCTCTACACAGAGGCTCGTGTGCCAGTAAGCTCTGTCTAAAAACCACATTGACCTTTCTGGCCTCCACAAAGTCTGAGGATCTTCAGCACACAGCCTAAGATCTTCAATCCCTCCAACCATCTGAACAGCACGAGAAGCAGCCAACGCCGACAGCTTAGTCGGGGGGCTCTCCTTTCGCCGAGGGGAGAGCCCCCTCCCCCGATATATTTATTTCATTTCCTAAACCAGCTCGGTGTGTTCCTTCCAGCGCTAGCGCCAACCCTTTTCTTCTTAAAGGGTTTGTTTTTCCCTGCGTTAGTTCCGCAAAAGCAAATCCACGCACGAGGGCTTGCTTTTATCGACATCCTCGAACGACTTTTCCTCACGCAGCTCACCGCTGCGCCGAATCCTCGGCTCCCTCCGCACAGCCGAGCCACAGCCTCGGCCCGACTTCCCCCGGGGCTCCGCAACAGGGCCCCGCGCTACCGCGCCGGCAGGCCGTGAGGAAGGCAAGAAATCCATCAGAGCGGCTGTAACTGAGGGGAAGCTACTTGTTAAGCATACGCCCAACAGGCAGCTCACGCTAACAGGAACTGGGGGCAGACGCAGCACGGCGCGCTGTAACGCAAGGCGTGAGCAAGCCCTGAAAGAATACAAAATATGTTCTCCCCCAAGCTTAAAACCAAGTCAGGAATTCGGCAGGACGATCTGAGATCACGTAACGCCAACTCCGGAGAGCAAGCCCTGCTGATTTAAAAAAAAAAAAACAAAAACCCCACGCCCTTTAAATTCCATTTTCTTCGTATTCGGCTGCCGGCCCCCCTCCCGTCTCCTCCGGACGGCCGTCGCACCAGCGGGAGGGAAGCGGGCAGCGGATAAACCCGAAAGCTCCCGGCCGGGGGACGCTTCCA
>NW_008796063.1:11302343-11302579 GCF_000699145.1 Aptenodytes forsteri
CCCGGGGGGCAGCCGAGCAGGCCCCGGGAGAGGCCGAGCAGCGCTGGGCGGCTGCGGCCTGCGCCGTGTCACCTCGGGGCCTGCCCGTGAGGAGCTGGAGCCCCTGGCCGTGGGGAGGCCGGGGACGCCGGGCCCCTGCCCCAGCACCCCTGGCCGTGGGGCGGCCGGGGAGCCCATTCCCGGACCTGGGGGTGCTGGTCGACAGCCGGCTGAACATGAGCCGGCCGGGGGGCTCG
>NW_008796063.1:11303198-11315175 GCF_000699145.1 Aptenodytes forsteri
TGAGGCGCTTGGGGACATGGTTTAGTGGGTGGTGGTGTTGGGTTGACGGTTGGACTCGATGATCTTAGAGGGCTTTTCCAATCTTAATGATTCTATGATTGCCCTGCACCCCCTGGGTGCCGCCCTGCGCCTTCGCGGCCCCGCGGCGGGCAGCTGTGGGGCAGCACGGCGCTGGCTCTGCCCCGGACGAGGCGTTTTGGCCACAAAACGTGCGGTGGGGTTGGCGTCCCGGAGGTGTGGCGGCGCGGCGGCCCGCCAACAGCGGGGGGGGGGGGGTGGGCTTTACGTGGGGTTTTGCCGGGGCAAACAGCCCCACAATGGACGCTTCGGACCTGCAGCTCTGCCGCTTGGTCTGATTTTGTAAGACAGGCGTCCGGTGGCTTCTGTAAACTAGGTGTGACTGGGAAAAAAAAAACCAACCTCCTAAAAAGCGTGCTTGAAACACTGCGGAAAACAGAATATTGCCTCCGTTAGAACAGTCCCACAAATGGGCTCTGTTAGTGTCGGTACGCTAAGAGCGCAGTCTGTTAGAGAAATCTTCGTGTATGTGCTACGGGTCGTGATTCGTGCATTCACATCTGAGCGTGTGGCAGCTCTCCGGGGTTTCGGAGCGAGTTAAGGTGAACTAGAGTTAATCATCAATATGGCTGGTTGGGTGGTAAAGAAATGTATGTTCCCGCACTTGCTTTGAGGGCTGAATTTGTATTTTAAAGGGTCTGCGTGTTGCTGGGGCTCCGAGGTGAGAATTGCCGCTCCTGAAACAGAAGAGGGTGCTCCAGGAGCACGGAGAACAGCGTTGGCCCAGGCTCAGCAGCCATGTTCCTCTGGAAGTAAAGTAAAAAAGCATAAAAGCTTGTTTGGGGACAGCACCCAGCAAGAGACGGAAACAGTTTTTCAAACTTTAGGATCTCCCACCTTTTTTTCTCCCGGATTCCCACTAAATGACCGATGTGGGGTCACTTTCCTTTCCACGTGTGAAAAATCAGAGCAGAGCCCTGTCAAACACAGAAGTTCTGTTTCTAGATCTACCCAAAAACTCTCGAGAAAACCCCAGATCTCGGCACGAGGCGCTCGTTCTGCCACATCATCGTGTGTGTCACCAGATGAGCAGCACGTCACTCCGCTTAGCAAACATTCCTGGAGTCCTGTCCCCTGAGTCAAGGGCTGCCATCTGTCCCAGAAATGACAAAATGGCCCAATTCTTCCCCGGGCCCCTCCCGTGACCTGCAGAGCTGGTATTAGAGGATGACTGGAGAACGATTCCAGGACACACCATGCCTCAGGGAAGCAGGTTACTCACTGGCACAGTATGATAACCCTTAAAAACAAAACACAAAATAAGCTGCGTTTTCTAGGAAGGGAAGCGGAGGCAAACCACGTTAAATTCCACATTAAAATGTGCGGTAAATTCCTAGGATCTACTCGTGGGCATCACGGCTAGCTGGAAGATTGGACAAGCAGCATCTCTGTCGTTCAGATCTGCTTTCTTTTCACCAAATTCCTTGTCATTTGAGTTAAAGGATGCTCTTCATTTTCCTTGGTGCATAAATGATCATTTTAGGACAAAGGAGCCTATAAAACATAGTGAGTTCATTAAAATGTATCATGATGTTATCTAGTCCAACACCAGCATCATTTAACTACATCTGTGCTGTAAAATAAATTCAGTAATAGGTTTGATAAGTATTTTGGAAAACAGATAAATGAAGTATTTCAACGTTTTGGGTCATCGCCTACAACAGGTAATATTTACTTTCTCCTAAAGAGACCCATTTGTCACCCTTCAAAGTAGAGTAGATAATACATGTCTTTCTGGTAATCAACATTAAAGTGTGTTTGGGTGGGGCTGGATTAAATAATTAGGAATGACTGAGGATGTTGGCTGTAATTAATTCAGAAAATGTGTCGTCGTCCGTGTGTCCCCGTCCAAACGAAAAAGTTGCCTCCCCCCTTTTTCCCCGCCCCCCCCCCCCCCCGAATTAATGACACTGTTGAAAATGTTTTTGTGTCAAAACTGCATCACACAATTTTGGAGAGCAATTAGCATGAAATGAGATGGAGGCTGCTGACAGTAATGTGCTGTCTTAAGTGTCACTCGTCTGTGAAATTACGCAAGTACCCCAGCGCTATGGCCAAGCATAGGATAATAAATATACCCGCGTAATTAGGCTTAAAAGTGACATTACTCATCACAAAGAACATGGTGACAAAGCCGCCGGGCAGAACCGGAGTTTGTACTTTTCAGATTTCGGTTGCGTGGGTAGGAGCCGGTTCGGTGGCACCGCTGGCACCGCTGCCTGCCGCTCCGGGAGCGCCGAGGACCCGATCCCGCAAAGCCTGTTCGTACCAGCGTGTTTTTTTCCCCCGCCCGTAGCGTGCGTGATGTTCCCGGTGAAAGGAGGCACCGGCTCTTTTCCCGGGCGCTGCAGCGGCTTGCGGGCAGCGTTGCTGGCAACTCATCGGCTGGGGCATTTCCCGCCTCTCGGATAATATTTGCTATAATGGGTGCCTGAAGGGGGAAACCGCTGCGGGTTTCGTGGCCCTTCACGGCGCAGCTGAACTTCCACCAGCAGTGAAAGCTCGTACCGGTCAGGTTTCGCGCTCTCACCGAGTCCTCAGTTTTAAACTAGATCCAGGAAGTTTAGCTGGAGCAAAGAACACCTGAGGTTACCAACCCGTCCAGGGCGGGCTGGGAGGCCGGATCCAGCCCCGTCCTCTACACGCGAACGTAGGACGATCCAAACCAACCCGGCCCCCCGGCTTCTGGCACGCTGCCGAGGCAGCCTTCGGCGGCGGTTGGGTTTCCTTAACCCCTTGCCTCTTGTTCCCACCCCACGGCTCGCCAGAGAGCAGGTCCGAACGGTCCTTCTGCAAACCGCTCTGTCTACAACGCGGCTTTTCCAGCGGCCTGCCGGGTCTTTACACAGGTGTAAAATGCCACCCCCCCCACCCCCCCTGTGCCATTTTGGTGTCATCGCACGAGATCCTCCTGCTTTCTTGATGTCTGCCCCTCCAGCAAGCAGAACAAAGAATTGCTAAAAAGCCGATATTCAAACTCTTCACCAAAGCCTGTTTTCAACCCGTCATCCTTCTGAAAAATCACCCTGCTGGTGTATGTGAGTCATGGGTTTAGATTAATTTATTTCGTGGTGCAAGGAGGTTTTTATAACGCTCTTTCAATGGATTGAATCATTCTTTGCTGATGACTTAAGGACGCTGGTTTATTTCTCTAGTGATTGCAAATGGAAGCTGGATCTTAGCACTAAGCGTGACCCCCAAAACGTAAAGAAATATATTTAATTAACTAGGCTCCGGCATGTGTTGTAAATATCTTGGTTGGTACTTAGTTCTATGTGTTGTCAGACAGGAAATGTTTTCTTCCCAAGATAAAGGGTTAATATTGATGCTCGGGATAGTGAATTTCCATGTTCAGTCGCTAAATACCACAGAACAACATCAGAAGAAAAAGGCGCTTTTCAAGTCATTTAATCAGCAATAAATATACTTTGGAATAATTGATAACTCTGCAGATGAGCACAACAAATCCGTTTTACTCCGAAGAGCAACAGATCAAATATTTATAGTTCAGCACTGAAATATTGTCAAAGTGCGGAGCTAAAGGTTACGCCTTAGATTAATTTCATATTCACAGCTTGACGCGGACGCGGTTCATTTGCAGCCGAGATACTTAGTGTGTAATAGTGAAATTTGCTTTCATTTGACAAAGTTTCTGTTAAAAGTGATAATTTTCTCAGGGCTTCTTTTTTTTTTTTCCTAAATAAGTCTCGGACAGCCTCTTATTAGCGGCGGGTTCACACACGGAACTCATTTGAGGGCAGGTTTAAATTTACAGCCCTGACCGTCTATAGTCTTACATATCTCTCTGTAGTCTTTAGAGGCCAGAGTTTATGGTTCAGAGTTTAAGGCTGAAAATAGCATTTTAGGTTGCTGTAAGATCAGCGTTGTTTGTCCCAGCCGCAGCACGCCGCCTTCCTCTGAGACCTCCCTTCCACGCGTTGCTGCGCGCAGCGAGACCAGTTTGGGGCATTTCGGAACGCCCAGGGGTCAGCAGGGTTGGGGGGGTTTTGGATCAAACGTACCGGCAGCCCTGCCTGTGGGGCAGCGGGGAAGTCAGCCTGTTACTGTCCTGCATTTAAGAAACGCCTCCGTCTGCCGGGATCGCATTAGTTGTTCACCTTTTTTTTTTAACGAAGCGTGTTTTCCTATTTAAAGGTTCGGTTGCGGAGAGGCGTACGCGTACTGCAGTCCTTTGGCTTGTCAGTAGGCACAACGCACTCTGCACAACGCGCGGCCTCAGATCTCCTCCAAAACCTGTATCTGCAACGACCCCATAATGCGGTGGTACAGGCTCCTCTGAAAAATAGCGATTCCTTAAAGAGGGGGAGGATGAGCAGGGAGGGGAGGGATCCTTAAAGACTAAAGTGAGACACATGCTGGGAAGCAGAGTCGTATTTTAAGGCATTCATAAACATTAGTCTAGTGACAGAGTTTTCTGTAGCAGCGGCTTGTTGGAGGATGAGAGCAGGGTAAGTGCAGCCAGCAGAAAATATAGTACCTAGATGGGAATTCAGAGGAACAGCGGGGAAAAGAAACGGCATTAGGCTTTCAAGGTGAAGCGCCAACGGGCAAATTCCCAGAAGAGGAGGAGGACCTCGAGAGAGCTCGATTTTCAAATAACATTACGGGAGCTAACGTCAATGGACGGAAGCAAAGCAGCTCGGCGGCGAGAGCTCCCTTCCTGCTCGTGCCCCAGTTTTCGCCCGGGGGAGGAGGGCTGGTGCTGGGGCACATCGGACGGGACGGGGCAGCCGGAGCGGGGCACTGCGAGATGCTGTGGGCGGGGTGGGAGCCTCGGGAGCGTCTGTGGAGCTGAGCTGTGACCAAACCTTAACCACGCTTAATCCCACCCGGCCCGGCGTCAGACTTGGCAACCGCAGGGTCTTCTGCCGGGTGATCAGGGCGTGCTTTTCAAACGACAAGATTTTCATCCCCATTTCTATATTCGGCGATGCTAAGGCTCGGAAAGTTGGAGAGGTCAGATGGCAAATAGCCGATGACTTTGGGAGTGCAGCTCCTGACTCCCCATTCGGTGCCCTGGCAGCCCGACCACTCTGCTCTGAATAATTTGATTTTAGGGGGGGCGTCAATCTCACACCTACAGGGGCATCACGAACAGCAGTAAGAATTGCATGCGGTCAGTGCGGGACGTCGGGCTTCTTGTTGTAGCGTTGTGCTTCTTGCAACACGGTTGTAGCATATTTAATTCTAGTTATAATGCGGCTCCAGGAATAGGACTGCTAATGTGCCTCCTTCTTCGTATCTCAGAGGGTTTTATAAATATAGCCCTTAATCCGGCAAAGTGTTCATGCCAAGCCAAACATACTCCACCTGTGCAGATTTGCTTGAAGACAAATTTTGTTCTCATCTACGTGCCTTAGAGCCCTCTACTCCAATTATCTTACACGTATATAATTGTGTGTACAGTGTAGCCTCACCTAATTAAATTTCAGGGAAATAGGAGAGCACTTCGGGGTTGTGTGGGATTTGGTTAAGAGATCTCAGAGCTGTCAAAGCAAAGATTCATCTCACAACTCTTCCTCCTTACAGTAAACATGCTTCAGATCGGAGCCAAATATACTCTGCACTTCACACATCTGGGTATTAGCTCGCTTTCGTTATTGTAAATTACTTCCAGGAGAAAGACTGAATCATGGATTGGAGGGGGGCTGAGAAATCTGCTTGCATTAGAGACAGCCATCCGATGGCATCTTTTTTCCCTGCATCTCAGATTTTTGTCTTTGCTGCTTACTTGCTGCTTTTCTAAGGCAACGCTGTCATGCCACATCGTCCCGACTTTTTCATCGTGATTCGTTGGTGGTGTTCTGTCGTGGCCACATCACTCGGTGATGCTTCAGCCCTTGAGATGTTTAGAGACTCCCTTAACGTTCTGCCAACCGCAGCTGTTGGAGGCAAAATACAGGGCTGGATGGATGGGCGATGCGATGCTTTCTGACGGCTCATCCTTCCACCCAAGTAGCCCCATCAGAGTCAGGTTCTCAAGCTGATGAGTCACGTAAGAAGTGAAGGATCATGCCTGTAGCTTGTCAGATGATGGACTACTTCATTAAGCGTGGATAGGCGAGGACCGATTAGTGGAGTTTGGTGGGTGGTGCAGAGGACCTGGGTCTGTACCTCGGTTCAGTTTTGGTCTCCAACCAGTGATTCAGTTATTCCCTCTCCGTACCTCAGTTTTAAGCAGAAATAATTCCACTGACCCAGCTGGGTGCGATGGGGCTTAATCATTGTCTGTAAAGGGCTTTGAAATCCTAAATGATCGATGCCTTGAGAGTGTGTGCGATTAGTAAGCTGGATGCCGTGTTGTGAGCTCAGCGGCAGAGTCTGAGTGAACAAACAAGTTCGCTTGGCTTGGAGCAGCAGCAAGCTCCATGAAACTATGCAAAAGTATCGCGAGTCTGGGGGGGGGGGTTTAACTTAGCGCTAATGGATCCATTGTTTCATGTAAAGGTTTCTACCGCTCTTGTTATAGCGTGTGTGACATTTGCAGTGCTCTCTGTTCCATTAGCAAAGTAATTTGAGAGAGTTTATTATCCTTTGGAGACTTTACTGCTTGCTGTTTAACTTCCATGTGACTGGACCCTGGAAAAAAAATCCCTTGAAATAGTACACGAGTCTAAAAATAGTGAGGAATTCGTCGTTTCTTAGGAGTAAAATAATTAATTTAGTGCACTTTAATAAGAAGATCTGCAACATTAGGAAACACCGCTTATTGTTTCCTCTTTCTCTTCAGAGCCACCAAAATATGCAGCAGCTTTATCATGGAGTCAAGATGTGTCTTGCCTCACAGTTTGAAATCGTAATTTGTTTGTATCAGCTACAGTTCCTTTATTTCAGAGGAACAAAGAAATGGCATTTAATCAGCACGTTCTGAATCACTGGTGAAAGGAGTCGCTCCGTAATCTGAATTTATTACACGAGGACACACTCTAGATGCAAGAAAATGGCAAAGGTTGTTATTCCTGGGACTATCTGCCTGGGGTGCTGTCACTGCGGTACCCGAGGGACCGAGCCTGCTTGGGTCCCGCTCGCTAAGTGGCTCATCCACACTCCTTAGCAAAACACACTCGTTCTGATTCACCAAGAAAGCTCAGCAGCGGGCTGGGTGTTGGAAAGCATCAGGGTTTGCTGAGCCACATGTGTGGGAATATTTTTTTCTTGCCATTAAGACTTCACTCACTCCCGGGTTGAAGTAATGCAAGAGGCAGCAGGGATGTGAATCTGGGAAAGTAGGTGAAGGGTGAACCGCAGAAATTCGGCGTGCAGGCAGAGATGGAGCGGCGGGGACCCAGACCACTGACCTCCTGGGCAGCCAGGCAGGGTGTTTATCACGTTCACCTTTTCAGATGGGATCTTCGGTACCAGGTCACTCAGATGCTGAGCTTCGAACCTTATCTGAAAGACAACTGCCTGCAGCAGCACCAGGCTTTGCACCGGCTCAGGATGAGCACGGCGCTGCCTGGTAGGGGATGGGCAGCAAAACCCATCCCTGCTGCAACCTCAGACTTCAGCTCCTGTGCTCGTTTTTGTGCCTCCGGCAGATTTCACGGCAGTGCAGCCTCTTTTGCCTTTTGGCTGTTTTGTGCCCGTCCCTCCGAGGCAAACCTGCGCCCTGTGTGGGAAGGCAGAGCCAGGCAGAGTCTCCGGGCGAAGGACCTCAGAGCGGGAGGCTCCGTTGCTTGGCCAGACCTGCCATTCGCTTGTGTGGTCTTGGGCAACTCACTTCAACTCTCCGGGCCTCAGTTTCCCAACCTGAAAAACAGGATGATGACAATTAACAAAAGCGGTGTGAGTCTGCAGAGTGCTCCGCAGCCGGAGGAGGAGGGCGGGCTCTGTACCGGAGTGCATGAGGCTCCTCATCCAAAATGGTGTTGCCTCCACCCTCTCATCATACTGCCACGGGGAGATGCCGTAGGGCCCAAATGGCCAAAAAATGTCCTGTACAGAATGAGCATTAATGACCAAGCGTGCAGAGACCCCATCGCAGGGCTGGCCTCTTCAATTGCTTTGTTTTCATGCTCGGCTGAGTCGCTAACCTTCCAATAAACACCAGAGTCATTATAATAAAAATGTGGAAAGTGCTATCATTAAACCACACCGGTTTATTTTTCAAGTGCCTCTTTCTGGGACATCAAATTCATTTAGATCATTCTCAAAAGCCACAAATCCTGAATGGGTGCAGTAATGTGTGTGGTGGGAGGCGAGAGCACAGCAGGCATTAGATCGGGTAGAGAGTCAGGGCTCTGACAAGAGCTCGGCTGGGTTTATTGCAGGGGTTTAAGACGTGATGCCTCCTGCTGCTCACCCCCCTCGCCCCCCAGCCGGGCAGTTTTTCAGACTGAAACCCCGGTTCATGCTCTGGTTTCTCAGCTTAGAGCTGTGGTGGAGATGGCTGGTCCAGCAGAGAAGAGGGAGGTATGTCCTGGAGAGCCTGAGCATCCAGGGGGACGGGGAGCTGCAGCGGCTGCAGCTGCCTCCTTGGCTGACCGGGAGCCAGGACCCTTCCAACAGCGGAGTCTTCCTCTTACAAAAAGATTAATTTTGTTCCAAAATAAAAGAAAAAGACCTTAAATCCTTTCAGCAGCACCACCATATGGTTAGATCCCATTGCCCTTCACCTCGACAAATGTGGAATAACATCACTAAGGGTTCGTCCGAGCACTGGAGTAGCTGAGCAAAGTCTCGGCTCGGCGTCCGTGTAGTTGGTAAATGCGATGCTGGAGCCAGTAACTGTGTTTATTAAGTGAAATCGTCAAAGCTGGGTTTTCAAAAGGGCTTGAGATCGGCTGGACTCCGCTCAGGTGAACCCAAGCACCTGCAGCTTATAGAAGTGACCCGAAAGGCTGAAATCTTAATGTCACGGGAGTCTGTGGAAAACTTCCATAGGAGCCAGGATTTGTTCAAAAGCTTTTTATCTCCCAGGAAGAACCAGGTTTGTGTTCCTCTGGGGGAGTTCCTGGCACGAAGACCACCTCGGAGCAGCACGGTGCGATGCGTCCGCTGACGTGCTACGGTGCTTGCGGGAGCATCGGCTTCTGCGAGGGGAATAGGAATCCTAAAATTATATTTCAGCCACTTAGAATATAAATAGCAGACAAATCGTTTGTCAGCTGTTTCGTTCGGAAGATATTTAAAAATGCTTGGGAGAGGAAACATGCACTCTGCTCGAGATCCGGAGCCTTGCTGTATCAGCCTGAAGGATCTCAAAGTGCCTTGCAGACACAGCAGGCTGGCTGTAAGCAGGAATCGTTCAGTGCACTGGGAGGAAAGAGTTCAGTTCAGTTCCCGGAGAGTTTATCAGCGTGACAAGTTGTTCAAGTTACGCCAAAAATACATGTAAAAGACACTTCAGGCAGATCTCTAGGAATGAGAAAATCTTCCACTCCTGGGTGGGAGGGCTGAGCCCACGTTGGTGTATTGCTGCAGTGAAACATAAGCTGCTAAAACCGCCTGTTCGCTTGGGAACGGGGGCAGAGGTGGGAACAAGCCTCTGCCTTCTCCAGGCTGAGCGTCAGGACATTCAGCATTGATCCGTCTCTCGGGGGGAGAAGGAAGTATAATAGCTTTTTATTGAGTGAAATAAACCCGGCAGCGCGTGTCCCGTTGTGAACTGGGGTTCGGTGACCAGGGAGGGATGCGATGTGATTGTCTGTGTGCTGTACCGATGCCATTAATGGCTCTGTTAAAACATGAAAGTGGTGAGGCCGTTCATGATGTCCAGAGCACTCAAAGGGTGACAAAAATAGCCCACCCATCAATGATCTGCTTGGTGGGAGACGGGAGCCCGGCTTCGTCCTTACTTTAAGGCTGGGTGCTTCCAAGAAGTTGGGCCATGGGTGAGTTGGACTCTCTGGGTCCGGTTCATTAACAGAAACGAGTCGTGCTCTGCACAGAGGTAACTTCCAGCGCTCCGCTCGGGAAAAGGTCGGGATGCGCTTCTTACCAACTGGGAATTTCACTCCCTCCCAGCCTTCCCAGAAGACGAAAATCATGAGGCTCTGCACCGACCGTCCTTTTCTCCCTCCTCCCCCCAGCCCCGCTCTCTCTGGCCCCTGCCTGGCCAAGGGGCTGGTTCCTACAGGCAGAGGTTGTTGCTTGGCCGAGATGAGCGGAACCTGCTCCCACACGCCAAGGGGTCCCCAGCAGGGGTCTGTCTCCTGCTTGAACGTGCAAACACGTCCCCAGGCCTGAGCAGAGGGTCACAAAACACCGACCTGTGCAAGCTGGGCTGATGGAGAAAGCTTCGCTGCCGGGAACTTGTGCTTGCTGGGCGTGAGAAGATGGGGGCTGGATGGATGCCGGTAAAGAGCTGGGGAGCCCGGCGGTGGGAAGCAGGCTGGCCAGATTCCTTGGGAGCATATTAAAATATCAACAAGGAGAAATGGGCACACAGGAGCATGCAAGATGCTAGGAAAAAAATTAATCAAGTTACTGTGTGGCCTGAAAAAAGAGAAATTATTTAGTCATAGTTCAGTGTATAAAGCCAAGACCTTGGCTAATAAACAAGAGGAACTGGAATTGCTCCCTGATGAGCATAAATTTGACCTGCTTGGATATATTAAGGAATCTGGGGGAAAAAGTCACCTGACTGGAATGGCAAAATTCACGGTAATATCCTATTTAAGAACTGAGTTGCAGAAGAGGAGGGGAAGCAGCCTGACAAATCCACTGCAAATGGTCTTGAGCACTTCGCTGCAGGAGAAAGTGCAAAGCGGCTGCTCGCTCCTGTCCGCTGCAGGCTCCCGAATCGCAGGGGGGAGCACAACGACCAGCTCCTCGCACCCCTCCAAAATATCTACGGGCAAAGCATTGAGTGGCCACAAGATTTCGATCCAGGCAACATAAAGGGGCTCTCAGCAGGAGGCAGCAGGGATGGTGTTACCGAATCCCTAATCCTCCCCTTCGTTAAGAAGTGGCACCAGAGGGGCGTTGGAAGGGGCTGGAAATTTACCCGGTCCTGTAAATGCTCTGGATTATGAAGGCGGTAGGCTTCGGTGAGAGGAAGACAGGTTGGCAGGCGTCCCATGGGAATCAGGTATTCGTCTCCTGGGTCATCTTTTTTTTCCTAAAGAAGAGATGGAAGAGCAGGAGTCACTCACTGAAGTAGCTGTTCGGGTAGGAAGGCCGGCAGCTGGCTGTTTTTAACCGTGATGGAGAAGTGACCAAGAGCAGACAGGGATCCCGGGGGTAGCATTCGTGGGGGCCTGAGCTGGGCACAAGCACAGCAGCCGTCTGAGCCCCCCGCACGGGTTCGGCGTCTCATCTCTTCCCATCGCTTTACACCTCTTAAGCAGTCGTGACTTTGCCCTGCACGGAGGCAAGTTCATGGGCGCTAGGACCCCCGAACTGCGGGTGGGATGTTAGTTTGAGCTGAGCGGGTGAAATCCGGGTCTCACCGCCTCGTGGGCGCTGTGAAGGTGGAGAGGAGCCAGGCGAGCTCTGCACAGCAGGACAGCCGTGCTCCCTGGGACGTGTGGGCCCTCTGCTCCCCCCCAGCAGCAGCACCGTCTCTGCACCGCGGCAGGTAACCAAAGCAGGGCTTCAGTCCACCCAGACTGAAGTTCCAGGGGGGGTGCCGGTCCCCTCTGAGGGTCCTCACTTGCAGTGGGTTTATAACATCTCTCTACCTCCAGCAGTAAATCCTGCTGCTGTCGAGCAGGTCCCGAGGGGCCGGGGAGGATGCTGGGCTGCGGGGAGGTTTGTGGGGCTGCAGGGGGATGCTCAGTGCTGCGGGGGGATGCTTAGGGCCACGGGGAAGATGCTCGGGGCTGCAAAGGGGACCAGGGGCGGGTTGCTTGGGCCATGAGGAGGACGAGGAGGATGGGTTGCAAGGAGGATGCACGGGGCTGCAGGGGAGATGCTCGGGGCGGCAAAGGGGGTG
>NW_008796063.1:11316129-11325864 GCF_000699145.1 Aptenodytes forsteri
GGAGCCGTGGAGGGGTTTCACCAGGTAACGGGGGGTGCACGGAGCCTTGCTGCGGTCTCCCATCCCGCAGGCAGCGGGGTTTCGGGGTGCCCCAAGCAGAGAGCTGGGCTGCCCCATGGCATCACCCCGATGCGGGGAGCTGCCCCCCGACACCCACACCGCCTTCTGCATCCCAGTCCTGGCCCCGGCTGGGCTGGGAGGGTGTGGGGGAGCGAGGGGAGCCCTGAGCCTGCGGGACAGCCCGCGTCCCGGGGGTTTACAGCCCCGTCACCGCTGCGTGAGTGCGACTGCACAAGTTGAGTCCCTGCCGCATTTTTGAACTTGAACCACAAGGTTTGTTGCACCCAGCAAAGCGGGACGGGAGGAGGGGGCAGCCGTTCCTCCTCCCCGTGGGACGTGTTTGGAGGAGCTGCACTTTGGCTTTAGGGCAGAAAAAGGAGCCGGATGATTTCTGTGCCCCCTGTTTGGTGCATCACAAACCTGCACCCTGTGGGACCGAGCTGCCAGTGCCGGGAGGGGTGTCCGCGGGGCCGGCAGGCCGGCGATGCCGAGGCGCTCCCGGCGTGGCCCCTCCGCAGGACCCCTCTCCCTGCCCGCTCGGGCTCAGCCAAGCTGCGTGGGACTGGCCCGGGGCTGGTCCCAGACATTAAATCTCTTTCCTCTTATGTAAAGCTGGAGCCAACATCCAGCTGAAATCCACGGAGGCTTTTAGCTGTTGGATCAGCCCCTGAAACACGTAGCTGTATTCCTGCCCCCCTTCCTTTTTTGGAGGAAATCTGGGATTAGTATCTTTTTGGGAAAGGCCAGACAGGTCAGCTCAGCCCTGCCTTACGTCTGCGCTGTCCCGTTACCTCCCGCAGCCTGGCTGTGCACGGGCAGAGCAGTCCCGGGTACCGCGGTTGGGGCTCTGGACCTGTGTACGCGCGTGCATCCCTCTGATTTCACAGCAAAATTTCCACAGGAGCCTTGCGGGCAGGTCCGAGCCCGGTATTTGGGTGTCTGCGTGGGGTTTATCTGCGTGCACAGTGGCAGAAAGGGAGTCTGCAGTCACCGCGGGTCGGATCTGAGCCCCCAGAGAGTATTTCATGAATATCGCGAATGCAGCGTTGGTTTAAGCGCTGTACAGGGGGGAAATGCGGTCCCACGTGGGGAGGGAGGTGGTGGTGGGGCTCGGGTGTGCAGCCTGACGCTCAGGTGAGGCTCCGAAATAACCCGGCCCCTCTTCTCCTTTCAGCTTCTCCCGCTTGAAGACATGGCTCTGATCCGCTGAAGGGGCCCAGCAGAGATGCTTCAAGCGCCAGAGGAGCATCGACTGCCCGAGGTGGAAACCGTTCACCCTAGCTGGCGAGGAAGAGTCTCATCGGCGGATCTCCTGGTACTCTGACCTCTCTGAAACCATATAGACAATTGCATTCCAAAAAATCTGATTTTTCGTGGCCGCTGTCCAGACGCAGTGGTAAATTCATCTTGTTTTCAGGTCAACCTAGTCCTATAAACTTGGGGAGAAATAAACAGGGAAGATATTTATTTTTGTTTATTTTTTTTAGATTTCTGTTTGCAATATGATACAAACATGTACTGTTTGCTTCCTAGGAACCTGCCCTCATTAAAATGAGAATTGATCAAAGGAAACTTTGGCTTCAGTGTGCTGTTGTATTTTTTTTTTTTTTTTAAAAGCAAAACCTGGTACTGCTCCACACGGGTCGCGTCACTCCCAGATTTTTCTGACATGATTTAACTCCTTGACACAATTTGTTCTGTAGCTTTACAGTAAATCTCTTTTACTGCCCGTCGGGGAGTTACTGCCAGGCTAAGTGTCAATTAAGATGGCGAAGTTAGAAATCTTTCCTGGACTGGGCTGAACAAAAGCTCTGCGAGTCCTCACTGCTCTAGTTGTTTATCTGCCTGCTTAGAGCTTAATTTTATATATGTCTCCGCTGATGAAAATAAATGTTATTCCCCATTAAAACAGGGAGAAGCCTCGGGGCCGGGCAGGAGCGCTCGGTGAAGGTGTGCTGGAGCGGGTGGGATCTGGGCTCTAGAGAAAACTGAGGTTTGGGGCGCTGAGTCCGGCTCCCATGAATTGCTGAGCTCTCGCCCGCCAGCGCTGGTGCATTTTGCAGGAAATCTGGCAAAAAGAGACGTTTCCACCCCTCTTGCATGAACCGCCTGCTCCTGCCAAGCCCCCGTGGCCGACCGTGGAGCGGGGACAGCAGGGTTTGTGCTGGCTTTGGTTCAGATCTGAAAGGAAAAACCCCTCGCGGTGCTTGTCGGGGGAGCCGGGCGCGCGCCGATCCCTGCCTGCCACGCTGCCCCTTCCACCCGGGGGGCTGCCGTCACCCCTCGCCGGCTCTCGGGGAGGATTTCAGGTGCTGTAACATGTGAAGGATCGTTCCCTCCCAGTTTATTCGCAACCGGTTTCTCCGCTGTGTCCCCTCTCCCTTCCCCCCCCATGATTTTCCAATTTCTGCTCTTCGTTAGCGCAGCGCGGTGCTCGGATGGGCCAAATGAGACATGATTGCCAATAACCCATTAGGCAGCTGCACTTGAAAAGGGCCGTACCTGTCAGGGTGCCAATCAGCCTGTGGAGTGGCCGCCGAGGCAGATTGCCATTCTTGATGGAGGTAAGTGATAAAATGAGGTAGAAAATGTAAAGGTCAGCTTTGTGCAGGAGGGTGCACAGAGAGGGGGATGAAGGGCGATGTGATGAGAGACGCGACTCGAGTGTGCGCTTCTGCCCTCGTCTGTCGGAAAGAAACACTTGTATGTGCCAATTACTGGGGCAAAACCAGCGAGACACTCAGTTAACCACAAGCCCTTCACTTCTCACCTTGTAAAATAATTTTTCCTGTTGCTGTTGAGGACCACGAGCTGATTCCCCACTGGGGCTGTAAAATAATTTCCTCTGTGCTCCCAGCTCTCTGGAGAGGTCTGGGCCTTCCCCGGGGGTCAACAAGCTGAGTAAAATGGAAGAAAGCTTAAGAGGGCATTTAATTACCCCTCCTGCCTCGGGGCAGGACCCAGCCATCCCTGATGGATGTTAATCTAATCCCTTCTAAAAGACTGGTCCCCGGGGGAGATGCCGCACTCTCCACGATCTGCCTCCCGTCCCCCTCGCTCCGGAGGGCTGCGTACCTGGACCATGGGGACCTTGCCACTTGGACCGCGGGGACCCACTGGCCTGGCCCCCATGGATGCCCCGAGGTGAAATGCAGCCCCGGGGATTCTTGGGGAGGATGCTGGGTCCCTGCCCGCCGTGGGCTGGGTATGTGACCAGGAGCAAAGTGGGGAGACAAAAGCTTTCGGGGGACCATGGACAGGCGCGGAGCTGCAGCAGCACGTCAGCTCCTGGCCCCGTTCAAGGTTCAGGTGCCCCCTGACCCCCGCAGAGCAGCTTTGCAGGGGGTAACTGCAACCAAGGAGGGCGATTCCCGGCACCGTTTTGGGAGACGTGGGGGGCTGAGAAACCCCCAGGTGACAGTGGGACACGTCACCTCTTCCCTCCCACCATCTTCCACCAGGTCACTGAGGCTGTGGGGTGGTGGGCAGGGTTCAGGGGGTGCAGGGGGTGCAGAGGGTGCAGCGGCACCTGGGTGGCTTTGCCATGCCATCTTGTGGCCACGCTGATGCCGGGGGCTGGGGAGGGCTGGGGAGCTGCAACAGGGGTGAGGATGAGCCCTACCACCATGTCCCCAACCCTGCGCCCTTGCAGAGTGGGGAGCTGGCCCCATGGGTGCCCCTCTGCACAGGCCTGGCCAAGACCTCGGGCCTGGAAGGGGATGGAAGCTCTGGGCTAAAGCTTGTCCCGCTGCTCTGGATTAGGGCAGTCCAGGAATGAGGCTGCTCCCGGGCTCTGGATCCCCGTGCAGTACATGTGGGGTTTGGAGCTGGATCTGGCCCCTGGTCCAGGTCCATCCCCGAGGTGGTGCCTGGGAGCTCTGCAGATCCAGCCCCGCCGGCCGGAGCCAGGGCCGACTGACGCAGCGAGGCTTTCCCGGACGGGGTGCGCCGTCACCCAGCCTGCCGTGCCAGCGGATGCGTTTTGTTCCAGTCCAAGAGGCGGGTGAATCCCAGGGGCCGCAGCGGGCAGGAAGACGTCCCACCCCAACCCGGCCCGAGCCCCGGGCGGCTCCCTTTCCTTCCCGACTCCCCGGCCTCTCCCAGGGGACCAGCAGCATCCACCGAGGCGGCCGGGCACGCTGGGGCTGGGGGCTTTGGGGAGGGCAGCGTCTGGGACAGGAACTGGCAGCCCCGAGGGAGCCGGCTTGAGCTCACACCGGGGCTGGCCCTGTGCACACACACAATGGCTGCAAGGCCCCTACATGCACCAGGAGGAAGAAAACTCCCCAAGGAATTTCCTCTGTCGTCGGCTCTGCCTAGAAGCTGTTCCTCGCCCTGCCGGGATGCAGGCGGCTAGGGCTGAGCCGGGCCAGGTCCGAGCCCCTCTCCGGCGGGTGGTCCCTGTTGGATGTGGTGGTCGCTGGGGATGGAAAGCCCTTGGGCAGAGCTGGGTACCCCGGATGGTCCCTGCGATGGCCCCGAATGTCCCTGTGGGGAGCCCTGGGCTGCAGGACCCAGCGCTGAGCCGGAGTCTGCCAGGGGTCTCATCCCGTCCCGCCGGGCTGTCCACACCTTCCATGCTGACACCACCCAGGGGAATTGACCGAGGCCGGAGATAAGGGGTAGGAGCTGCAGAGAACAGGAGATAACGGTATCTCTGTGCCTGCTGCTTTGCCTATTTCCAAGCTGTCCAGAGCGCTGATAAGGTGACAGTGGCTTAGAGACACGGGCAGAGATCTCCCCGGCCGAGCTGCAGCAGCCCGGGGCTATTCCTGGGATGCCCGAGGGGAAATGCCGGGTCGGGACCCTCCCACGGGCCCCCACGCTCCCTCCCACGAGTGTCCCCCCAGGCGTCCTGAGGGCCGTGCCGGCCCCGTGCTGAGGCCGCCCTGAAGGTGCCTCCCCCGTGTTGACTGTACACAGGGCTGTATTTGGGGAGCGCCCACGCTGCTTCGTCGGGGCAGCTCACCTGCCATGGGCACGTGCCACCGGGAGCGGAGGTGACCCATGCCAGCGCTGCCCTGCCTGCACTGCTCGGCTCTGCCTGCTCCCTGGGCATCCTGCCGGACCCCGTGCCCCTCTCCTGGGGATGTGCACACACACCGCTGGGTCCGGCACAGGAGTGGCTGGTGGTGCAGCAAAGATAAAATGTCCTCTCGGGGTGCCCTCCAGCCCCCCTTCACCCCCCCCCCCGGGGTGATGAGACGCTGGGCTGCAGGCACCTTCCCAGGCCTCAGCATTTCCCCTGTCTTATTTTCTGGTGGATATTCCTTCTAATGTGTGCAGGAGAGAGCAAAACCCAGATGCAGCCCCACCGGGCAGCGGAAGGAAGCTGTCCTCCCCCAGGCCAGCCATGCGGCTGCTGCAAGAGAAGCAGCCCCTTCACCAAACTGCGCTCCCCGAGCCCCGTCAAGAGCTGCAAAGACTTCAGGGGCCAGCGAAGCTCCCTGGGGATGTCCTAGCCCTTCTGCTCATGCCAAGAAGATGTTGCAGGAATGGTCCCAGCCCTCGCGGGGTCCCCTGGGTGCTGGGGTGGCATCCAGGGCTGGACATGCCAGCAGAAGAGCTGATGCCTTCAAAACCCTTAGCCCGGGCCATGACTTTCACGGCACGGTATGATTAAACCCAGGCACGGCCATGCTAAAACACCAGCACGGACCGGCTGCACTCCCAGCCCCCCGGGCTGCTGCAGCTGGGCTGGCGTAGGGGGTGTCCCAGCTGGGTGAAGCCGGGAGCCCCCCCCCATCTCCATCCACCTCCAGCCCTGCAAGAGCCTCTCGAGGTGCTTCTGCTGCTCCGGGCTCAGGCCACCACCACCCCTGGGCTCAGGTCCAGCTCCCATGTCCGGCGGCATGGGGCCTCCACTCTGCTTCTCCTTCTGGCAGGAGAGGAGGCGGCTGCGGTGGAGCGTGGCGCGAATGAACGCCGACGCTCTCCTTGGGTGGCAGCGCTGCCCGCCCGGCCGGGCGCTAGCAGGGACCTTGTGGGCATATTCCTGCCCAGGGAGGTCCCCTCCGCCACGCTGGCACCTCCGCGGACGTGCTCACCTGCGCTGCTCTGCCACCAACCTCGCCCGGGGTGGGTGCTCCCAGGGATGGGTGCTGCCAGGGGTGGGTGCTCCCAGAGATGGGTGCTGCCAGGGATGGGTGCTTCTGGGGATGGGGTCTTAGGGACGGGTGCTGCCAGGGATGGGTGGTCCTGGGAATGGGTGCTCTTGGAGATGGGTGCTGCCAGGTATGGGTGCTTCCAGGGATAGGTGCTGCTGGGGATGGGTGCTTCTGGGGATGGGTGGTCTCAGGGATGGGTGCTTCCAGGGATGGGTGCTGCTGGGGATGGGTGCTCCCGAGGATGGGTGCTCCCAGGGACAGGGGGTCCCAGAGCCAGCTGGAGGGCTCGGTGCTGCTCTTACATCCACGTCCTTGTTGCGGCAGGCACAGTGGCACACCGGCGTGGCACTGGCACCAGCACCGGCTGGTGTCCAGCTCAGGAAACGAGCTGTGCCAACACCAGCCCCTCCAGGAGCAAGCCCCTTTGCAGTCGTATTATCCGTGCGGTTTTCCTGCAGCTGCCAGAGACATTTCGGCTCTTCTAGGGGAAAATGGTGGTCAGCGGCGGGGCTGTTGCCCTGCACGGTGTGGGCAGCGGGGTGCCCGTGCCGTGGGGGCACAGCGGGCGTGGAGCAGGGTGGCTTGCACGCCGCTGGGGCACGGGAGCAGCATCGTTGCTTGCACACTTGTCCATGGATGTGCTGGCGCGTGGGAGGTCTCGGGTGCACCCAGCCTGACCAGGGACCATCGCCAGCTCCACACCTGCACAGCACCAAGTGCTGCCGGACCCCCTCCAGCTTGGTACCTATAGCGCTGCTATCTGCTTGCAAATAATAAAGGACCTGGGCAGATTCCTACCTGCCAGCTTGTGCAAGAGGGATCTCCCAGCTCTCAGCAGTGTAACTGAACTTTCTGGACTTTCACAACCCACAAAGCATGTAATTCATCTTCCTAATGATCAGCTCTCCTTCTATCTCTATAAATCTAACCTGGAAAAGGTTTACAGCTCAATAGTGCCACACACAGAGGCCTAGAGAAAATGAGATGGTGCTTTTTATGAGCTCTCCTCTCATTCCCGGTTCCTCTGGCAGCGCAAATAAATCATCATCCTTTCCCCTCTCCTCGAGAGCCGCTGCTCCCTGAGAGCAGCTGGGACCCAGCAGCCCCACGCTGAGTGACAGCGAAACAAGGGAGGAATGAGCACAGCTGCATCCATGCCAGGCGGAAAGCCCGAGACTTCATTTATTAATAGAGCTAATTACTGCAGTAGCAACAGCTCTCTGCAGCTCCCAGCGGGGACCGACAACCACCACTGCCGACACGGGTACGTCCCTGCGCTTGGGCAGAGGGACCTGGGTCTTCCTCCACACGCAGGCAGAAAGTGCTCTGGGTGGCCAAGGTCTCCTGGGACGTGGAGCCCGGCTGCAACCAGCCCAGTGAGCTCCAGCTCTGTGGTGGGGGAGCTCCGATGCGGGTCCTCTCCCGGGAGAGGGTTGGGGAGGGGGGGGAAACGGAGAAGCCACAAGATCTGCCCAAAGCCATCCAGCAGGCATGAGATGGAGCCACGAGCGAGACAACGGGCTCCTGGCGTCTTGAAAACGTGTGTCCTCGTTGGCAGAAGATGGCCCAAAGGCACGTGCAAAACCTCTCATTTCTTTGGAAGCACCTGCACAGCCCAGCGACTCCATCACCAGCCTCGGCAAACCATCCTCCCCCTCAAAGAGCCCCTCGCCCTGACCCTCCACCCGCTTCAGAAACAAGCCAGCTTGAACAGGCTTGGGTTATCAGCCGAGGTTTTGCCAGTTTCTGAATGAAGATGGACTTTACAGGCTCCAGAAATCCCTCCCTCTGACCCACCAGGGAGCCTGCCGCTCGAGCCTAATTTCTGTAATCGTGAAACTTTTCACAGCATCTGTATTTTGCATTAGTGATGCAAAAGAATCAGGCCTAAAGCGAACAGGGTCCAGGACACAGGTGTAATTCTCTGTCGCTGCGCAACCAAGTGCAGTGAAGGAATTAGAAGCAGATGTCAAACAAAAAGACCTTCAAACCCTTCCAAGCCAGTAAGCACACAGACCCCATGAACTCCCTCAGCCTCCAGGCCGGCCCAATTCGGACTTAAATACCTGCCCAAATCAAAACACACAGAAATTTAAACGGAAAAACCTTGCCTGTGCAGTATCTGCTGGATTTAATCAGGGCTCTGTTATACCAGTAAATGCAGGAGCCCTCCTGTGCTCTCTGCTTTTTTTCTACAACGGGCCACAGATGGGAAATGGCAGGATGGCCTTGAGAACTGGAGGGGTTTTGTACCGTGCGAGGATGCACCTTTGCACAACGCGTTTTCAAGTTCTTTCCAGCTCCTTTACACGAAGGAGCCTTCCCCATCAGCTGCAGGGAAAAAATACAGCGTTTCTCTTTGAACCATGCCCGCGCCAAAGCATGCACTGAGCTGTGCATCCCAGGACAGGCAGGACATCCCAGACCCGTGCGCCGCCCGGGCTCAGAGGCACGACCACAGCATGGCTCCGTCAGTCCCCAAAGTAGCGGGATCATGAAATAAACGCTCCATTTCAGGCTCACAAGGTGTGCGACCAGAAGCAGGCAGGCAAAAATCCTGTGCTGAGCCGGGGTTCTACCAAGTCCCCTTTGTGTCCCTGCAGGAGAGGGGACCCGGCAGCGGCTCGGTCGGGGGTCGCGATGCCCCCGGGGAGCGAGTGCTGGGATGCTGCCGCCTCCTGCGCCCGGCGGAGATGGGCAGGGGTGCTCGGGCCAAAGGGTTTGCTAAAGCCTTCCCGGGAGCGGTTTGCAGATCCCGGCATCTCTGCCGGGTTACGTCCTCTCGCCTGACAGGTGACGGTCGGTACCCCGACCCTGACCCTCCTTCTACAATTAAATAGATGTTTTTTGTGAAAAAAAAATGCCTTTTGGGGACACTGAGGTTGAAAAAAATCAACAAATTCAGGTCACACTTGAGAAAATGCTTGTGCTCAAAAAAAAAAAAAAGCATTTTTGAAAAATTTAAACATCCCATTTTCACCTTTTTGAAATGATATTTTCTCCCTTTTTTTATTTTGCAAGCTACCAACACCTTTAAAAAGACATTCAGAAGGGTTAAAATATCCTGTCTGACCACCCCAAAGATTTTCTCCCTCAAGTTTTTATTGCACTGAACAAAAAGAAAAACTTTTTTCTTCAAATAAACTTGAAACAATTCCTTCTCCTCCCCCTCTCCCTCCAGTTTTTTGGTTTGGCCAGTGAACGGAAAAATCAATTATTCGCACTCCTCTAGCCCGATAAAAAGCTTCAGGACTCCACAAAGAGTCTCAAGAGAGTACTTGCCTTGTACAGCAAATAAAACAGTCTCCGAATTTCCCGGCTCTCTGGCCTCCTCTCGTGTCACCCAAGATTTCGTGTCTCAAGAGGTACTTGCCTTGTACAGCAAATAAAACAGTCTCCGAATTTCCCGGCTCTCTGGCCTCCTCCCGTGTCACCCAAGATTTCGTGCCGAGATCGGCGCTTCTGCAGCGCTGCAGAGAGCAAAGGCGCCTCGGAGCAAAGGCAGCCGGCATCCTCCCTGGTGGGACCTCGCCGGCTGCAAAACGCGGCCGGAGCCAGGGCTGAGCCG
>NW_008796063.1:11327921-11335981 GCF_000699145.1 Aptenodytes forsteri
GGCTGCGGGGGGGGGGCTTTTTGTGCCTGGGACTTCCCGTGAGAACGGTGGCGTGGTGCGGTCTGCCTCGCTGCTGGGGAAAGGGTGTTGCAATCGTGTGAAGGTGGGAAAGCCGAAGGTGTTTCGGTACGGGCAGGGCACCGCTGCGTTATGCAACCTGTGATGGAAAGGAATGGGGAGACCCGGCCTTTGTTTCCGGCTCTGCTATGGGTTTTCTTGGCCACTTTGGGTGAGCTGCTCCTGCTTATGCAGCCCAGAGTGTATAAGGATGCCTTAAAATCTACTGATAAAGCTCTGCAGATGTTCAGCAGTTTGGCTGGCTGAAGTGAGATAGGGCTTGTAGGGAAATAATGGCTGTTATTAGACCACGGCTGTGACTGGGGGTGGCGGGGAGCGAGCTGTTTCTCAGCTCTGTAACAGAAGCTGCACGCTTCAGGCCGTGTCATTTTCTGCTTATAAAACTGAAACTTGTGTTTGTTAAGCAGTTTAGTCCAAAAAACAAGCAGTGAGATTTGAGCTGCCCCCGTCCTGTCGGAGACACGGAGCCTGGCAGGGGCACAGTGCTGAATGTGCCCCTTTGCCTAATGGCTTGCGGGGCTCTGCGGGGTTTAGAGCTTTAGTAACTTAAAACATATGGCTGGTCCCAGCTGCCAGCGCTGTATGGGGGCAGAGCAGGGATGTGCCTCGCGTAGCTCACGGACCCGGCAGGGGTTGTGGGTTCGTGGGCAGGCGTGGATGTTGATGTGCTCAAGGTGAGGCAAAACAGCAAAGAGCCTTCCAGGGTGTCACGGCAAGCCCAGGTGGCTCTAGTGAAGCCTTGTGGACTCCTCTCTGTGGGCTTGGTGGCTTTTCGTGGCTAATTGAGCCTGTTTTGATGATCTGAGCCAGCTGTGTAAAAGTTAATGTTTGTCTTGAATGTGATTTCAAAACCCTTGAAGGAGGATCCATGTCTTTGATCTGGCTGGGGAGAAAGGAGGGCCCGCGTTCCTGTAAGGAGCTGCGTCGTATTGGAAGTCATCAGAACTCCCTGCTGAAACTGGGATGCTGGGGATGGGTGATAGCAGAGCTGGGACAGCCAGCTGTGTCTTTGAAACGTGTGGGGGTTTTCTGGTAGGTCAAGTGAAATGGGAGAAATTTTCCTGTCTTCCATTTTCTGCTGGCGGAGGCAGGATTCAGCCCTGGCACTCGCTCCCTGCTGCAGAGCCGTGAATGGGACAGTGTCCCACCCGGGGTGTCGTGGGGCTCACAGCTGTGCTGCGTTCCTGCTGTGGTGGCATTAGTGTGTGTGAGTGTGGAAGTGGTGTGAGCAGGAGCAGCCCTGCCCCAGGACACCCTCTGGGATCGCCCTTCCTATTGCCTCAAAACAGCAAAGAACCTCTTTCCACCCTGCAGCAAAATACCCAGCACTGATGGGCCGTGGGAAGGGCAATGCCATGGCGGGTCAGACGCTGGCTCCTGCCGGTGGGTTAGAGCAGCCGGTTCGCCGTGGCCTCTCCTTGCGCTGCTGAGGTCCCCAACCTTGAATAAGTAACACTTCTCCATGTGCATCTGAAGCTGCAGTGGGACGGAGCCTGCAGCAAACAAGGCCTTGCTGTTTGGGTGTAACTGTGTTTCGAGCTGAAGCTGGCGGCATTTGTGTCTTTGTTCTCCGTTTTTTTCCTGGCCTTACCCGAGGAGAGAAGGCAGAACGTGTTCTCAGGGCGTTTTCATGTCTTGGATGCAAAATTGCATCCTGGCTCCTCGGTTCCTCGCCCGGGTGGGCAGTGGGTGTGTGGGGCAGAGCAGTGGGCTCCTGCCCTCACGCTGTGCCCGAAGCATGTGGGGGGTAGGAGCTGGGTGCTGCCTCTCCTGGGATCAGCTGGTGGGTGGCTTGTCCCGGAGCCCTGCGGCCATGGGGGCCGAGCTCCGGCTGGCCAGCCTCCGCCTGGCTTGGGTCCACTGTATGGCACCAAAAAATGGTGTTTCTGGGGGTCGTGACGGAGGGTAATGGTCTTCCTGGAGATGTGTGGTTTTCAGATGGCTCCTCGGTTCCTCGCCCGGGTGGGCAGTGGGTGTGTGGGGCAGAGCAGTGGGCTCCTGCCCTCACGCTGTGCCCGAAGCATGTGGGGGGTAGGAGCTGGGTGCTGCCTCTCCTGGGATCAGCTGGTGGGTGGCTTGTCCCGGAGCCCTGCGGCCATGGGGGCCGAGCTCCGGCTGGCCAGCCTCCGCCTGGCTTGGGTCCACTGTATGGCACCAAAAAATGGTGTTTCTGGGGGTTGTGACGGAGGGTAATGGTCTTCCTGGAGATGTGTGGTTTTCAGATAAGACCCATTCTTCCTTGTCTGGTGTCTCCGCACCAGTGTGGCATGCACAAAGGTGATCAGACTGCGCTGTTAAAAGGCGGTGCAGGAAAGCCTCCAGGTCCTTTTGCTGAGGCTGGCAGTGCAGCCCATGGGCAGAAGCATCTCTTTCGGAGCAGGAGGGATGAACTGAGCTGTTCCCAGTGGCACCATGAGCATCCTTCCTGGGCAGCTGGTGTTTGGCAAGGGTGGAAGGGCCCGGGCTGGCTCTGCTGGGCTGGTGCTGGTGTAGCTGGGGGTGAAAGTCTGTTTGGGTGGAGCTGCGGAAATCATGCGGCTGGGACCGGTGCTGAGAAGGTCCTGACGTGCCAGATGCGCAGGAGAGGCTGTGTCGTCTTCAGAAAAGCTGCGGACTCGAGGCTGTGACCATGGCTCGGAAACGGGTAGGGTGCTGGGCTCTGCCCGCCTTGGGCAGGACCTCACTGTGTGTCCGGCTGCTGCTTTGCCTTCCACCTAGCTGCTCTGTCCCCAGAATGATGTGCTGCCTGGGGAGTTTGTCACAGAGAGCCCCTTCTGCTTGTCCCCGCTAATGGGGAGAGGGCAAGGAGCTGCTCTGTGCCCGCTCTTCATCCTTGCCTGGCTCAGCCCCTGGCACTCATGGGGCTGGGGAGATGCTTGCTGCGTCGCTGTTGGGGAGCTTGGCAACAGGCAGGGCCCCGGCATCGCTCCCCGCTGGCTGGGGGGGGCAGCTTGCCCGTTCTGCCCTGCCGGGGCTGTGCAGCACTGTGGCAGGTCAGGGTGCTTCTGTGGTCCCTCTGTGTTTTGTTGTGGTCTGCAGGATCCTGCTCCCTGCCAATGATTGGGTGCTCCAGGCATTAGGGCAGCACAGTTAAACTGTGGGGACTGGGGGATGCTGCGTGGGACCCAGCATGTTTCTGCTGCACGCTGCCTGCAGGTGTTGCCCATCTGCATCTCCTGCCACTGCATGTTAGCTGCCTGCTCCCAGGTCCCCTCTGGGAGAAGTGGCCTTGCACAGGCACTGCCTTGCCAGTATCGGCAGCACCGTCTGATGTTGCGTGTAAATAGATCTGAAAGGGAGCAGACGGATTTTCAGGGGCTTGATGGAATAGCACCCTTCAGGCTGGCTACAGATGGGAGCCCTGGGCACGCTGCTGCCCAGTGCGGCGTGTGGAGACGGAGGCTGCAGCCTGCAGCAGATCAGTTGGTTCAGGACAAGCAGCCTTGTCTGCAGTCTATAAATTTCTTGTTGGTTGTTTTTTTCACTTGCAGATACCGGCTCTGTTGACCTTGAATGGAGCTTGCAGGGGAGTAAATAAATGCTAGCTAATTGCGCATTAGACTCGTTTGTCGCTTATAACCTTGGCGGTTGCAGTGTGTCTGGCCAGTGTGACCTAGATCAGAGCAGGAGCCCTGTAAGAAAGCCCAGCGCTGCTTTGGGGGGTTCCTGGCATGCCCGGGGGGGTCAGGGGTCTGTGGTCTTCAGGGTCACCCCACGGCTGGGGATGGCTGCTGAGCAGCATTGCCAGCGATACCACTGCTCCTCCTCCTCAGGATGAAGGCCTGTGCAGGGAGGAGATGGCCCAGCCCTCTGCAGCTGCTGGCAGAGAGTCTGGAGGTGGTTTCCCTTTGCCTGGCTGCTTGTGCATGTCCCGGATCTGCCCCGTTTCCATCACAGCCCACCCTGGAGTGATTTACCCCCCTGCCTGGCCATGGCCGGGATCGGCTCCTCCCGGCTCTCCCCGCCGCGCCGACACTGCGAGCTCCTTTCAGAGTCTCTGCCAGTCACCGATCCCCGCGAAGGAGCCGGGCAGCGGCAGGACAATGGTCCCCATTCAGCGCTGTCTGGAGCTGGATCCCAGCAGGGATGGGCCCGTCTCCCCCTCCCAGCACTGGGTTCCCTTATCTCTGCTGGCCCCTAGCACGGACTGGGGATGAATGTGCAGATCGGGTTGTTCCTTTCATAAATCCACCTGGGGTGGGGGGTAGCTGGTACACCGGTGCAGTGGCGAGCACCCAGCAAAGGCAGCCCAGCCACCGAATGCTTGCATGGGTGCTCGGTGCCTCCCTGTGCACCCCGGCTCTGCACCCTGCCCTGGTCATGGTGGGAGGAAGAAGCCCCAGATAAAGGAAATGAGGGTGTGCAGGACTGTTTGCTTGGTGGCACAGACTGTGTTGTCCCTCTAAGGGGCAAAACCAGGCAGCAGGGTTTCTGATGCTCGGGGGTCAATGAAGCAGCCTCTGAAAGCTCCTGTCTGAGCAGAGCGGGTGATCCTGGGTGGTCTGTGCAGCTACCCTGGGCAGAGCTGTCATGTGGGTTGCGGGACATGGAGTAGAAAGAGCCATCACCATCCTCACCCGGGGCTGCAGGCAACAGGCACTCCATCCTGGGGGTCCCCCAAAGCCGCACTCTGCCCTTCTCCCCCATCACTGATGTCTGGAAGTGACAGCAAACTTGCACCCTGCAGCAAGACCGAAGCTGCAGGAGAGTGTGGGGGAGCTGATGGTCCAGCTCCTGCCACAGCTGGGAGGTCCCTGGGTTTCTGCTCAGTTGTTCTTCTCCTTTCCAGGTTGTGCAGCGCATCAAAGCTGTGGAGACAGAGACGTGCTTGCTCGTGGTGGACAAGGAGACGGACGAGTATCTGTGCAGCCTGCGCCTGACATGCACGGAGGAGATGGTGCACAGCGGGATCCTGCTGAACTCCAGCATCTCGCCCACCAAGTCGGTGGGCAGCGACAATGGGGAGGTCTGGAAGCCGCAGCTGGATCTGAGCGGGGGCAGCCTCCAGCAGCACTCGCACAGCTTCTCCTCGCACGGCAGCAGGAAGGTGAGGGCAGAATCGGGCGGCGCGTGGGGCTGCTCTCTGGGCACAGAGCCGGGGAGCGGGTGCAACCACCCTGGGAGCACCTCCCTCTGCAAGCACGGCTTGCTTCCCATCAGAGAAAAACCTTCTGTACGTGGCTGTTGGCTTTGGGGACCCCGCTGTGTCCCGAAGCAGTGGGCGAGCTGCCCCTTGGCCTCATTTGCTCTTGCTTGAAGCAGCGTTGGCTGCTGGGGGGCTGCGCTGCTCTCTCCCCTCCTGTGCCCCTCGAGGGTCTTGTGAGTCCCAGGAGCTGCTGGGGGCCTGGAACAGAGGGGGCTGGTGGGGGGTCGTCAGCCCTGGGATGGGTGACCCAGCCTGGGTCTCGCTCCCCTACGGGGACAGGCTGCACGGACCAGGGACGTGGCGAAGCTGGAGCTCATGAATGAGCTTCTCTCTCCTCCATTATTTGCAGGAGGGAGGGAACATCTGGGGCGAATGTGTTCTCAGCTTTTTGCTTAAATAGGAAGGAAATTAGCTCTTTTTCAAGTGGCCTGAGTCTGGACTGTGATTCTGTAGTAAGTGCCTTTTATTGGCAAACTCCTTTCCAAAAAGGAAAGAATTTGGGGTGGAAAATGTCCAATTTCCATGGCTGCCTTGCTGCTGGGGCTGGGCTGGCGGAGACGGCGCAGCCTTGCGCTCGGCAGATAGCGGGGTTTGGTCCCAGCGCTGCCCTTGCTCGGGGTGTGAACGTGGCAGGAGCAGTGTGGGTGTCATGTGGCCGAGCAGGTGGTTCTGTCACCTCTCTGCAGCCGTCTGTCCCCCTCCCTTCCATGTCCCCACCCTGCACCCCCCCCATGCCGCTGGGCAGGGAGTGCTGGTGCTCAGCCGCCTCCTCCATTGCGGAGCCGCCATGGGCGCATTCCTCCTCCCCGGGAAGCTTGCAGGGGCTGCAGTGCCTGGTCAGCCTCTGCCCCCTCAAGAGGTGGGGTGGTGGCTGGATACTGGGCCAGAAGTGGCCGTGGGGCTGCCAGGAGGACATAGGTGGGAAAGTCAGGAAAGCTTCGTGTCCTCAGGAGCCCCCACGGAGTAACAGCTGAAGAAATTTCCCCGCGCAGATAAGAGGCAATGCTGGTCTGAGGCAGGAGGCACGTGCCTCTCCAGTGATAAGGAGCGGGTCTTGCCTCTGGTCCTCCCCTCCAGAACTGTTTGGCATCTTGCAGAGGAGGAGCCCCCCTTCCCTGGGGCTGGCAGGGGCAGGGTTGGAGGCAGGATTTTTTTCTTTTTTTTACTTATTGCATGATTTGAAGCTGTTTGAAGGTCCGTGTGATGATGATGGGTGCGTTTCCCCTGGAGGTCGGTGCAGTGGGGGGCTGGTCACCCCGGGACGGCCAGTGGGAGAGGAGCCGTTCCTGAGGCGAGGGGCGGCTGGGCATGGCCGGGGATGGCTTTCCAAGCTGGGGATTTCCTATCCTGTCTGTGTTTCGTTTGCTGGTTGCAATCCAACAGCGTGTGCTGACGGGAAGTCAGGCGAGGGGAACAGGACGGTCCTTTCCGGCCTTTGGGTTTCGGCTCCTCCAAGGAGAGGGTGGGACGGGGAGAGCCAGGCAGGGCTGGGGTGCGAGGGGGGAGAAGAACCCACGCTTCCCCTCAGAGGGGCTGGGGGGGCTTGGCCAGGGGTTTCTCCTGGGTCAGCGTGGCTGGGACATCTGGTGCTCGCTGTGCCGGAGCCGGGGCTGGCATTTGGCGGAGCCTGAGCTGGACAAAGGGAACTGACTCTGGGGGCGATGCCCCACTGTCTGGGGTTGGGGACAGCGGCTGCTGAGCGGGGCAGTGCTGAGCACCTCAGGTGCTTGCAGAGGCTCAGGTCAGTGGCTGGTTTGCTCCCGCCTCTGGGGGCGGCAGCTCTTTGAAGAGCTGGGTGCTGCAGCCTTTCCTGGCCAAGGTCACTTCTCTGTGCTGGGACCGTGAGTGACCCTGGTAGGAGGTCAAGGGTGGCCGGAGCAGCAGGACTTGCATCCTGCTCCTGTGCCTTGCAGTCCTGCTTGCTTCAAGGTGGTAATACCTGCTCCAGGCTCTTGGTCTGGGTGATGTGGCTCTCCTCCTAGGTCCAAAATGGCTGGAGGCCAGGGGAGCGATGGTGCACCCCAGTTCCTGCAATGGTCAGCCCTCCAGCACTGTGTCCCTGCATGGGGCAGCTCTAGCCTGACCCTAACCCTGCAGATCACCGGCACTGGGCCCATGTGGGGGTGCGCAGCTCCCGAGTGCGGGGGCTGTTTGGGAGAGATTTCTGTCCCTGCAGCGGGGCTGTGGCAGCTGAGGTCCAGTTAGAGACTTGCCTTCAGCTGGGTTTGGAGGGGACCAGGCTCTGAGCTGGGTGGCACTGGGAGAAGCTGGGCTTGGGCTGGCAGCTCTTCGGTCTTTTGTGTAGCTTCCCTGGAGGCGTTCAGTGAAGGAGGAGAAAAGGCAGCTCCCTTCCCCCTGCAGACCCCCGGCCCCATCCTGCCCCTGTGGGAATCCGGTGTCGATGCTCCGCGCTGCTCCCAAGGAGCAGCATTTTTTTGAGCAGCATTTGTTTATGTAAAGGCTGCAGTTTTCCTTGATTTGAGGCCAGGTTGTTCAGTGCAGCCTGGAGCAACAAGCAACTGAAACAAAGAGGAGGGAAATCTGGCACCCTGGGGCAGCCATAGCGATGGGCAGCTGGGAGGCGATGCAGCAGGCAAGGTGGGCATGGCCCTGCCAGCCTCCCCCATGCTGCCCCAGTCTTATTTTGCAAGAGGAGTGACACCCCCCCCCCCCCAGCGCCCCCCTGGGGGGGGTGGGGAGGTCAGTGCGCACCCCAGCAGAGACCTTGTGCTCCAGGAACCACGGTAATGCCATGAATAATTCAGCACGTATTTAAAATCAGGCTGCCTGCCCCGAGAGCAGGTCGGCGGGGCTGGCTGCCAGCAGATGCGGCTGT
>NW_008796063.1:11336002-11340236 GCF_000699145.1 Aptenodytes forsteri
CCCGGCACCCTGGGGACTCGTGGCCGCGGTGGCGCGGGGAGCAGGGTCTGCTGCAGGTCCACACCTGCTTGTGCTGGAGGGGTTTGCCTGCTTGCTGCCTGCCCCACGCTGTGTCCCTCGGGAGGGGAAGCGGCAGAGCCCGTGCCCCCATGCCAGGCACTCCCTTGTCCCAGACACGTTCTTGTAGCCACCGGGCTGTTTTCTGCATTTCCCTGGAGCTCTGGCTCTTGCCCTGCTGGGCAGCTGGCATTGAGTCCCCAGGGGTTTGGGAGGTAGCGGGCGGGGGGGGGTGTCGCAGTGTGGTGGGGGGTGGGCTCTGGGTGCGTTGGGCGCCGAGTGCTTGGTGGTGAGCTGCTTTGATTGCAAAGGTGCCTTTGGGGCAGCGGTGTGAGCCGGCAGTGGCTGTTAATTAAACGCCTGGGCTAACGGCATGTAAAAGGCGGGCGTGCTGTGGGGCCGGGCTGGCGCTGAGCGGTGCTGCCGGGTGCTCTCCTGGATGCTGCCGGCCATCCCGGAGGTGTCTGTGGTGCGCAGGCAGCGTGGCCTGGGGCTGGCAGCGCCTTTGCGGGCAGCAGCTGCAGCTCGGCTGCCCTTGCTCCTGCTGCGCAGTGGGAGGGATGTGCTGTTACTGGGACCCCCGTTAGGGCCACGCAGGCTTCATGAGCCATGTTAGCAACGTCCTTGGGACTTGCTGCCTCACTGCTTTCCCCAGGTGTGTTTGTAGGAGAAACAAGAACAGTAAAGTCACCAAGATGCGTTCGGGGTGATGCAATTCCCCTCCGTCTCTGCTCCGGTCACACCAAAGCACTGACTGTGGGGAGGGGTGGGTGTGCAAAGGGACCTTTACAACCAGCATTTATCTTTTGGAAAACAAATCTATGTCTTGTTTAGTAGCTCCTGGATTCAAGCAGCCTGTTGGGTCCAGAAATTTTAATGTGGGGGAATTAGTGGTTGTTAATCAGCCCCTGCTCAGGGAGGGATGGTGTCCCCCTTAGCATTGCTGCTGGCAAGAACTGCAAATGGCAGAGGGACACCCCTTCTCCTGCTGACACAGGGGATTTTGGTCTGCTCTTTGCTGTGACAGAGAGCAGGCGTTGAGCCTCCTGCGTGCTGCCGGCCCGCGCTTGAGAGGACCTGATGTGCCTGGGGACAGATGTGCTGTTTTCTGGAGGAGGATGGACGAGCGCCTGGGTGCCTGTAGGGACCCACAGGTGTGGGGCCAGTGCTGACACCGAGGCAGTAAATATTTACGCTTCTGTTTGGGTCAGGAATAAGAACTTTTTCTGTTGCAAATAAAACTCCGCGTTGCAACATCTTCAGCTGCCAGCTTTCTGCTGGAGCGCTGGAAGGGGAGTAACTCAGGACAGATGTTTTCAGAGAACTTTGCCAACTCAGTTGAGGCCCAAAATTTAGGGCTTGTAGAATAACCACAAAGATGTAATAAAACCTAACATGAGCAGAAATGTCTGCAGTAATTATGCGATTAAAAAAAAAAACAACCCCAAAAAATAAGTGCATGGTTTAAATTAAAGCACTTCCCTGCAGCATCCTGCACTCCCCGGGTGCCAGTGGCAGGGTCAGACCTGCGGGGAGAGGGGGGGGGGGGAGGACACAAAGCTCATCCCTGGTACAACCTGGGTGAGGTTCCTGCTGTGCAGGCAGAGGCTTGGGGAAACCCTCCGGCACGGAGCGCGAGGAGCTGTGGCCATGTCCCTGCAGCGTTCCCTGCCCTTCCCACAGCAGCTATTTTTGTGGATGCTGCCAGCCCGGCAGCGTTCGCTGCGGGTCTGAAAGGGCAAAGCCGAAAGGAAGCCGTGTGTGTGCCCCGTCGGCATAGCGATGCATCACCGTATGTGCTCTGCATTTCTCTGCTTAAACACTGCAGGTGCAGAAATGGCTTTGCAAAGTGGAGCTGCACCAGGGCTGCCAGGAGCTCAGGTTGCTGCCTGCTGTGCCTGGCTGAGGGCGTGGGATGGGGGTGCGGCTTCCCATGTCCCTGCTGGGGAAGGAAAGATGCCTGCAGGGAGCTGGGAGGCAGGACAGTGGGGCCAGAGACCCCCTGCCTCCCTGCAAAAATTGCAGTGGGTGCTGGGCTACGCAGGGATGGTGAGGGGTCTGGTTACTGCAGGAGCTCAGCCAAGGAGCGGCAGCAAAGCCGAGCTTGCTTCTGGGATTAGCGCTTCAATCCCATCCCAGAAGCATGAATTTGGCTGGTGTGCGGCAGAGCTGTGGGGAAGCCAGCAGCCCCGTGCCGGCACTGACCCCACTGCATTATTGATAGCACCGGGCTCACCGGCATCGTGTGTCACAGGGCCGGGCAGAGTCGGTGCCAGGGCCGCAGGCAGCATGGGTGGGCTCTGGAGCAGCTCCAGCTCACAGCATCTTGGGGACGGAGATTAGGGCACGTGGCAGCTGGCGGTGCCCTCTCTGGGGACAGCAGCAGGATGCTGTCCCTTAGCCTGGTGGGGTGGTGGCCCACACCAATCCGGGCCACAGGAGGCTGTGCTGCACCTCGAGCTTTGCTTGGAGGAGCCTGGAGTGTTTTGCTTTCCTGGGAGCCTGCCCCTTTCCCGTGCAGGCAGCGATAGGATAAATGCCTAAAAATAACTGACTTTACAGACCGTTGGTCCCTCTGATAGCCCAGCGACTTGGTGCTTGCTTAGAAAGGAGCAGGATGAGACCTGTTTTTGCAGAGCCCCCTTTGTGTGAGCATCAGGGTGTTTCAGGAGTTGGTTGCAGTTCTGCTCCCCCCATGGTGCGCGGGCGGCTGGGAGCAGTGGGGTCTGCGCCGCTCGAGGGGCGGCACGCTGGGGGCTCTGCATCCCGTAGCCTCGCAGGTCCCCATGCTGGGACCGAGGCAGCCCCAGCCTCGTTCCCCACGCGGTCCCGTCTGCTCGCCCTTTGTCCATCGGCAGTCTGTTACCTCTGACTTTTGTTCGTTGGTTTTTGGTATCAGTTTGGGGCTGGCATCGCAGTGCCACTGTCTGCAGCGGGGTTTGCTGGAGCCTCAGCTCGGGTTGTGATGAGCCCGCGGAGGAGCGGCGTGTGCTGGGTGTTGCCGCAGCACTCGGAGGAGGTGCCGACAGGGATCTGAGCCTCGTCCTGCTGGATGTAATCCAGATACGAGATGGGACACTGACCCACAGTGTTGTAAGGTGAAGAAAACAGTGTGTTGCTCACCGTGCTGGAGCATGGTGGGGTCAGCCCTGGCTCCCGACCCCCCAGGTCCCGCACACTCATATCCTCTCAGTGCTGTGGGAAGGGGGTTTGGATACAAAACGCTTCCTTCCATGTGGACTGTGGCTGTGTCCCATCACCCAAAACGCCCAGGAGCTGCGGGTGGGCTGTGGGGACAGAGGGAGGGGGCTGAGCAGGCATCCCCTGTCCACAGCTTGCCTGCCCGGGCTCGGTGCAGGCAGCAGGTCCCACAGAGGAGCTCGGCTGGGGGGTTATTTTTGTGCTGGTGCAGCGCAGGAAGCCCCTCCCGGGGAGGAGAGCATCCACCCCACGGCAGAAACTTCCTCTGCCGCGATATTTTTAGTGAAATACAAAGCGAGTGGAAGGGAGCGGGAGGCGGGAGGCAGATTAGCATCGGGAGGAGCTGCGCCCTGCTAAAAGCCTTTGTTCCCGGGGCCATGCGCTCCCAAGGGACACCCAGTCCTACGAGGGAACAGTGGAGTCACCCCTGGGACCTGCCACCTCCCTGGGAGGGGGTGTGTGTGTGTGTTTGCATCCCGGCCCATTGCCTGGTTGCAGAGTGGTGATGCTGCTGACACCAAGAGATGCTGCATGTGGTCCAGCCGGTGGTGTTCCCTTCTGCATCCTCGAGTAATCAAAAGCTT
Source organism: Aptenodytes forsteri (assembly GCF_000699145.1). NCBI lineage: Eukaryota > Metazoa > Chordata > Aves > Sphenisciformes > Spheniscidae > Aptenodytes > Aptenodytes forsteri. The sequence goes on from NW_008796063.1 coordinate 11,339,845, forward strand.
TCCCTCAAAATGATTTGAAAACCAGTATTAAATGGGAGCCATTCAAAATGCAGCTTGCTCTGGCGCATCTGGTCCCGGCCCCCTCTGCTTGCAGGGATGCGCTCGAGCAGCTTGCTTTGATAACAGCCTCACTTACAAGTGGGCTCCTCGCCAGCTGTTTAATGGTTCTGTTCAATAGTAAAAATATTAAATGGTTTCGAATAAATTAAAAATCTTCTGGCAGAATCAGGGCCTTCTGCATGTGCCCTGGCGGCTGCACAGAGCCTCTGCTGTGACTGCTCCATCCCTTGGAGTTTCTCTGGGATGGTCGAGCTCGTGGTCCTGTCATGGCTGAGGAAACCTTAAAATGATATTGTGGTGGGGTGTTTTTTTTTTTTTTTTTCATTTTTTTT
>NW_008796063.1:11340479-11348284 GCF_000699145.1 Aptenodytes forsteri
TTGTGGTGGGGTTTTTTTTTTTTTTTTTTTGCATCTGTTTATTCCCAAGACCCAAATTAGTTGTGGAGGAGGGGGCACAGTGCACGTTTCCAGCTCTCTTTAACCAGGACTGTCCCTGGTGCCACCGTGCAGCGTGGCTGGATAAAACACCTCCGGGTGTTTCACCCCAGACCTGGCGGTGCTGTGGGCGATGCTGCGGGTCTGGGTGAATCCCAGCCCCCTGGGCACGGGGCTGCTCCCACCCGGGGGAGAAGGTGCCTGCATTACGGCATTGCTCGTGGGGAGTGGAAACACATGAAGCAAAGGTGCTGTGCATATGCTGACTTACAGCGTGCATTCCCGGGCCGGAGGGGGCCAGGGCTTCCAGCTGCTGGCCGGGCACGCCCGACTTCCACATGAGGTTTTAAAGAACTCCTTTTAATCCCTAAGGCAACATCCCTTTACTGCTTGCAGCCCTAACAGCACGTAAGTGTGATGCGATGGCTGTGGCATTGCCTCTGTGCGCTTTGTTCCTGCCCTTTGGTCGGGGAGACTGAGGCTGTGAGGTTGAGTGATTTACCCAGCACTATAGGAGAACTCAGTGTATAAATTAAAGTCTGAATCAAGCCAGTTTTGGCTCTGAGTCCTTGGCTGTGTCTCTAGGTACGGAGACTTTACAGGCAGTGGTCTTGGGAGACTCCAGGTTGGGATATGAGAGAGAGAAAGTTAAACTTGTAATCAGCAAAGGGCTTCTCCAGATCCACAAGTCTCTATAAATAAGGAATTAAAACCCAGGTTGTCGACATAATTATTTCTGGCAGGATCCATATCGTAATTTAATTTCATTACAGCTTTTGCCTGGACTCCTGAGTGTTTTGATTCCACTGCTGTGTACGTTTAAACCGTAACCAGACTTGGAGCTGGATTTTGTTGGCTAAACATCTCTTTTCCCACTAAAACCTTGCAGAAGTTTGTTACCAGGTAAAATAAGCTGGTGCTAGGTGTCTGTTAGTGGTGAGTCTGTGAAAGCCAAATTGAAAAGTAGTTTTATGAGCAAGGGGAAGGTAAGAAGGATGATTCCCTGTAGGTACCGGTGCTGCAGTAGTGCGCAGGGATGCTTTGTGGGCATCTCGGGCTCCGGCTGCCCGGCCAGCGATGGGCAGCGGGTCTTTCCCTCGGTGGGGTCTCCAGCCCCGGCACTGAGCCGTCCTGTGCGCTGCCCCGTGGCCAGGGATGCTTGAGAAAGGAGTGGGACAGGGAGCAGCAGTGTGTTGGTGTCCGGATGCGGTCCTGGGCCCCTCCGTTGCCGTCTGCTGCAAACCCAGTTAACTGAGGCTCACCGCCTGCATGGACCCGGCAGGAGCCCTGCTGCTCACCCTGTGGCGTTATGTGATTTAAACCCTCTTATGGACTTACGGGGACTAATCCTGTTAAAGAAACGAGCAGCACAAAAGGCGGCAGGAGGGCTAATCCCTCCGCTCCTGCCTTGGCGGGCTGAGCTCCCACCCCGGGGTGTGCTGCAGCAGCTCTTCCCGCAGCCCTCGGACGGGGCCGTGCCACCTGGCTGGACTGGCATCCCCTGGGGTGTGATGCTCTGCTGTGGGGCAGGTCTCCAGTGGCTCTTCCCAAGCCCCGGCGGCTCCTGCCTTGCTGTGTCTGCAGCCACCGTGGCCGGCGCGGGGCTGGCTCGCTCGCACGGGGCTGGCGGTCCCTCGTGAGCAGCCAAAGGCCATCCCAGGTAAACCAGTTAATTCTGGCCCTGTGGTTGTTCATGGTTAGCAGGATTTAATTAAGACAAGCCCTAATTAGTTCTAAGTGGGGTGAATAGTCTGCTTTGCCTGGAAGAGTTCCCTGCTCTTGTCTGGCTGCTGTTAATGAGCGCAGGGCTCCCACTGACGTCAGAGGGCTGAGTCTGTCCTGGGGATGGGGGTACATGGGAGACCCCGTGTCGTGCTGGAGAGGTGCTTGGGGCAGCCCGAAGGTGGGGATAAAAATTGCCTCGTGCCACTCCTCAAAGCGGCTGCTGGGTTTTGTTGGGCACCCGGATCCATCTCTCGGTTTTGCAAGCGCTGTGCCGGGACCGTTCCTGGGGCGGCCGCTTTCCCTGCAGCTTTCTGGTCCTCTTCAGCCCTTCCCATGGCCACGGATCGCAGCGTGCTCAGAGCCCCGCAGCCGGCATCGGAGTGTGCCCGGCACCGTGCACCCGCCTTCGCTTGGGGTTTATCAGCAGGAGCAGCCGGAGCCTGGCGCTGGCTCCGGGGGTTATCGCAGGAGGTCCTCCTGCGCTGCGTTGGAAATGCACTTTGTCCTGGACCACCCGCCGCTGCGCGGGGCTTTGGCAGAGCCGCCTCCGAACCTCCTTATCTGCCCCAGCACGGAGGTGCTGTTTGGCTGCCCCGGCTGGAGATAAACACCAGCCCCTCGCCTGAAGAGCAGCGGCTGGGAGGGTGCTCAGCTCCCTGCACCCTTTAGCAAGCAAGGGGCATCTTCTGTGGCCTTTTCATTTTTAAGGAGCTGAGTTTAAAACGTCATTTTTGAGCTGAGCATTGCAGCAGTATGGACTGAGTGAGCGAGCCCTGATTTTCCCTGATTGCATCAGGTCTCAGTTTGATTCTGTGTTTTCCAGCAGTGTTGTGGGATGGAGCTGGCACCAGCATTTTGCAGTGTTGCTGTGGAAGGAGGATTGAGTTGTGTGGAGGAGGTTGAGAGCTCCAGGCAGAGCCATGGACTTTGGGTGCTGTACCTGGATCAGCTCCATGAGCAGACTTTGTGCAAAACCTTTGAGTTGTGGGTTTTTGGGAGGAGGGGGTAGCTTGTGTGTCAAGCTGAGGGTCGGGAGCGAGGCCCCTCACTCCTCCTTTTTGGAAAATTGCACCCCTGGATATTTTATTGCAGGATTTTTAAATACAAAAGGCCTTACATTTGGTTAACCCCAAGTGCGGGTGCCACAGCGCTGGCTTTACTTTCATTATAAGGAATGCAGAGGATGTTTGGAGCCCTCCCCCTGCCCTGTTTCCTCCAGCAAGCCGTGCCGCCCGGCCAAGACAAATATTGGTAGTAAACTATTGAACTTCCCTGGTCCCAGTGCTCCCCGGCGCTCACAGAGCAGCGCCTGTTCTCCCCCCTTCCCCGGGCAGGGGCCGGGCTGGGGTGGCACAGATGTGTCCCCATGCTGGGGACAGCCGGGGCAGTGAAATGCTGCTGTGCGGCGGTGGGAGCTGGAAGGTGTGCGGCGAGCGTGCAGCGAGCGTGCAGCGTGCTCTGCGGAGCTGAGGCACCTGCGGGGCTGCACCCAGCTCATCCTGCCCTGCATCCATCCCACCCACCACCCCAACCTGGGCATGGGGTGAGCTTGGTGGTGGAGCAGGGGGGAAGGTCAGCCCTGAAGGGCCAGTACGATGGCTTGCGTGGTCTCTCTCTCACCCTGCATGTGCTTTATTGGGCTCTGCAAGTCTAAATATAGCACCCGGGGCCAGGGGAGGCTGCGGGGGCTCGGGGGGAGGACCGGGAGCCGTGTCCTCGCTGGCCCGTGATGCAGAACACAGGCTTCCCTGTCCGGTGTTAGAAGTCTTGGCTAACAGCCGGCTTTCTGCAGGCCCCTGCCGGGGGCTGTACCCTGTCCCCAAAACCCAGGCTTTCAGGGCAGCTCTCAGTGGGTTTGAGCAGGTTGGTGCTGGCCCCCCTGGGCTGTGGCTCACAGCTGGCACTGCAGCAGGGAGGAAGCAGCTGTGGGACGTGGGGTGCAGTGCGTGGTCCCACAGTGGCCACGCTGTGTCACGGTGTCCCCTGGGTCCTGCACGGGTACTACAGCACAGCCATGCAGCCCGCAGGGTGAAAACCAGGAGTTAAGAGCTTGAGTAACCTATACCCTTCAGAAAATATCCTTCCTTCCCTGGGTGTGCGACCACAGGCTCTGGGGAAGGGAGCAATGTTCTCCACGGTGCCCAGTGCTTCACACGAGCCCCTGGTGCTCCCTGGCACATCGCACGAGAGCCCCCACCTTCTTGAGGGGGATTTCCCCCAGTGTCGGTGGTGCTGAGCTGGTCACCGTGGTGCAGCCACACGTGCCCAGCGCAGGGCTGGGATGCCTATGGCTGCAGCTGGGGCTCCCCGCTGCCGCAGGAGTGCAAAGCTGGTATGACTGGATTCCTGCTAATGACCTGGGGTTATTAAAGGCAACAAATGGGGCCAGCATTAATGAATGGTTTGGTGATTGCTCAAGGCTTGGCTTCAGCGAGAAGCTGAGGAGTCCAAAGGGCAGGCCGATACGTCGTGGTCAGCGGTTTTATGGTGCGCAGCTCTGGCCAGAGCCTCCGGCTGCAAGCGAGCGTGAGCTCGTGTGCGGGATGTGCTTTGGGCCCTGCCCTGGGCAGGAGGCTCTGTTTGGGATCCGTTGCCTGTCCTTGGAGCAGTGCTGCGGATGTTGAGATGTGCTGCTGTGGGTGGCAGTTGTGTGTCCGATTTGGGGTGTTGCGGAGTGGGGCACGTCTCTCCCCCGGGGGCTGTGAGCTCCCCACTGCAGCATGGCCCCTGCAGACGGAGGGAGCACCATGCGATCAGGGAAGTTCGTTCCCAGCGTCTCCCACTGCCTTCCCATCGCCCACAGCAATCCCTCCCCTTGCCCCGGGGGGTTCATGGCGAGCGTGGGAAGGACTTTTCCCCCTGTTCCAGCGGCTCAAGCTGTGGTTTGAGCCCTGCGCAGAGTGACCGATGCTCCTTGCCTCCTTTCCCTCCTACCCACTGGAAAACAGATTCCTCTAGATCTGATGAGATCCCTTTGCATCCAGAATGGACATCCTGTGTTTCTCCTCTTGGACAAATCCCAGCCTGCCAGGATCTCTGCTGCTGCCCCACGTTGTCCCGGAGCCCATCCCTTTGGAGCAGGGGAGCTCGCCGGTATCCCGGCTGCGCGTTCCTTTGGCAGATCGTGCTGGAAAAGTTGTCTCTCAAAGAAAACACATGCACGTGGCGATTTCGGTCTCCTCCGTCCTCTCTCCCTCCCTCCCTTTCTCTCCCTGGGCTGAGCCAGCTGCTCCCTGCTCCCAGCCAAGCCTGTGCTGCTGTTCCTGGCTCCAGCCCTGCCTGGGGGAGAGCGTGGGTGCCTTTGCTGTCTGAGTCTGCTCAAACGCCAGCAAATGGGGGGAAAAAAAGCTGCTTCTTGTGGCTGAGAAATTCCCCAGCTGTGGGATTGCCGAGCAATGGCAGGGACAGCTCGGCCGGAGGCATCCGCTGCTGGGGGGATCAGACAGACCCCACGGAGCCGGACCGGGCTGGCGTCCCTGCACCAGCCAGCTGCTCTCGCTGGGGGACGTGCCTGTCAGGGACCCTTGCCTGGGGTTGTCCCTACCGGGGACGCGTGGTCCTCACCAGGACATGGCCCCGGCTGCAGCCCCTCTCCTGAGAGGCCCCTTTGTGCTCAGGGATTTCAGGGACGTGTGGTCCTCACCAGGACATGGCCCTGGCTGCAGCCCCTCTTCTGAGAGGCCCCTTTGTGCTCAGGGATTTCCATAATGCTATGGCTAGAGCTGTGGCATAGTGCCGGGGATTTCGGAGAGGGGCAAATCCAGGCTTAGCCCCTCGCCTTAGGGCATCAGCAGCTGATGAGGTCGGGCTCTTATTTCTTTGGCAGAAAATTGCTTAAAGGTGAAACGCTGGTGGGAGGCTGTGAGTGAAATGCTTTTCCCATCACCCTGCTCTGATGCAGGGTGCCCGGGGTGGGGCAGGAGCTGCGCCGTCCCGTGGGGCAGCCCAGCCTGGCAGGCACTGTCACCGCGGGCTGGAGATCAGGCGTCCTCCCCACCCTTCACATCCTTCCTGCCCTTGTTTTCTCCTGCCCGGCAGTTTCTTGGGATAATAACTTTTTGTCGTGTCTGGGGCCGTGGCCGAGGTCCAGCTCTGCGGCAGGGCGCTGGCACGGTCACCCCGCTCTCCCACGGGTTTTGCATCCCAAAGCACCTGAAAGGGACCAGGTTGGGGTACACGGGCTTGGGGGAGACCTGGACACTTCGGTGCACAGCTCAGGGAGGGTGCGTACCTCTTCATGCCGCTCCCGCAGTGCCAGGGAACAGTGAAGGACCTCATTAATTTTTTCTGATTGCTTTTTGCATTGCCCTGGAAAGGGCTGCTGGGGGCTGAGGGTCACCAGTGACAAGCCACACCATCCCCTCCGCTGTGTCTGAGGGTTCAGGGCGAGTGCCCCGGGAACGGCGGGTCCCTGCCAAGGCTCTGGCCGTCTACGGGCATCATCCTTCCCCTCCGCTGCTGGAAGGAGCCGTCCTGCGGGCGTGGGGTTTCCATTGCACGGCTAATCCTCCTCCTCGCAGGGGCCGCCGTCAGGCTGTGACCGAGGGCATAGCAGGGACCCAGCATCACCACGGCCAGCCCCAACTTGGGTGCTCCCATCCGCTGCAGCAGACCCGGCAGGGGCTGGAGACTCACCCACTGAAAATATCCAAATTACCAGATCAGCTGTGGCTTGGCTGTGGGTCCTGCTGAGTACCCGTGGCTGGACGCTTTCCACTGCTAATTGGGATCGCTCAGCTGTCTCCTGGCTCGCCTGCCGTCCCCGCTCACTCCCTTTGTGCTGTGTGTTGGCAGAGAAAGCGGCGGGACGCGTCCAAAGGGCGCTGGGCGTGCGTGCTGGTGCAGCCCCCGCTCCTCCAGCAGCCCCCCCGGGCAGAGGCACAGCGCCTGGCTGAGCCCTCCGGGGCTGGCGTGAGGATGCTGGGGCAGCAGTGCTGCAACTGTTGAGGAGAACAGCGCAAATCTCAATGTCTTTTGCCCTTTAAAAACAAATAATTTTTTTGATGCTTCTGTCACTCAAACCCAGCTGGAACAACTTAATTAATTGGAGCAATTTGAATAATGGAAGCAATTTAAATAAGCTACAAAAGCCCAGACCTCGCGTTCGGGGCAGGCAGGCGAGGTGCCTGGCAGTTTGGGTTGGTGGGGACACGAAGCTTTGACACCGAGGCGAGGGACGGCGGCACGGTTTGTGCCGGCGCTGTCAGGAACCTGCAGCACCCCTCCTCTCTTAACTCTCCTCCTTTTGGGGTATATCGCAGGCCCTGCCGAAGGGCATTTCATGGTAGCTCAGCTGTGCTTGAGCCCCTCCTTTCCTCTCAGGGCAGGGATTGCTGTGGGCGCTGCCGCAGTCCCTGCTCGTCCCCGGGGAGCACCCAAAACTTTCTCCCGGCTGTTGCTATGTGGAGGCAGCCGCCACCGCTGCCCGGGAGATGCTGTGAAGCAACGAGCTTTAAGAGCGAGAGTCAGTCAGGCTGTCAGGTCTGTACTGGAAGAACAAAGCGAGGTTTTTCTCTTGACGGCTGGTGTTGGAGCCGAAACACCTCCTCGGCTAACGGGGTGGGCGGTAATTAGAGTTGTGGCTGTATAAAAATGGAAGCAGGTTGTTTACGGAGCTGGTCCTGCCTGAGGATTTATTCCTGGCCTGGCTGGTGGAAAAACCTCCAAATTACCCCCCTTCTGTAGGTGTTGGGGGAGGGTCTCGTCAGCCAGGGCACCTCTGATGCTGGAACCACCACCTTTCTCCTCAAACCCGGCTGTGGCCAGGCGCCTCGCGGGGGAGCTGGTGCCAGCTCCCCTCCCCGTGCTGGGGTGTTGGTGGGACCGCGCCGCAGCTCTGCGAGGAAGGGGAACATCTGCTTGTGTTTCGGTGGGCCTGGCGTCCCACCAGCCGCCTCTCCCCTTCCCCCTCCTTTATTTATAGCATTTCACCAACATCTGGAGTTTGAGCCGATTCAGCGCTGGCTGACTCTGAGCCGGGGGATGGACCTGGGTGAAATGTGTGCGGCCGGGGAGGGGGGGAG
>NW_008796063.1:11348603-11350859 GCF_000699145.1 Aptenodytes forsteri
GCCCTCCCCAACAGCCTGCGGGGGGCCGCGGCATCCCGGTGTGGACCTGAGGACCATCCAGGGTCCCATCCGGGAAGCCCCGGGAGCATCCTTGCTCTGCTTTTCCCAGGGATGGGCGGTGGGGACAGTGGGAGAGCTGCTGTGTCTTCGCCCTGCGGCGCAGACCTGGGGGTGCTCTGCCTCCCCCCTCGCAGCGCTGCCGGCCGACGGTCCCACTTTCTGGCTGGGTTTTGAGGCTCCTTTGACATTTGCTGTCAGCAGTCAGTGGCCCCCCCCTCCCCCCCCCTCAAAGTGTCACCGAGGTTCCCTGGCCCCGGGGGATGCAGGGCTACAATAGCCCCCTTTCTGGTGCTGCTTTAATGGGAAAATTTGAGTCATTCCTGAGGGAAGGGGAATGAAAACCAGCCCTGCTGTAGCAGGCGGCGGATCCCTGGCACGGCAGTGAATGGAGGCAGTAATCCCGCTCCTGGCCGTGGCACGGGCCCAAAGCCTCCCTGGGTTCTCACAGTGAGCAGGGCTGTGGGCACCGCTGGCAGCCGCAGCGAGAGCTCCCGCTTCTCCCAGCTTTCCTCATCTTTGTAGCATGAAAGACAGCAGGTTTTCACGGCGGGGATGCGGGGACCCCCCCTCCCCTTCCCAGATCAGGGCTGTAAGCATCTGCTTAAAGTTAAGTGCATCCCTAAATCTGAGTGAAGGCAGCAGCCTTTGAGCTTCCAACAAAATTGTAGTAATAATAGCGGCAATTAAAGCTTGCCCGCGGCTCGGCTCAGCTCAGCTCCCAGTATAACCCTTACTGCCAAGGGAGGGTGCCTGTGTTAGGGCGGGTGTAAATGGGCCCCTTGTTCTGGCGGTGCTGCGGCCCCAGGCCCCCTTCCTGCGCAGGTTTCTCCCCCCGCTCAGCTCCTTCCCGGCTCCCAGCATCGCCCCTCGCTGCTCTGCCTGCCGGTGTTTGCGTTGTGGTCAGGATCCCGCGCTGCTGGAGCTGACCCTTCTCCTCTGCAACCCCCAAAAGGCGGCCGTGCGTCCCTCCCGTGCATCGCTTGGTGCTCGCTGCCTGCAGCAGAGAAGCCGAAGTGCAGGGATGGAGAGGTCCTGGCTGGAGGCGAGACAGCAGGGATGGACACTGAGGCCCTGAGCAGTGTCCCTTGTCCCCCAGGGACATGTCGGTGTCCTGAGGCAGCCATGGGGCAGGATGGGAGCCTGGTGTCCCCCAGCCCCAGTGGGCTCCGCCAGTGGAGGTTTTCTTTTCAGGGAGCAGGCGAGCAAAGGAGCCATTTTCTGACCGAAACCACATGTGAAAGGAGAGGAAACGCTATGGGAGCTGACTTAAAAGAAAATATGTTAACAATGTAAATTAGGCAGGAATGCTCCTGCCTGTGTTTTCTCCAGCTCAGCCGAGCAGAGGCGGAAAGGCTTGACGTGTCGCAGGGTGATCCGGAGCCTGGAGTGCGTCCAGGCGGTGCAATTCCTAACAGCGGCGATTAGACCCTATTTGGCTGCCCCCAGGAAAAGGGCAAAGCCCACCGCGCTGGGCCATGGAGGGATGGGGCTGGTGCCAGGAGCAGCTCCGAAAGCGCTGGGGGGTGCGGGGTGCTGTGGATGAGGTGGTCCCAGGCAGGATTGAGCCGATTAGGTGGTGAGCCCTGATCTCCGGTGATTATGTGCTGTGATGGAGCTGAGGTGGCCATGATGCCCACGGCAGATGAGCTCAAGCTCGGCTTGAGCAAATCCCCGTGCCGGGGGGAGCGAGCGGGGCCGGAGCTCCTGCTCCCATCGCGGTGCTGCCATGGGACGCTGCCGTGAGACACCGCGCGCTTCCCGGCTGTGCCAAGAGCATCCCTCCAGCCTTGGAGACGGTTCAGGGGGCAAACACTCTTGCTGAGGTGCACAGCAGCATCGTGGCTTCGGCGAGTTGGTCTGCAGGAGCTGCTCTGCCCTGCAGTGTGCCGGGACCCGCCGGGCTCCCGTGGCAGATGGTACCGACCTGGCCTTGGCCGCTAGACTAGCTCCATGTCTGTGCGTGTGTGTGCACTCAGCCCTCCTCCTCCTCCTCCTCTTCCTCCTCCTCCCCTGGAGGACCTGGGAGAGCCGGCTGTCCACGCTGGCACCAGTGTTTTATTCCTGGAATAAACCCCTAAAGCGTGACTTGTCAAAGCGTTTCAGCCCATCGCAAGGAGCTGCGGGGCAGAGGGGCTGGAGACAGTCCTGGGACCTGGCCACTGCTGGCTTTCAGCATCCCAGGTAAGGAGAGACCTG
>NW_008796063.1:11351063-11351635 GCF_000699145.1 Aptenodytes forsteri
CCTCCTCCTCCTCCTCCTCTTCTCCCCCTCCTCCTGGAGGACCTGGGAGAGCCGGCTGTCCACGCTGGCACCAGTGTTTTATTCCTGGAATAAACCCCTAAAGCGTGACTTGTCAAAGCGTTTCAGCCCATCGCAAGGAGCTGCGGGGCAGAGGGGCTGGAGACAGTCCTGGGACCTGGCCACTGCTGGCTTTCAGCATCCCAGGTAAGGAGAGACCTGTGGCCATTCCTGTGGCTTTTTGGGCTGGGCTGTCCCGGGCTGGGCTGCCGGCAAGTTTGCGTCGTGCAGCCTGCAGCATCCGTGTTCCTGCTCAAAAGCACGTGCCGATGCCCGTGTGACGGAGGTCTTTGAAAAGCCCTTTTCATCCCCATTCTTGCTCAAAGTCAGGCTGCGGGTGATGGTTTGAAGGCACAGGTTAGTTTTGTGAGTCAGTGCCCTTTGGGAAGGTGGCGGTGGTGGGCCCGGGCCAGGGGGAGCACGGGGGCAGCCCCGTCCCAGAGCTGGAGCTTGAGGCCGGGTCAGCGGTGACGGCGAGCGGGTCTCTGACACATATGGCTCGTGGCAATTAGCTG
>NW_008796063.1:11351955-11355575 GCF_000699145.1 Aptenodytes forsteri
GAAATGGGGATGGTCTCGGGCACTGCAGGGAGCTCCACGGGGGTGACACGAAGCCTGTGCTGTGGCATCCCAGTGAGCGGGGGGGGGGGGTGTCCCCAGGGGACCCCGGTGAGCCAAGGGGTGTCCCTGGGGGTCCCTGGCTCCCAGCAGCAGCACTGGAAACTCTAAGGGAAAAAAATCAGATGCTGCAAGAGTTGCAATGAGATTGTGAGAGCTGGCAACACCCAACCAGGGTGGTTTTTTTTTTTGTTGTTGAAAGCATTTCATTGTTATTTAATGTCTTGTTTGTGCATTTTTAAATGGACCAGCTTGAACAGCGTTTCCGAAACCTTTTTCCTTCTAAAATGACAATGATTTGCCTCAAGTGGCAGCTCCAGGGGTGGTGTGCCAATGCAGCTTATTTATCTGCAGACGCGCATACATACCTGTGCGTGTGTATAGAGAGCGATGCTTGTAGGTGGAGCATGACATGCCATTGCTTCTTAATCCACCTGATGAAATTAGTGGCCACTGGTAGTATCTGGATACCTAGAAAAAAATTTGCTCTCTTTTGCAATTTTCTTTGCATGCAATTTCTTTTGCATACATGTTAACAAAAAATACAGTTAACTTTTGTCGCTTTCTAGTATACGTGTGAATCTAACTTACCCAAACTGGCTTTTATGTTCTTGGCATATGAAAGGGTGACGAAGCCTCCTCCGGAGCAATACCGAAGCATTTCTGCAGGGGTGAGTGTTGGCAGGTTTCTGGGGAGCCCAGATAACGTGCCACCGTTACAGGGAACGCTTCGTCGTGGGGCTTGGATTTCACAAAGGCAAAATCCCCCCAGGAGCTTAGGAAATATCTTCCCAGAACACAACCAGGGAAACATTGGCACCGGTCGAAAAGAAAATAAATAGCAGAGCTGGCAAGAGATGCAGCAGCTCCGTGTCAACAGAGCACGTAAGCGCAAAGTGTTTGAGCATGTACTCCGGTCTGGGTGAAGCAGGGGGGGCGTCAGTGTTTGCTTAATCCCAGAGAGGGGCTTTGCAGAGTTGTGGTCTAAGACTTGTTTTTTCCAGTGGCCGAGGATTGCGTTAGTCGGGAGGTTTAAGAGCCCAGCGAAAGCCCTGGATCGTCTCTGTGGGAGGATAAGCAGTTTTGCCTGAGGATTTCTGCTCAGAACAGATGCTGAATTGGGATTTATTTATTTATTTATTTATTTATTTTAAAGCCAAAGTCTTGATTTCATTTCAGTTAAGGACCTTGAATTCAAGATTTTGTGGTGAAAGCAGAGCAAGCCCGCATAGGACGTGGCACCGGTTACCACCCTCACAGCCAAAGGGATCCTGCAGATGAAGCTTTCCGCTGTGCGGTTTATTTATTGAGTAATTTGATTTCACTGGTGATCCCGGGGGATCCCCCGAAGGTGGAGGGACTGGCCCTGCCGGCGTGTCCCCCTGCAACTGCCTGCCGAGCCCCGGGGATCCCTGCGCTGGGACGGCAGCTACAGCATGGCATTTTCGGGTGATTTTCTCGGTGCTTTTGCACTGCTGCCGGAGCTCTGACCCTGTAAAACTGGAGCAAGAGGAAAATGGTATAAAAAGGTCCTTTTTAAACCCAAACAGGTGATCCCAGACGTGTTCCCCTCTGCCTGGGAGACGTGCCCCCTTTTCCTAGCTGCACAGAGCCCCGTGCATCCTTTAAGGTCGCGCGGATCCGACCCTCTTCGGACGGTTGAATCATTTCCTGTTTTCTTCAGTTTTTGAAGAACTCCAAGGCAAGCTGGAAATGTTTGCAGATAGGGTGAACTGACTGCTCCGGGGCCATGGGAAAAATACAGGCGTGCTAAATCTGCGGAGGGAGAGGGTGCGAGTGCAGGGTCGTGGCAGGCAGAGGGGCTGGTCCTGCCTTTTGCTGATCAGGTAGCTGAAGCGCTTTGGGAGCCCTGCCCTGTTTTGGCAGGAGCTGGGTTTTATCGATCGGTGGATGTTGCACTGATGGTTTTTCCCTTTTAAGAACCGATCTGTGCATTGAGGTGTCGATGCCAAGAGCACCTCCCCGGTCAGGTGCCTGTGGGTCTCTTCTCCTCCAAAACTTGTGCTGGTAGCAGCCACGTGCCCCGCAAGCTCGGCTGCAGCGTGTGCGCGTGAGCAGTCGGTACGGCTTTTCTTGCGGCTCCCTCCGTGCTTTTTGTATAAAAAACTGCATTGCCCAGTTAATCTCTGTAAATGTTGAGGTACAGTTTGCAGCTGGTCCAAGCGTGCCCCGATGCCCGCGACGGGCGCTGCCAACGGCGGCCCTCGTTTGCAAGCGCTTTTTGAGGAGTTTGGTGCTCTGGGCCCGAGGAGTCGGGGTGGCCGAGGTGTCCCTCCTGTGCCAGAGCGGCGGCATCGCGGGCAGCTCTGACCTGGTGTCCAGCGAGGGCTGGTCATCTTCCATCCCTGTTCCTTCCCAGACGCTGGGATTGAGCTGGTCAAGCTGGTCCTGAGTCCCAATCCACCTCTGTCACCCCCGGGCATTGCAGCCATGGCCAAAATTCACCCTGCTTTTTGCCCCAGGACTCTGGGACTGATCTCATTGCTCACTGTGGGAGAGCACGGTCGGCACGCACCCATGCAAGCGGGAGCAGATGGGTGCAAGCGGGAGCAGATGGGTGCAAGCGGGAGCAGCTCCAGCTCTTGCTTTGGCCAGGGGTTGCCGAGTGCTGGTGCTTGGCCCTGAGGAAGGCTTTGCTCTCGCCTCCCTGCTTTGGGGTTCGGCAGGGCTGGGGGCCCACGGGGGGTTCAGGCCGTCACCCCCCCAGGGGCTGTGTTTGGAAGAGCTCAGTGTGAGGAAGAAAGTCACAGAGGGAATGGAGGAGGCAGTTTGGTGTGGTCAGCCGCCCTAGAATCATAGAATCATTAAGGTTGGAAGAGACCTCTAAGATCATCGAGTCCAACCGTCAACCCAACACCCCCATGCCCACTAAACCATGTCCCTAAGCGCCTCATCTACACGTCTTTTAAATACCTCCAGGGATGGGGACTCCACCACTTCCCTGGGCAGCCTGGTCCAATGTTTAACCACTCTTTCAGTAAAGACATTTTTCCTCACGTCCAATCTAAACCTCCCCTGGCACAACTTGAGGCCATTTCCTCTCGTCCTATCGCTTGTTACTTGGGAGAAGAGACCGACCCCCACCTCGCTACAACCTCCTTTCAGGTGGTTGGAGAGAGCGATGAGGTCTCCTGGAAGAGACCTCATCCCTGGGAAGATGCAGCCTTAAGTGATGGGGGGGAAAAGTGGCTTTTTTGCATTCGTATTCCCAACAAAGGGCCGCGCGGGGACGGAGGCTGCAGTCACGCCAGAGTTGTCCCCTGAACTCCTCCAACCCACCGTGAACCCCACCAGCTCGAGTATTTCGCAAGCAGCTCGAGGAGAGCTGTGCTGGGGTATTTATTTACATCCCATCGAGCCGGCGGGTGCGTGTGGGGTCGGAGCGAGCGCCGAACGGGGCAAGAGGGAGTTTCCCCCCCGCAGTGAAGCAGTTGTGGTGGGTTTCTGCCTCCACTTGCCCTGTCCCCACGGCTCACCCCATCCCCGGGTCTCATCCCATTGCATTGAAGCCTGCAACAGGCAGTTGGTGCTGGGGCGGGGCT
>NW_008796063.1:11355588-11362258 GCF_000699145.1 Aptenodytes forsteri
AGGCAGGCGGTGCTGGGGGGGGTCTCTGGACCCCCTGCTTGCTGGGCGGCCACGGTCACGGCTCGCAGCACGGGGACACATGCTCTCTGTGGTATGAAGCGGGTATTTCTTGCTGGGATTATTTGGGTTTATCTCTCGTCATCTGTGGCCTCTGTCTCCAGTCAACAGCAGCAGTGTCACCCCGGCTGGGTGTGTTTGTGTGACCGATGGTGCCTGTGCTCGGTGTGGGTGACAGTTGATGCCCTGCGCCTGGGGATCCTCTGGCCCTGAGCTCTGCAAAGTGGGGAACCTGGCTGGGGACAGGGACATGCATTGAGTAATATTAGTCATGTTTTGCTGTTTGCATTAATGCGGTGCCTGTAGGTGCTGAGCGGGGAGCGGTGCCCCGGGGGCAGAAGGGTGCTGCGGTCCGCGCTCTCCATCCCCGTTGGCAGCTGGTGGCTCCGTGGCCATGCCGAAGGGGAAAGGCGGCAGAGCCGTTCCCCAGCGCGGCAGGTCCCTGGGGGTGGCCACTCTGCATGTCTCTGCCTGATGATCCTCCAGAAAATCCCTTCTTTGAGGGGATGAAGGAGACGGGATCAGCCCCTGAAGTGACTTAGCCGTGGCGGCCCCAGCCGCAGGAGCCGGCAGCTCACCGGCGGTGCCTGGCCGCCCGGTAATTGGCTTGCTTACGCGCTGTGCTCCTCCTGCGGGAATTAGGTGCTGACCCCGGGGGTGCCATTGGTGGGCGACCGCTGTCCCCGCGGGGGGCCAGGAGATCAGCGAGTGCTGGTGAATTGATTCAGCTCTTCGCTGCGCTCTGTATTTGCCCCACCGTGACCCGCAGTGGCCAAAAATCACCTTGTATCATTGCAAACGGAGTTATTCCCCGTCATCGTTGGGGCACGCGAGGACCCTGTGGGTAGTCCGGCTCCACGGTGGCCGTGGGAAATGTCCTTTGGCTTGTTTGGCTCTTGCCGCGCAGGGTCCCTGTGCAGCTGGAGCCCCTTGGCGTCATCCCTGGGGTACCCCACGCAGGTGGTGGCCGGGCCGGGTCTCCTGGGCATCAGCCATGGGTGCCGTCAGCTCCCGCCGCCCTTCCTGGAGAGGAAGCAGCTTTTAAGCAACATTGAGGGTGTTTTGCAGAAATAACCCCAAGGTGCTGCGAGTGCAAGGAGCTGTCGGCATGGGCAGATCCAGCGCGAAGCCAGCACGGCGTGTAGGAGCTCCGGAGCTGTCCGAGGAGGGAGGACATCTCTGGGCATGCGGTGGGAGGGGAGGAGGTGCAGGTTCGGTGTTTCACCGTACCTTTTGGCAAAGACAGGAACGTGGAGGGAATTGCTGCATGGGTTTTTAATTTGAAAGGAAAGGCTGTAAGAGATTTCACCATCAATGTGATCTGAAAAAAATAAGGTCTGTTAGCAGGAGGGGAGCAGCATTTCTTTTAATGAAAGATTAAAACTCAGCCACAGGGGGTGTTTTCCTTAAACCACAGGTGAAAATGAAAACCCGTATCTCCAAGGTGGCTCTTGCCGGGGTTGCAGTGCTGTGCCGTGAGCCGGTGCTGCCCAGCGCGTGTGGGCTGGAAGGGGCCGTGCGGAGGGAGGCTGGTGGGGAGAGCAGCATCCGAGGGAGTGTAACGGGTCCTGCAGACCTGGAGAAAAGCTGGTATTTGTTGCTCCCCCGGCTGCCCCGAGGAGCCGTAAAGCGTTTTCCATGGGACTGGGGGGAAGGCGCTAAACTCCTCAGTGCTCCTGTACCGTTCATCCTACAGCAAGCTCAGCCTTTCCGTGCTGCGGGGAGCCATCAGGCATGGGGTTCATCACCCCGGCCCCCAGAGCCCCTCCGCTGGGAGGTGATCATACCCACGGGCGATGCCGATGTCACCGGGACCAAGGGCACGGCACTGCCTTAAATAAATTACTAAGGTTAATCCAGCGTCTCGGTGAGCCGGTGTGCTTTGCCAGATCTCCCAGGTTTGGTTCCTCCCTGCCCGGGGCTGCGGCCGTGAGGATCGGCTGCTGCCGGGGGGGCTCTCAGCGTACGGGTGGACTTTATCTGGGCTGCTTCTGGTGAAGGAAATGCATTTTTTGTTTTGTTTTAATTTTTCTGGAGTGGTTTCGGACAATTGGTTTTTAAAATAGACTCAATGAGAGGAAATTCATTTGTTAACCTGTCCCTGTTCAGGGGAACGGGAGGACGGGGTGCAGATATGGTGCTTCCTTGGTAGCTTTATTTGCGATTGCATCTGCTTTAGAGCAAACCAAACTTATAAATTAACGGCCATGTTTTGCCTCCCCCCAACCCCTCCTCTGTTAATCAGGATTTAAACGGACACGAGTCGCTGTGCCCCCGTCTCTGCCACCTGAAGAAAGGCCCCAACGGCTACGGCTTCAACCTGCACAGCGAGAAGTCCCGGCCGGGGCAGTTCATCCGCTCGGTCGACCCCGACTCACCGGCCTCCAGAGCAGGGCTGCGGCCCCAGGACCGGCTGGTGGAGGTAACGGCGCGGGGGTTCGGCACCTCCCTTCCTGGGAAGCCTTTTGGGGTTTCCTCGGCACATGCCGCGCAGGGATGTTCAATCCTGCCCACCCTGGCAGGAGCGGCCGGGTCCTGTCCCCCTCTTGCAGGTGGGGAGAGGGACAGCAGAAGTGGTGGGACCCTTGGGAAGCCTGAAGCTGAAACAAACTCCCGTCCCGTGACCTTTTTCATCAGATCCCCCTGTATTCCTCCATAACACGGAGCTGTAAGACCGATGTGGGTGCTTAGGCAGTGGCTTTGTGGTCCTTTGGCAGCTCATTCAAAGTGGGCACTTGCGAGCGCTGAAATCTAGATGATGCTGCTGGCTTTGGCTGGCACAGAGGAGGGTCGGAGCAGGCGAACTGCTGCCCCTGTGCCTGTCCGGGTGGCTCGGGGGTGGCAGCGGGATCCTGCGGACAGATGGGGCACTTGACGGGTGCCCATCTCCCCCGCTGTAGCACAGCGAGCCCTGTACTTGGTGGCGTTGCCTGATGCTGCTCGGTGCTGGAGCTGGCTCTGCCCGCTGCAGCAAAAGGGGTGTGGGGACACGTGGGACCCGTCCCACTGCCCGCGCTGGGGAGGGGGTGACCTCCCGCCCAGCCACCCTCCGGTCTGGCGTCCTGCGGGTTGGTGCTGCCCGGCTGAGCTGGTGCGCTGCCAGGCAGGACATTTGGAAGAAGAGGGGAAAAAAACTTTGCAGAGATTTTAAGACACGAAATTGTGAAAGATGGGGAGAAATTGCTCTTGGAAGCAGCTTCCTGGTCACCGAGTGCTGAACAACATAAGTTTTGATGCAGCTGGGAATCGCCCTCCCTTTGGCTTGTTTGTGTCTTGTGCTTTTCCTGAAGAACGAGGTTTCCCCATCCAGAGCTGCCTGCGCTCTGGGCAGGGCTTGAGCAGCGCACGGACAGAGAGACAGGCAGGGGTTGATCTGGAAGCCGGTGTCCCAGGCACGGCAGCCATCACCCCTTTCGCTTCTGTACCGCAGGAGCACATGGGTGTCCCCTGCTCGGGGTGACGCGTGGCCCTTCCCCAGGAGGGTGAACCCCAAAACCCTCCTGCAGGGACCAAGCCGTGGCCCTCGCTGCCGGCTCAGAGGGGGAACAGGGTTTGCACTTCTGGAAGAAAACACTCGCATCCTGCGGAGCCGGGCGACTCAGGGAAATACTAAGACCAAAGCACTCGCCTGCTTTCTAGCCCCATGAATAATGGCTCCCTCTCCGGTGGGAACTGCTGCCTCTTCCCGGCACCTGAAGGTTTAATGCCGGGAGCGGGGTGCCAGCGGCAGCAGCTCCTGGCAGCACAGTGTCACGGCGAGGGGTTGTGTTATTTATTTATCGGTGCTTGGCAGAGCGCCTGGCACACACAAAGTGGCAAGGGGTGAGCTGGTGAGCTCGGAAACCCGATCCTCTCCGTACCCGCTCTTTGGGGCTTCGATAAATATTTGATGCCCCCCAGCCCGGCTGCGCTGGGTGGGCTGGGGGTGCTGGGGCAGGGAGAGAGCAGCCCCACGCCGCCTGGCCGAGCTCAACCAGGGGTGAACACTGGGCGTGAATTGGGATGACCTGGAGCGGCAGGAGGAGGATGCTGGGGACAGAGGGGGGTTACAAGCCCGCGGAGTTGGGTTAGCCGGTGAGATGCAAAGCCGGGGGAGGGGGTTCCCTTTCCGTCCCAGCCTTTGCAGCCGTGTCCTGGCCCTCAGGACCTGCTTCTGCCCCAGGTTTGTGTTCAGGCATCCAAAACACAAAGGGGAACCTGAAGTTTGGAGCTGGCCCAGCTCAGGCTCTGCAGCGTTCGCCTGCCTTGTCCCTTTGCGGCGGGGACGAGGGGCCGCTGTGATGCAGCCGCGGCTTTGCAGTGAGGGGGACCATGGCTGGGCCAGGGCCAGCCTCGTCCTCTGTCCTGCTTCCCTGGGACGGGCTGCAATGTCCTGGGTGCTGCTGGGGCAATGCCACGCTGGTGTAGCTCAGCTCCCCGGTGGGCTGCCGGGATGGGGTTACCCCACTCCTGGGCTCGGTCCCTGGCTCTGGCATCGGTGTACTCCACTCTTCGGGGTCCGGCACGGGAGAAGGCAGTTGTCTGTCTGCAGGCAGAGGAGGAATAAAAATGTGTTGATGCTGGTGATTCTGGACAGCCGTGGCCCCGCAGGAGAGCAGGCACGTGCATCCAAAGCATGCAGTTATAACATTATCTGTGGCTTAGAAAAACAAACAAAACTTGCTGTCCACTTTTCCTAACAAAGGCCTTTCTGTGCTGGACTTCAGATTTCTGAAGTCTTTGATTTGTTCCAGAAAGCTGTAGTAAAGGAATAGCTATTTTTAAGAGGAGGAGGTTGCTCCATTCCCGGTGATCTCTGTACCACCGGCACTCTCTCCCTTTCTCCATCCAAGCTGAATTAGCACATCGCTCTGCTGTGCTGCGGGCAGGCGCCTTCGGATGCCAAAGGCAGGGCAGGCGGCGAAGGGTGGGTTGAGCTTTGCCGGAGACGGGCTGGAGCACTGAAAAGAGTTTATTGCACAAAAGCGGGTCCAGCAGCGAGGGGCCGGGCGGTGCAGAGACCTTCTCCTGCGGGACAAAGGGTGATTCATTCCCCACCCGAACAATGCCTCGAAATCACAATTGTCCCCTCGCCGCAGGGAACAATTGGGAGCAGAGGATCACGTTCCCTGGTAGGTCCTGGCTCGCACGCAGGGAAAGGAGAAATGAATCCGTGCAGCAGGCACGGGGACTCGCCCGCCAGGGACATGGGAAATCCACAGTTTTCCATCGCGGAGAGATGAATGATGGCGTGGTGGGGCAGGGCTGGGAAGCAGGACACGCCGGCAGCACCCAGCCCACTGCCTGTGCACATGGTTGCACCCCGTAGGCAGCCTGAGATACCTGGGGCACATCCAAGGTGAAGGCTGGGTTTGAAATCACTAAAGAGGGCAGCCAGAGCGTTTCGGCAGGACCTGGGTGGGTGAGGTGATGGCGGAGTCTGGGGGCTGTGGTTCCCGACGGACGTGTGTGGGATGCGGGCAGAGGCGGGGGTGTGCAGTAACGCGAAGGATGCTCTGGCAGAGGCACCGGGGGGGGTGGTAGGAGGCTGTGGCTGGCTTGAGAGGGGGAAGGGAAAAGCCTGTATCCTTCCTATCATCCCAATGGCAATTAAAAAAGGAAAATCCCATCCCTTAGGGGATGAGGAGGCTGCTCTGGGGGCCTGTGAGCCGGGAGCAGCATCTCTGCTGCGGGGGGCACAGACTTGGGTTCTGATGCCGTCGCTTTGCAGGTGAACGGCATAAACGTGGAAGGCCTGCGGCACTCAGAGGTGGTGTCCCACATTAAGTCCAGGGAGAACGAAGCCAGGCTCCTGGTGGTGGACCCCGAAACAGATGATTACTTCAAGAAGCTGGGGGTGACCCCCACGGAGGAGCACACCAAAGGTGAGACCTCGCTTTCCCTGGGCGACCCTACGCCGTTCCCGTGACTCACCGTGTCATGGGTGGGATTTCAGAAGTGAGGGAGAGTCATGTTTCCCTTCTGTCTCATCCCTCGGTAGTTTCCTGAGCACCACCCAGCTATTTATAAATAGTGAGAATACTCCCTAATCTAGCCAAAAACCGATTTGTTATTTTTACACGGTGAATAATTAACTTAGGAACTTGCTGTCATAAAGTGGCTGAGGCAAAGCGTGGTGGGATTCGGGGGGAGCTGGGTGCTCGGTGAGCGATGAGCTCGCGGAGGGATGCTCAGATGGGACCGGTCCGTCTGGTTGGGGCAGGGAAGCCTCTGACGGTCGTTCCTCGGGCCCCTCCATTTTCGGCTGCAGCACCTGCACCCTGGGAGATGGGGTGTCTGGCGTGGGAGCGGGTGGACCCGCAGGGTCCGGGGGAGCAGAGCGGTCTGCCCGGGGTGCTGAGCTGGGGTCTCAGGAGGGAGAGTGCAATAAATCCCCCGTTGCTCTCTGCTCCCGCAAAGGAGCCTGAGGGTGCATCGAGAAATACCGGAGCAAACACCGTGTGCGCGCAGGGGGAAGGGTTTCACGCTACGGCGATCACAGGGGTGGCTGTTGCAGGAAATGTTTTCCTTGCTGTTGAAACCTGGCAGAGAAAGCTGCCTGTCCACCCTCCAACCTGTTGTGCTGCAGCTCCCGGATGGGGAGGGAGCGGGGCGCTCCCCAGCCCGTCCTGCC
>NW_008796063.1:11365259-11381466 GCF_000699145.1 Aptenodytes forsteri
CGAGTCCCTGCTGCCCCCCCCCCCCCCGGCTGAATGGGGAGCTCTGTTTCCCAGTACAGCCGTTCCTTATCTGGTCTGCACTCCTGCTCCCTCGGATGCTCAATGGGGAGATTTGTCCAAAGAAATGGGTCAAACAATGCAGAGAAGCGCACGGGGCGAAAGCGGCGTCAGATGCTCCGCATCGGTTCGAGGAGGAGCTGGGGCGAGAGGTGGCTGCCGGCACGAGCGATAAAGGAGCCCTTGTTCCCCGGGGTGAGGACGTAGCCGGGGCCACGGACGCGCTGGGGGGGTGCGGGTGGGTGCTCGAGCCCCTGCCTTGGCTCTGCAGCTCTCGCTGCTGTCTCGACGCCTTCGTCAGAGATCAAGAATTGGGTCTGCCTGGCCGGTGGCAGAACGTGTGTTGATGACGAAGTGCTGTGGTAAATTCTGTTGTTTGCAGGATAAGAGGAAATAATAATTGCACTCTTTAATCAAACTGCTTTGACCTCAAGCTGACAATTTCAAAGTCTTACAGCTGATCCTAAGCACCTCAACATTTTAGCCAATGAGTGTGTTTTAAGAGCTATGCACCTTTCAGGATAAAGGAAATACGAAAATATTTTCAGACATGCCAAATTTCAAAATTACTTTTTTTTTTTTTAAGTCCAGTTCCACTTTAATATTGCTTCTGATTTGAAGCTTGCTTCTCATTTAAATAACATTATCTTTTAGCTTCTCATGATACCGGAGACTTTAGCATCATTTCTGCTATGAGCTGACTTTCTTCTGATGCTGAGAGCTTATCATACTGTAAACACGAGTCCGACATTCAGTGTGATAAAATACTCAAGGATCCCAACACAATAACTGAGGCCTTTGCACCAGCACGCTCTCAAAATTACGATTTGAGTTTATTTTTTTAAACGCAAAGGTGCCCTGATTTGCACTAGGAATCCCTGCAGCTCGCACTGACGCAGCCCTTCGGAAAGCCCAGCCGTGTCCGTACGTGGTGCAGGGAGACGATGGCTTTGGAGCTGTGCAGTTTGCTGCCCTGGGTTTCTGCAGTTGCAAGCCGCCTTTGGCACCACGCGCTGCTCTTGCTTCACTGGATTTCGGGTTACACAGCGGCGTGCATCCACACCATTGTCTTCTGCTGGAGAGATGCAGAGAGTGAGGGCTTTGCCCCGAGAAGCGTTCATGCTCGACGTAATTCAGTTATTAATCCTGTCACAATTAACACAACTGTTAGCCTGGGACAGATGAGACATGGTCACGCCTTTAGCAATGACTTGGTCGAGGTGACTGGCAGCTTATCTGCATAAAATTTGCCATCGTGTGGAATATTATTAGTGCAAATCGTTGGAAGTGAGCAAAAAAAATGCCAGGGTACCTGGGGAGCGGGTTGTTTGCCACACGCTGTTGTGACACCAACAAGATGCTGATTTCAGCAAAGAACGTTGGGTTGGTTTTTAAGATTTCTGATTAAACAGCTTCTGAAGAAAAACTACTTAACAGTCAAAAAAATGGGAGTGCGCTGAATTTAGCGCTCGTGGAAGGAAGTTACTAGGTCCCCTTCCTGGAAGGTGTTTTCTTCTGATGAAAACAGGGTGAAATCAAGTGAAGTCAGGGGAATTGGAAAGAATTTGGTTCCAGAAAGGCACAAGGGGGATGGACGGGCTTTTGCGTGGGCTCAAAAGCAGGACAAAGTCAAGAGGCAAGACGCACTGAGGTGTTGGAGCAAGGGAGAAGGCAGGCTCGGGATGGCCGGGTGGGCGATGCTGAGGGATGCTTGCCTGGGACCTGAGGCCAGCAATCCCAGCTGAGTGTGTTCACCACGTGTTTTCTTTATGTGGTCTATAGGTGTGGTACCTCAGCCCATGACAAACGGATCCGCACAGACTCAGGTGAGTACTTGCCTGCTCCAGGATGCCCCGATGGCCGGGGTGACTGGGCAGCATCCCGGGTTAGCTCAGTTGAGGGGAATGTGTCGGAGTGATCAAGAGGGATCGGGGGTGAGAGGCCAGGCTCCTGGCATGCCGGCTTTCCTTGGCTCCCACCTGTGACACATGAGCCTGTCGGGGCCGGCAGAGCGGAGAGGGATGCTCATAATGTCCCCAAGGCTCGTTTAGCTCCATAAAATCGGCCAGCTTAACTGCTGCTGGCTGATTTTAATTGCTTCCTGCTGCAGCTTTAATTTAGGGGTTGAACAGGGCTGGCTTCAGCCCCATTTAATCACTGTTCCCGGTGACGGAGGGAGGAGGTGAGCGGCTGCCCGGCGCTGGCAGGACGGGAGGGCAGCGGCTCTGCCGGCAAATCCCAGGGAACTCCCGTGTGTGCACGTGCGTGTGTGCGCACACGTGTGTGCCTGCAGGGTCCCTTCGGCAGGACCCTCCCCTCCGGCCTCTGTTCCTGGCCCTGGACAAGCCAGGCGTTGCTCTCTGCCTGGCGGGGCGGCTGGGATGTCTGTTCCCACCAGGCTGGAGCGTTCTTCTGCCTAAGCTTCCCCCCCCCCTCCTAATTCTGCCTTTGTGCAAACTGGACTAACGCTTTAATTTCCACTAGCTGAATGGAGGATCCACATCTTCATCTCACAGTGACCTTCAAAGTCCAGGAAAGGAATCAGAGGTAAAAACCCCAAACATTCCCCCTCCCCTTTACATACTATTGTAGGTACATACTTGCCTTATGGTACTGCGTAACAATGCCTTTCAATGCATTTTCAGTTTTATCTCGCAGACTTAGGTACACTTGTATCCATCCAGCAAGCAAAATACAGAGTTTTCTTTCATCCCTTGCACTGTAGATGTGCATGAAATGAAGCCGTGAGCTGTCAGCAGCTGCTGGTTCCAGCGCAGCGGTGGCCGCGTTTCTGGGATAACTCCTTCAAGTGCCTGGTTAAGGGCTCGGGACCCTCGGGGTGACGTGTGCTGTAGCAGCACGAGCTGCTGTCACAGAGATGTACATGCAAAGATGTGCATCTGTAAACTGCCTTTGCAAACTGCCCCCTGCAAACCAGCGTCTGAGAGATGCAACAGCGTAAATGCGAATTAAATCCCATCGTGTTCTGCCTTCCTTCCCTTCTGCCTTCAGATGGGCAGGAGCTAAAACACGCAGGGTTTGATTAAATAGAGTTTAAGGAGACTGCGTGAGGTTTGGGTTACTTGACCGTGTCTGTCCCCTGCCAGCGAGCCGCTGGCTCCACAGGCCAAGTCCGGGCTGCAAATTCTTTCCCCTCTTTGTCCAGGGGACAGAAAAGCTCGTGGGGGTCTCGTGGCCTCTGCCAGCAGCAGCAGATGTCCCCTATTAACGGACGAGTTTTGCAAGGGTGCGGATGGATGCGTGCTCCGTTCCCCAGGCGAGCCCCTGGCTCTGGGAGGACTTGCACGCGCTTGTCCCTTCGGGCATCGTGGCCTCGGGGAGGAGGTGGCACTGCCCCGAACTGAGCAGAGGAGAACGTCAAGGGGTAACGGCAGCAAGTTAATTGGTGCTTCGTTGGGCAGTGACTTGTGCTTGAATAGTTTGAAAGGAGGTGTGAGATGAAAGGATGTCTGCAAGAGTTGTGGATCTTAACTGTAATTATACTGACGAGCTACAGGGCAGGAGGCAAGGCTGGGAAGCCGGGAGGGCAGGAGGAGCGGAGCTGTGAGGTTCAAGTGCTGCTAACAGGAACAAGGCAGGCTAAAATTTAAAAAAAGCCAAATTGCTTTTAGCTTGGAGCACAGTGAATTTATCACAGTGTTTAAAGGAGCTGCTGAGGATGGGAGGAGCGTGGATTTGGTGACCCGCAGGGCTGCTTGCAGGGCTGGGGCTGTTTCTCTGGTAGAGCCTGGCTGAGTGCCGCAGTGAAGGGCCAGAGAAGAGGCAGACCTCGCTGTGGAAGGTGAATGAGCGACCAAAAGTAAACACAAGGCATAGATTGGTATTCTCTCGGTGTTATTAATTTAGCAATTTTTTTTCTTAAAATAGTGAGTGGGGGATTTCTAAAGATAAATTTTTGAGCACTTTAGCATGAGGCTCTGCTAAAAATAGAGGAATGCCTCCATGCAGATGCTCTGTGGGGTCTCTACTGGTTCTCAGTGCTTGTGCTGTCCCCTGCCCCGAGACGGCTGGGACCAGGAGTCTGACGGCAGCAAGTGCTCATGCAGCCTCCTCTGAGACCCAGAGCCTCTAAAACATCTCGAACGCCAGCTGTGTCTGAGAGCTGTGGCCAAACGCCTGCAGTCTGGCATCTCCATTTCTCTCTGAGCATTAAATAATACATGTCCTGATCCAATGGCTGCTGCCTTTGGAAAACCAGGCTGTGTCCCGGTGCCTGAGCGCAGCGGTTCCTTCCATGGAGTCACCTTTGGGCTGTTTCAGAGATGGCTGTCCCACCTCTGCGCTAGAAAGCAGAGTCCCTGGGGGGTGGCGGGGGGGTTGCCTGCGGCCCGGCCCCCCAGCTCGTAGCCCGGCGTGCTCATTCAAGCCACCACCCGGTTCAGTTTGCATTCGTAAGCCAGAGCAAAGCTGGAGCCATTATCTTGCAGCGCTGGTGGAAGACCTTCCCATGGTTATCAGCAGGGTTTGTGAAATCATTATTTTGGAGTTTCGCATGCGTGGTAGGGCAGCAATGTGAGTAGGCAGGCTTTAAAGTGTTTCCTTAAAACTGAAGGTCTTGATTCTGTATGTTTGCCCACTATTGACACGAGTGCGGTGCTTGCGGAGTGCAGCCGTGCAGCTCCGGGGTGCAGCCGCTTCTCCCCGAGCTGGTCTCCTCGGGCACCTCCGCCCTGCCCGGCACCGAGACCCGGCAAAGCCTCAGTACAGATGTGATCAATGAAGCCGAAGCTTTAGATTGTGCCCGCTACGGAGCGTGCTGCCCGCTGAAACCAGCTCTGAGGAACCAAGTCCCGGCAGGGACGATGCTTCCCAGACCTGTGGGGTTTGAGGGTCTGTCCCCAGCAGGGATGCAATGGAATAAAAGCATTTTGGCCAGGACGTTAATTGTACCCTGAGGACGTGGTGGCCGTCCTTACCTACTGCAGGAACAAGAGGGTCAGGGTTAGTGGAGGGGCACCTGGGGTTTCTGGCTTGAGGGCACATTGTCGCAGCGGCAGTGACTTCAGAAAGGAAAGTTAATTTTCTTATTATAAAAGTAATTTTGTTAAGCAGATGGAAAGATGCTGTTTTCAGTACAGTTCCCAAAGCAAATACCGCCTTGACTGGTGTCTTACAGCGGCCGTGCTGGGCATGGCCAGCTGGGCACGCAGGCAGGGGCTGCTGTCCACCCACGCACCCCCCATCCCCGCCTCGGTTAGCCATGGGTGCTCTGCGAGCAAACGGGTACCCGGGCAGGCGAACATGGGGGGGCCTTGCCGCAACCCCTCCCTGCGAGCCCCGAGGCTCACCCCCAGCTTGCTCCCTCGTCCCTGCTTTCTGCCTACACCAGGGGCTTATTTTTCATTTTCCCAGCAGACAAGCGGAGCAGCTTGTTTTCCCTCTGGCAGCAGCTCCTGTGTTTCTGCTTTTCCACTTCCAGCCGTGGCAGCCACACATTCTTCAGGCAGGGAAAAAACCCCCACAAAACGCAATGTAGTAATTAACTCTGTGGCCACATGGACGCTGCCGCCGCCAGTGAAACCACAGACATGGCACGGGGGAGGGACTTTGACTTTCTGCTCCAAAAAAACCCACCCCTGCGCATTTGCTTATCGTGCACGCTGGAGGAAACGCCTCTCCTGGGGCCGTGCGGGGTGAAACGCTGCAGGACACCATGGCCGTGCTCGCGGCGGTGGGGGGGATGCTGCCATGGGCTGACATCTTTTCTCCCTTCTCCACGCAGGATGGAGACGCGGAGAAGAAAGACCCGTTTGAGGAGAGCGGGCTGACCCTGAGCCCAACGGCTGCTGAGGCCAAGGAGAAGGTGCGGGCCAAGCGGGTGAAGAAGAGAGCTCCGCAGATGGACTGGAACAAGAAGCGAGAGATTTTCAGCAATTTCTGAGCCTTGCTGGTGGCTGCCGTCCGCCGCTCTCCTGCCCCTGCCCCAGCTCGGACGTTTCTGAGGTGCCTACTCACTGTCCTTCAGTGTCCATGTGAGATGCTTTGTGCTCTGCTCTTCACTGGTTGCTTTTACAAGGCGTATTTTAAAGTCCTTTTTTTTATTTTTTATTATTATTATTATTATTGTTACTCACCAGCGATTCTCATAAGACAAATGTGACCAAAGCTCCTTTCCTTGCTTGCTCTTCAGCCCGGCTCTGGCTGCCCGCCATCCGCTGTTCCTATGAGAAAGGACTGGAAGAGTTTAACTCTTGTTTCTTACCTGCATCATTTAGGCTTCTATTATTTCTTTTTTTTTTTTTTTCTTCTTTATTTGGGGTGTTTGTTTTGGTTTTGCGGGTGTCCCAGACTGAGCCCCATGGGATGCTCTGTGCCCCTGTGCAAACGTCTTACGGCCTCGTGCCCCCGCCGTGGTGGGGGTCCGCAGGGTGGGGTGTACCTGGCACCCCCTCCCCGGCACCCCGTCTGCAGCGTCAACTACTCACACGATGGGAAAACGGACAGTGGCTGTAAATCGCTCTTGTTGGCTTTGCTATTGAAACAAAAAAGTTTGTTGTTTTTGTTTTTTTTTTTAAATGAAGTCCCATATGTTTCCAGTTAGTTTAGGAACCTCCCTCCCCACCAGTGACTTCTGCCCCAGCAATAAAAGCCCATTTTTCATCCCCGACAGCTCTGCAGAGGGGAGAGGGCAGGATTTAAAAACAAAACCCAAACCCAACAGCCCAAATGCCACAGGCCTCACCGTTTGCAGCCGTCGATGCGTTTTTTTTTTTAAATGAAGTCCCATATGTTTCCAGTTAGTTTAGGAACCTCCCTCCCCACCAGTGACTTCTGCCCCAGCAATAAAAGCCCATTTTTCATCCCCGACAGCTCTGCAGAGGGGAGAGGGCAGGATTTAAAAACAAAACCCAAACCCAACAGCCCAAATGCCACAGGCCTCACCGTTTGCAGCCGTCGATGCAGCGCTGAGCGCCGGGGCAAGGCAGGGAGCGGGGACAGTCCTGCCCTGCGGTGCGAGGAGCGGTGCTGCCGGCCCGGCTCCGGCAGCCTTGCAAGAAGACAAGAGCCATGGGATGCTACAAAAACTCTTTGGACAAACTTGAAAGCGAGCACAACCCAGCATCTGTCTCCAGGGAGGAACGCGGGGATCCGGCTCTGGCTGCGGGCTTGGCGCTGGGGAAGCGGGGCTCAGCTGTGGCTGTGCCTGGGTGCTGGGTCCCGGGGCAGGGTCCGGGTCCCACCTGGTTTGTTACTTCTGGGCTGGTATTTGATGCCTCCAGCCCGTGAGGATAACTGAGTCTCTGTCTCGCCACTGGGAGGGTGTCCTCTGAAGCCGTGGGGTCTCTGCGGGGCTGGCTACGAAGCAGGCAGCGGTGTGATGGAGTGGGCAGCTGCGTTGGCTTTCTATGGCCTCCTTTGAAAACACCCTGCTCTTGGTATTAGAGCCTCAAAAATGTATCTTTAAAGCATTACAAATTAAGCCTGTTTAAGCTCTTTATTACTTGCCTTTGGCTGTAAATGAGGGAAGATGACTAAGCCGAACTACAGCACTCTCCGAGGTTGCAGGCAGAGGTGTTTTACCAGGGCAGGGTCCCGGCCGTGATGGGGCTGGCCCCCTCCCTCCCACGCTCCAGCAGCTCCCCAAGCCCAGCCGCGGTGGCTGCCAGATATTTCAGCTCAAATGCCAAGGCAGCAGCGGGAAGGGACCGGGCACAGCAGGACAGTCGAGTACAAAACGCTTTCCCCAGCTAAAAGCAAATGGCAGCCATCACTTGGACATCGATGACCATTTTGAAACACGTGGCTGTGATTTTGCCCTGCGTTACGCCAGCGCTGCTGTGTTACAAGCCGTGGCCTTTGGGTTAGTCAGTGTTACGTTCCGGATAGCGTTAACGGCTCTGTGTGTATCTCCTAAGTATTGAGCTAAAAGGTGCCTTATAACATTTACTGCTCTCCTCGGCAGCGGGCTGGGGCTCAGCGCAGCGGTGGGTCAGTGCGGGGCAGGGGGACCGCAGCAGCGGAGCCAGGACATTTGGCTTCACCGTGGGGAGCAGCTGATGCCCACGGCTGTCAGCTGGCTGGCAGGAGAGCATGGAAAGCCTCAGGGGCGAAGGAGATGAGTTCTCTTTTATGAGTTATCTTTTAGGAATGTTGATGGGCTGAACAGGTTGAAAATAATGACTTTGGAGAGGAACTGGTGCAGGTGTTTGGCTATCGGTGTCGAGACTGGCAGCAGGATGACGGCTCAGGATGCGGAAAGGTTTGCCTCCCCTCCAGGACTCTGCCATTAACAAGACACCTCTTCCCTACCCCACTTCAAAGACAATTACCTGCTCTCTTTTTGGCCCCCCAAATATTAGCTTCTATAAATCGGTAATCTTTTGAAGGAGCCCTTCTTTTTCATGGTATGCACGTTGCTTCCCGTGCCTGCACAGCCAAACCCCAGGCAGTGCCCCGGTTTGCGCAGGGCAGAGCGTTCCCCGTTACACTGACCTAAATGCCGCGCTCTCCGATGCATGTCAGAGAGTAAAGACCTGTTTGTAAATACCGCGTTTCTCATACAAGACTGGACCACTGTAGTTGAGGGGGGAAAAGAAGAACATGTAGTTTTGAATGCAGATCAAAAGAAATCAGGTGTGCAAATCTGTACTGATAAGATTTTCAAATCTTAATCTCTGCTTAGTCCATGGAAACTGCTCCTGGTTAAAGCACTTACCGTATTTCTGACATCTTGTAGCTCAGTAGTAATTATTCAGTTCCTGTACATTTAACTTGGAAAAAAAAATCAATAAAGTATAAGGCTGTCAGCTGCATTGTAAAAACATAATGTACACTGTAATGTCAGTAATAAACTTCGTTTTCCCATGTACCGAGTACTTATTTGCTCGTTCCTCATCTGTTTGGTAGGGAACTTCAGAGCGGAATTACAGCCGCCTTTAGCGCATTATAAACTTTGCTTCCTCCCTTGCCTGTTTAAAGAGTAGCTGAAATTATTCCTTTGAAGCTCTACAATGAAGTCAGCACTGCCCTTTCTTTGAAGAACAAAACACAGATGGTGGTGGTGTCCCTTCTGTCAGCTTCTGAGGCACATGCTAGCCTGGCTCCTGTGGCCACTGTAACCCTTGCTGGCACACACAGAACCGAGAGCGACGCCAGCTTGTCTCCTGCCCGCCCCCAGCTCTGCATTACCCCCTGCTCTTCTGCTACCAGGACCCAAAGGTCACTTGCCCAGGCAGTGGCCTCCTCTGATCCTGGCTCATGAAGTCATTCATTGCAGTGCCCCTCGCTGCGCGGGCTAGGCAGGCGGCTTGGCAGGTTGCGTGCTGCCTGCTCTCAGCTGGCAGGGCTGGTTGCTACGGTCTCACGCTTTGGTGAGGTCACCCGTGCTCTCCTCCCCCTGCCATGTGTCGCACAGATGCCAGCAAACCTCATGGGTGGAAAAAAAAACCCCAACAAACCCACCACCTTTATTAAATGTGTATTTACAAGCAGCAGCAAATCCCCTAGGACAAAGCATTTCTCTCCAGCCACTCCTGACGCGGCACAGCCTGCTGCTCCGCCGGGCATGCTCAGGCATTCACACGGGGGCTGGAGCCTTTAGCACTGACACAGCAGGACTGCTGCACTTTGAAAGACCCTTTTTCCTCTCGAGAGCTCAGCCATTGCCAGCGGCTGCTCCCTCCTCAGAGATGCTGAGCTGGCTGCAGCAGTCTCCTGCTTCCCTGCAGTCACGCAGCCAGCCCCGTGCAAAGCACAGCTTTACTAGGGCTCAGCTCCGGGCTGCTGCTGCTTGAGCCAAAGCAGCTTTGTTGCTCTACGAAGACCGGATGACCCCCCTCAGCGTCTCTTAGCAGCTGGGCAAATGTCTTGATTGAGGCATTCGTTGCAGCGAGGATTCACAGGCAGGCAGGTCTGCTGGCCAAAGCCCACCAAGAGCCAGTTTATCTCCCTCCAGAGATCCCTGCAGTGAGAGGGAAAACATGAGCTTTCCGATACAGCTGCTCGGAGGGGTTAAAGAACAGCCCGTGCTTTTAAATGGATCCCTTTCGCCTACTGTCCATTCCTCTTGGCTTCCCGAGGCGCATGGAGGCAGGTCCCAGCCTGCTGCTAAGAACAGCCTTCCTAACCCTTCCTGATCCCTCTGAACGGGGGTTGGGAGCAGAGGACAGACACATGAAGTGCCTGTGGTCATTCTCTTGTGCTAAGGCACATGCCAGATGTGGAGATGCAACAGAGTACCTGTCAGCTGGCACTTGATACTGAAGATTAAGTGTCAGTGAAGGCCAGAATCCAACCATGCTCTGATATTGCTGTGGCCATCAGGCTCAGCAAGGTCCTGTGTAGAAAAGCACCTGGCTTGGGTCACGGTAAACTTGTCAAGGCAAGAATCGGGCATCAAGACCTCCAGGTACCTGCCTGCACTAGTGGCGATCGATACATCTGATAGCCAGGAAACAACCAAGTAGCTGAGATGCTGCTGCTGCAGCTTTCTGGGAGAGGAGAAATGCCTGCAGGCTAGTCCCCCATAAAGAGGAGGGACGCAAAGTGCAGTCACTGAAAATGCTATAAGCAGGGTTGTGTGCAGACGTGGCTCCTGCAGCTAGCTTGAGGGGCTTGGTGTGGAGGAAGGAGGCTGGGGTCTCAGGCCTCACCTGGGCAGCCAGTCCTCCAGCGCTACCCGAGTTTCCTCGGGGTATCTGGTCTCCTTCTTCACCCACTTCAGCCTGTTTGTGATCCTGTGCACATGGGTGTCCACAGCTAGGAAGGGAGAGCCCAGAGTTTAGGTGGGGGCAGACACACCTGAACAGAGAGAGCACAGCCAAAAGCTGCCTGTCACAGCACACCAGGTACAGCGCCCGGCACGGGCTTCCTCCGCGGGCCGGCAGGAACAGGCAAGTGAAACAGGAGGGGAGGCTCACTCGCAGAACAAACGTGCTGCTTTCTTCCTAGGGCCAGAGCCAAAAGCAAGACGGGATGGGTATCTCATACCATGCAGCTAGCGACACGCTCACACAATCTGACCCAGCCTTCCTTCAAAGGTTCGCGTGCTCTGATCTAGCAGGCACAGGGCAGCCTGCCCTGGGTTCTCTTCCTCTCTGTGTCTCAGCTGATGTTACGCAAGTTGCAATCTCTGCCCCTTAGTTTACCCAGATGGAAAACACATTTCATAATACCTACCAACACAAGAGGGTTTGTGAGACTTAAACGAATGTTTATAAAGTGCTTTGAGCTAAAAAGCTCTGAATGCAAAGTATATTATTGTTAGATCAGCAGCGATAAACCTGTCTCTATGGCTAATTGGGCAAAACCCAGGAAATTGCTGTAAACAGGAAGACTTAAGTCTTGCTTCCTAAATCAAAACTGAGCACACAATTATTTGGAAAATAGTTGGCTAGTTTGGCTCCCTCTAGACATCCCTCCCCCACAGAAGGGAGAGAACAACAGACCCCAAGCGCTGTCAAATCTAGCGCAAGAGCCACATTTCGTACAGCCGACGGTCACCAGTGGGGCTGCAGGAGTCAGCTGCCGCCCGCACTGACCTTGGGCTGCGTGCTCGCTGCGGCGGCAGTCATTCATCAGGTGGCACCATTCCTAGCTTTCCCAGGGCTCCTCCTTTAAGCGGCAAATACACTTGGAATATTAATCTGTACCCAAGGGCCCCCAGGCCGGGCAGCCCGCCGGGACCCTGCAGTCGATCGTCCAGCCCCATCTGCCGGCTGCTGCGGGCAGCTCTGCTGCCAGCCACGCTCCCTTCTGTGCTCCCCAAATGAGCACCGTGCAGGAGCGAACCTGCCCTGGGTCTGGTCTGGGCACATCACCGCAGGCTTCCCCACGGGGTACAGCTATGCGCTCTCCTACGCTCTCTGTTCAATAAACACGGCAAATAAACAAATGTACCCGTGGTCACCTACTACCCAGCCGCAGGAACTAAAACAGATCAGAAATCCTGTAGCTACAGATTGCCTGAGACCATTTCTTTCTAAGACCCATCATGAATTACCGATTTCAAACAGCAATTTGGACTAAGCCCTGCTTCTGCCCTCTTACGGCTTGCCAAACAAAAATCCCAAATGAGATTTGTTTAAACGGAAGCAACCCTGGGAAAAAACATCAGACTATCCTAAAAGTATCCCCAAATCACAGAATTATCTCCACATCTCTTTCACTTGACACCAAAAAGATTTCAAAGCATTATTCTGCTAGCACATCTTTTTGGATGCCTACCCGACTCGGCAATACTTGCACTGCTTACCAGCACCTGAGGGGAGGGACTGACTGCCCTTGGGGATTTTTGCTATCACATTTGGGGCAAAACAATAGCCGGGTCCATATGCAAATCCTAGCAACTCATCTGCTGCGAGTGGTCGAGGGTTGCATCCTTCAGCCACCCAAATAGTCTGCAGATGACTAAACTGAAGCGATGCTATCAGGCTCCTGGGGCAGGCAGATAACCCAGCTGCAATGCTTCCCCTCTGCCCAGGGAATGGATCAGGCAGGATTTAGGAGAGGAATGGGGAAAACACGGTCCAACCTACCTATCCCGGAGACACTGTCCCAGGCAATGTTCATGGCCAAGTGGGCCATTTTGGGCCCAACCCCTGGCAGCTGCACCAGCTCCTCCACAGTTCTCGGTATGTCGCCCCCGTACTTCTGCTTCAGGATGGCTGTTGTCTGCTTTATGTACTTCACCTTGTTCTGGAAAACCAAGGGGAAAGGCAAAAAATCCAAGTTGCCCTCCAATGTAGGGAAAAGAGACAAACAGCTCAGAAAACAAACCATCCCTGAGTGTATGTTACATGAGGCCACACACTGGAGTTTGCGGAGGGGAGACAGAGGTCTTTGATTTCTCCTTGAAAGCAAAACGCTGAGACCTGATTAGCTCTAACCTCCCCGGCACGCTCCAGGCACTGCAGCAAGCAATCTTGCTGTGAATACAAATTGCTAAAACTGGCGTAAAATACAGCCTTCAGCTTGACTCCAGGGGAAAGATCACCAGGGGGCACGGCACGCAGGCTGAATACCGTCTCTCAGGAGCAGGGCTGGTTCGCACCCACCTCCTGCCTTCATCACCTTCTGTCAGCGCAGCGACCGGCCACGCGTACAGCCTGCAAAGGACAAGCCTGCACCCGCTTTGCGCTTCTCTCCTGGGCCTCTGAGCTGTCTCAGACAGCTGTATGGGAACGGAGGACGGTGGAGGGGGTTCCTCTACGTGCACATCGGGTGCTGCCGCGATCCTGCACTCACCCTCCAGAATCCTACAGGGTAAATGATCCGCCCAAGCGTCGCGTCATCCATCTGCAAAATACTGTCGACTGTGAGGCCATGCTGCCTCAGGCGCAGCATGGCAGCTGATGTCACCTGGTCCTTGGTCTGGCTGGAGAGCATCAGTGACAGCAGAACTTGGTAGCGCATAACCTGGGGAAAAGGAGACAGTGAGACACCCCAAGATCTCTGAGAGGATCCGGCCACCTCTGGGGCTCGGTTCTCCCACCCAGCACCATCTTCAGTCCAGTGCATAATATGGACCTACCCTGGTTCAGCCGTATCCGTCTACAAGAAACTAGAAGGCTGCAACAGAAATAATCCATAACCTTTTACTTCCACCACACAATAAAGGGAGAAAAGAAACACCTTCAATCCGAGCAGTCAGCATGCGTAAAAGGGCAGAGAGCAGCTACTGTCTGCTGGTATCTCACATCCAAAGACGCCAGTGCTTAGCCACAAAGGGTCAGACAAAGCTTTTCCTGATGATGGGATTCTCAGGAGACCCCACAGGACGTAGAAGTACAAACGCCCAATGATTTTTCATGCAACTTCTGCACTAAAGCAGCTTTGGAAAATCCCGTCCCTTTCCCACTATGCTTCAGTAGGAACTGGGAATCTGGCTCCAGAGAGCTCCTTAAGAAACCAAATCTAAAGAACTGGGATGACAGAGACTGGGAGATGAAGCACAAAACCCACACGTTCCTCTGTTGCTGTCATGCAGGGTTTAGCCCAGACCATCCTATTTTTCAACTGATTTTTCCCCGGATGCGATTCTCTCCCCACCGGAATGAGGAGGATGATGCAACTAACCTGGACTGACCCAGGATAACGTGGGGTACAATCCTGCCTCCAGCTCTCTTACAAACAAAGTTTACAAAACCGCTGGTGCACCAGGAAAAATCTCTGAGTGCACGGAAGTAGGGTAATCTCCAAGTGCATGGAAGTTGTGTGAGGAGCGCTGGTGTGTGCTGAGGGTTACAACGTCCCCTTTTTCTTGGAAGCAACAACCCTGCTTCCCTAGGGAAGAAAAGTTATTTCCATATCGTGCACCATGATCCCCCTGGCCCCACAGCCGCACTTGGTGCCAGCCCACCTGGCTGCGGAGCGTGTGACGCTGTCTGAATCCGGAGTCAAAGCTAACCGTTTTCCCCAGGGATCCAAGCCCAAGGCACGATGCCAGCAATAAGGACAGCGTTACATGCGCCGAAGCTGTGCAGCTGTGTCTTCGAGACCCCTCCCTCAGAGCCCAGCAGGTCGCTGTGGAGCACACGACTCCTGCTGCTCTGCCGAGCCTGCCTGCGGGTTATCTCCACGTTCCCACACCAGCGCCGCGCATGGAGAGCGCAGCCCTGCAGCCCCGGATCCCAGCGCCGCGCCACGGCCTCGCTCCGCTTTGTTTTTTGTACTGATGCAAATGGCCCCCTCAGAGGGAGGCGTCATTTGGGGCCTTTGATTGTGTTCCCAGGCTTGGGGAGCACAGTGCCATCCCAGCATGGCCCTTCCTTTCAACCAGTATCCCCTTAAAAGTGGACCGCAAGAGGGGAGGAAGCCAACCTACGCTTCTGTGCTGCTCTGAAGAACATAAAAGCAGCCTGGAAAGTTTTTTCTTGGCTCCCCTCACCTTTTCTCCATGCTGTTTTTCCTCTGTATTACAGAGCCATCTTGCTGGATACTTTCCTTGGACTCCAACAGAGATTTTTAAGAAAAAAGGGACGTGCCTTCATGCCCTGCCAGCCTGCCCCAGAAGACAGCACTGCCACAATACACTCTCAGGGTTTTCACTCCCAAGTCCAAAATCATCCTGTTTTTGCCTCAGCTCCTACTCTTGGTTCAGCCTGCTAACTCTTCTGGCAGCAGTTTAAGCAGAGGACAAGGGCCTTTCACAGCTGCGTTTGCTAGTTGGTCTCTAATGCCCAGCATGGGCTGAATACGAGCAGAGAACATCTCAGAAAATACCCACTGCCATTTTACAAGGACTGTCTGAAGCCAACAAGCCCGGTAGCGGAGAGGCAGCGGCTGACTCTCCTCCTCTAGCAGGATGAACGGTTTCTCTCATACGCACGCTTGTGCAGTAACCTCTTGTGGGACCGATCCCAGCCTAGAGTCCTGATACACCTTGCGTTTATTTTTCTGTTCTGGAGATATCCAAAATGGGACATATCCAGGGGCAACGTGAGGATGAGGAAGGCCGGAGGGCTGCGGAAGCAGGGCTGTATTTTCATGTGCCCGCGGCCAGAGGGCTGCGGAAGCAGGGCTGCAGAAGCAGGGCTGCGGAAGCAGGGCTGTATTTTCATGTGCCCGCCTGACGGAGCAGGGCAGCAGGGTGTTGTTACCTGTGGAGGTGCGCTGCTGTCGTAACACTTCTCCACTCCCATCTCATCGACGGGAGCATCTCTGTTCCTCCGCATTTCCTGGATGCGCTCCAACTGCTGCCGCCAGTCCCTTGGCTCCCAGCGTGGTCTCTGGGGCTCCGACGTCCCCTGCTCGGCACCGTCCCCCTGCGCAGATTCGTAGGCAATGGCGATGCTCTTCCTCCTCCTGCTGCGCCTCGGGATGCCGGCTGTGCTGTGGACCCGGCTCACTGCAAGAGACGGGAGAGAGATTTTCAGGCCAGAGACCAGGGGAAAGAGAAGCCTCCATCTCCCACCGGAGCCCAGCATCAGCCCTGAGTGCCAAAACCACCCGGGGGACCATGACGAGGGATGAAGTCGTCTCCCCCATAGTCCCAACCCAGCAGCAACACTGCCCGTCTGCCCAGCCCTAACCAGAGCCAGCCGCGGGGCGAGGAAGGGCTGGGAAGGACCTGGGAAACAGGTGACAACAGTTGGGGACACATGTCACACTATGGGAACGCCTGTCCCAAACACACAGGAGGCGGCTGAAAGACAAGACGCGTCCCCAGGCCCCCGCCCAGCCCCACAGA
>NW_008796063.1:11382384-11487372 GCF_000699145.1 Aptenodytes forsteri
GCTGTTGTGTGTCCCCGGGGTGTTGGGCTGGGGGCTGTGGTGTGTCCCCCGGGGCGGTGGGCTGGGGGCTGTGGTGTGTCCCCTGGT
Source organism: Aptenodytes forsteri (assembly GCF_000699145.1). NCBI lineage: Eukaryota > Metazoa > Chordata > Aves > Sphenisciformes > Spheniscidae > Aptenodytes > Aptenodytes forsteri. Next base: position 11,382,472 of record NW_008796063.1, read on the forward strand.
GATGTTGGGCTGGGGGTCGTGGTGTGTCCCCCGGGGCTGGGGGCAGCAGCATGTCCCCAGCGATGCTAGGACAGGGTCTGTGGCATGTCCCCGGGGGAGCACAAGTGATTGCTGTGGCACGTGCCCAGGGTGTGGGGAAGGCTGTGGTGTGTCCCCCGGGGCTGGGGGCAGCAGCATGTCCCCAGCGATGCTAGGACAGGGTCTGTGGCATGTCCCCGGGGGAGCACAAGTGATTGCTGTGGCACATGCCCAGGGTGTGGGGAAGGCTGTGGTGTGTCCGTGGGGTCATGGGCCATAGCCGAGGGGCTGCCGGGTTTGTCTGGGAGCGTGTGCCGAGGGCAGGGTGCTGGGGCTGCGCCAGCATGCAAGGAGCGGGCGTCCCGCTCTGAGCCGGGCACGGGGGTCCCTGAGGGGCAGCAGGTTGGGGCTGGCTGGGGAGACAGTTTCTGAAGGATGTTGCTGTCGATGTGCCGTTGCTGTAATGGGTATGCTTGTTCTCGCTCCCCCTCTTTCTCCTTGCCATGGCAGCATTTGGATGTTCGAACGCTCAGATTCGTAAGTCCTTCCTCATGTCTAGCTACTTTCAACATCTGCTTTACAGTGCTGTGTGCTTGTCCGTTGCTTTTGGACTGGGAACAAGTACTTCAGCTCACACCCGCCAAAAAGCGTGTGTGTGTGTTTTTATACTTCAAAAATCAGCTCAGCAGTTTTAAAATGGTGGTTGCTCTGTGCGCCGGGCTGTGGTGGTGCTGGGCATTCAGAGCTCCCAGAAAATGGTAGCCCAGAGGTCCCCATTCCCCGGATAGCTGCAGGATGCGGGTGCTGAAGGCAGGAGCGGTGTGTGCTCCTCATGCATGTGGGCTCCTCGCTGTTTCGTCCTCAGCGTTGGGCTTCTCCCCTGTTTGAAACAGTTTGAGACACCAGAGCTGTTTGTAAAAGCCACATTGTGATGGCTGTTACTGGTGTTTTACTGCTTAAAGATTCCCCTTGGGCCTCCCTTAACAGAAACCCCATTCTGTATTTGCAGGGACTCGGCACTGCTTGCTTGTCAGCAATGGCAAAGCCTCAGAGCAAGGATTCTGGACTGAAGGAGAAGTTCAGGAATCTCCTGGGGCTGGGAACATCCCGGGGAAGTTCAAAGTCGTCGGAGGGCAAGCAAACAGAGTTTATCATCACTGCGGAAATACTCAAGGTGTGAGAACTGACCGTAGTAAAGGTGGGGATAGTGCCTGGATTACCTGAGCTGAGAGGATCGGAAGGAGGACTTGCTCATTCTCCTTTCTGTTTTGACATTCATTCCCTCTCTGATCATGCCTTTTTACCTTATCTCTCAATTCATTCTCTAGTGAAATGGATGTAAAACTCACTTTGAAGTTACAGCATTTTAGTTATTCAGTGATTGAATACTTTTGAGATATTTGATAGGATGGTGATGTCTTATGTCGGGTTACAGGGTGTTTCCTCAAAGTATGTTGCTCTTTTTTTATAGTCTGAGCTTGATGAAATTTATGTGGTGGCAGTTAGCACAAGCTGGAAACTGTTTCTATTTTATGAAAACCCTACGGGTTTGTGAAAATAAAATAAAAAAAAAAAATTGATTCCAGTAATTGGTACAGCAAGTCTGTAAGCAGAATAGTTGGCACACAGGGAGGAAAACACATAAAAGGGAGAAAGAGACCAGAATCCCTTCCTGTCTGTGAAGGGAAGCTCTTACCTGCTGGAAGGCTGGGGAGCCAGACTTAATGTCCCTCCTTTCTCTGCCCTTCTCCCGTGATGGGGGCGCGCGCCACAGCCAGTGAGTTACTGTTTTCTGTAGAAAATTAGATGTTCTGCTCTGGAGGTGAAAAGCTGCTTGGCTCCAGTTTTGTGAAAGTTCTAGTTTTGACGAATCGTTTGCTAATGGAAAAATGTTTTTGGAGAAATTCCTGAAAAGCTCCAGTGATGACTAATGGTTAGATCATTTTGGACAAATGTGTAGTTTATTTTTCAGTGGTTCATGATTCTCCTTTGAGAAATGGATAAGTGTTTCTAGTAAGATAAACTGTTAGCTTATTTCTACATTTCTTTCCAGGAACTGAGCATAGAATGTGGATTAAGTAATAGGATACGAGCAATCAGTCAAATTTGTGAAGTGGCAAAAACAAAAAAAATTGAAGAGGTAAGTTTCAAACTGTTCAGTGAATATTGGAAGGATGAAAACTTAAGCAACAGCTCTTAACCTATCATAAGAGGCTCCCGTAGTTTAGACTGCCTTTTAAAATTGGTAATCCCAGAAGCTGTTTTGTGCTGTCCAAACCTGTAAAAGGATGGCTCCCACGCCAAGGAAATTAGTCTTGTCCAACCTACCAGCTGTGGAGCAGAGAGGACATAGCTGACGGGCTTCCTGAACTGCATGGAAGGAGAACGCTGCAAATATTCAGGCCTGTTCAGGATGGTTCATGGGAGGTGATGGTAATCCTGTAGAAGAGGGGTTTGCTAGCTCCTTCTGTCTTGCTAATCAGCAGCCTCAAATTGGTTTTAAACTCATCTTGTATTTGGGTGAAGGTTTCTGCACAAATGTTTACGCTGAAGTAAGTGTGTGAATGAAGAACTTCAGTTACTGGGGTGCAAGTTGTCGTGTAGGACGGGATTTGCTGTCTCTCATGTGGTTCATCTGAGTTTATGACTGGGCAGGTGAGAGCGTCCTTCAGAAGAGAACTCCGGACATGAAATCCCTGGAGATCTTGTTAGTTAACTTGCCGTAATTAATGACTGACCTACTGGGTAAAGATCCCAGAAGAAGCTGAACTTTCCTACTACTGCCTGTCTCCTGTGTTTGTTTTCAGCATGCAGTGGAGGCAATATGGAAAGTGGTAGCTGATATGCTCCAGCCAGAGCGCCCCGTCGAAGCCAGACATGCTGTTCTTCATCTGCTGAAGTCAATCGTTCAAGGACAGGTGAAAACAAACAAACTGTAGAAGAAACACTACACTTAAACTAGGGTTTGTGCGGAGTATGAATGTGAAAAACATGGGGTGGCTGTTCTCTACAACTTTCCATGTTTCTTACTTTGGTTGTGCCTAGTAAATGGGAAGAGGATGCATTTAAATTTAAGTCTTGGTTTGACTTCATAGCAAAACTTTTCATACAACTCGTAGAAAACTTTTCTGTTTTGGGGCAATGTTCTTGAAAAAGCGGAAATACTTTGGGTTAAGTTCAGCATAGTACAGCTAATTTTATATGGTCTTTGCCCAGACCTATTAGTCCTAGTCTGCAGCTCTTTTTGATGTTTCAGCATGTCAGGTATGCAAGAAGTTCTGTATGAGATACTTTTCTAGCCTGGCCAAGTTAAGCATACTATGAATTCTTCAGATTTCACAATGTGCTATACAAATGTAAGACTGTATCAGACCAAAGTTCTAGTTTTCAGTATTCTGAAAAAGTAGGGGTAGATGCTTACGAAAAGAATAGGCATTGATTCTAGTTTGTTGGCTTGTTTTTTTCTAAATGCTCCGCTGGCAGTGCTGGCAGTTGCAGTTTCCATGGATTACTTTGTGTATTGGATGCTGTCTGTGTGTTGCTGGACAAAATGCCTCCAGCCCTGAGTGCTGATATAACAGATTGAGAAGACCTGAGCCATTGTCAGTAGTCAGTAGAGGTTGGAGGTATTTTCAGGAGACTTTCATAGCCTGTAGGAAAAGAAAATAATTTCAAGCACGATGATTACTGTTACAGACCTTGATAAGGTCTAGGCCTTAACTGTCTTTTTTCATTAGTGACACTGTTATTCCCCTCTCCTCCTCCTTTTTTTTTTTTTTTTTTTCCTTTTCCAAATGTAAGACTGTATCAGACCAAAGTTCTAGTTTTCAGTATTCTGAAAAAGTAGGGGTAGATGCTTACGAAAAGAATAGGCATTGATTCTAGTTTGTTGGCTTGTTTTTTTCTAAATGCTCCGCTGGCAGTGCTGTCAGTTGCAGTTTCCATGGATTACTTTGTGTATTGGATGCTGTCTGTGTGTTGCTGGACAAAATGCCTCCAGCCCTGAGTGCTGATATAACAGATTGAGAAGACCTGAGCCATTGTCAGTAGTCAGTAGAGGTTGGAGGTATTTTCAGGAGACTTTCATAGCCTGTAGGAAAAGAAAATAATTTCAAGCACGATGATTACTGTTACAGACCTTGATAAGGTCTAGGCCTTAACTGTCTTTTTTCATTAGTGACACTGTTATTCCCCTCTCCTCCTCCTTTTTTTTTTTTTTTTTAAGGGTGAGAGATTAGGGATCCTCAGAGCACATTTTTTTAAGGTTATTAAGGACTATCCCTCCAATGAAGACTTGCATGAACGGCTTGAAGTGTTCAAGGCTCTAACGGAGAATGGACGATACATCACCTACTTAGAAGAAGAGTTAGGTGAGTATTGTCTCTACCCCTCTTCAATTTGGTGGGAATAAGTCAAGGGACAGGCATTCAGTGATATGAGAAAAAGGTAGTGATAACACTTCTGGATAGAAAGCATATTGTAACGATTTGTTTTCCTTCTTAAGCTGACTTTGTACTACAGTGGATGGATGTTGGTTTGTCTTCTGAGTTCCTTCTGGTTTTAGTGAACCTGGTGAAATTCAATAGCTGCTATCTGGAAGACTATGTAGCTGACATGGTCCAGTAAGTTGTTTGTTTTTTTTTTTAACTCCTACATGCTTATTCGTGGTAAATTACAGAAGAAAGTTGCAGATCAATATACAGATAAGTGGAATGTTTTTTATCCGATCTGGATCTGTTTCATTCCAGGTCATACCTGACATTTCTGACAAATATTTGATTTTCAGTTCTTACAATGTTCAGATCTGTTTTAGTTTAACTGCATGTGCTTTCCCCATTTTACGTGATGGACCTGATTGCGTTGCTCAGTCTCACAAAGGGTCTCTGCTATCATATTAGTGTAGGCACACTGAGTTGCATTTAAGTGCAACTTTAAGCTAACTTTATAAAAGAGGTTGTAGTGTTCAGTGTCTCTGGGAGTGTTATCAACAGTGCCACAGTAAGGGGAATGATGAGTAAAATAACATGCCAATTTACTTGTCTGTTTTGGCTCTTTGTAATTTGCCTAAAATCATATTAAGCAAACAATTGTAATTAAATATTGTTTCCTAACAGCAAGATATGCCTCTTGTGCATTCAGACTTCATCATCTGTGGACATTGAGGTCAGTAATTTGAGTCTCTCTTAGTACTTTAGCGTTCTTAGAAATTCTTTGAAATTGTAACTTTTACAAGCAAAATCCCATCATCAGACTCTCCTCCCAGTTTGTTCTCATCTTACAAGAGAGCTAATACAATGTTACGAAGTATTTGTAAGCCATTGTGTCTCGTACACCAATAATCATTTTATTCTAAAACAAGCAGAGCATTGATAAATTTGATAAGTGAATCAATTTTTCAGCAGTGCTTTTTACGGTTTACTTTCCATCTTGCAATGATTTTAAAAAAACAAACCAACCAAAAAACATATCTGTATCCCTTTTGACTTCCAGAAGACTTCCTGGTCTGCCAGGTTAGGATTTGACCTGCTTTATTCCTAGAGAAATATATAACCATTTTGTCTTTCTCTTCCCCAAAGATTTCCTTGCAAGTCCTAGATGCAGTTGTTTGCTATAACTGCCTGCCATCGGAGAACCTGCCAGTATTTATCATCACTTTGTGCCGTACCATCAATGTGAAGGAGCTCTGCGAGCCGTGCTGGAAGGTCAGAACTTTCTCGTAGTTTTGGTTTTTTAATGAGTTCACTGTTTTGGCCTCATAGATGAAGTGTCAGATGTGCCTGTGCACATCTGCCATAAATTTCAGTTTGGTTTTAAGAGTAAATTAAAAATTATTTCAAGTATTAAGGGATCAGCACGTTGTTAGTGTAAGTCCTGTCATGTCCATGGAATTTACCCATAGTTTCCTCTCGGGTGATGTGACAGGCTGCTGTTGTGGCATGAAAATGGCTGGGCACATTTACTTACCATAAGCGGGCATGATCAGCCAGCTAACTGCATATTTAGGCTAATGAGTGTTTTAACAATTGGATATTTAAGTGTTCTCTCTGAATTTGCAGCTTATGCGCAACCTTTTGGGAACTCATTTGGGACACAGTGCCATCTACAACATGTGCAGGATCATGGAAGACAGGTAAAGAAGGTGTATCTAACAAAACCCAAGGAATTCAGTAGAGGTCCCGCTGAGATAGATAGGGAGTCACTGACCTCAGTAGCACAAGCTGAAGGTTCTGGTGCTTAGAAATGAATTCCCTTCCTAGTTACACTGCTGAAGTGCTCATTTTTTGGCTTTTCTGAATTTAATTTTCCTTTGTTTAAAGTTGTACTAAATGATTTTCTGTTTTTAATGTTTGTAAATTGCTGTGCAAGGCTCTGATGTATAACAGCTGGGAAGTCCTGTTGTGACAGTGTATATTCCTATTGACTCTTGTACGCTAAAATAATTGTAGCATGGTCTAAGACTTTCCTTCCATCTGTTTTTAGAGCTTACATGGCGGATGCAGCACTGCTGAGAGGAGCTGTGTTCTTTGTTGGGATGGCTCTATGGGGTGCTCATCGCCTCAATTCACTCAAGAATTCCCCAACTTCAGTGCTGCCTTCGTTCCTCAAGGTAGGATGGGATGCTGGAGGAACTTTTTAATCAGGTATACATCTGGACCTGTACAAATGTAGAACAAAAATGTGGTCCCCTACACCAAAGAGATCTTTGTAGGCCTGAAAGATGAGAGACAGCAATTGGGTATGGGCTGAAGCATGGCGAAACAGTAAAACAACAGAGGATTTAAGTTTGAAACTGAGGCCTCCTTCTGGAATATCTTTGTTGGCCAGAAAAGCAAAGTCTGAATTCTTTTTATCAAATATCTACATTGTGGGTACTTTAGCTTAAAAAGTAAAAACAAAGTAAAAACTTTCACTCTTTCCAGTGTGTGGTACAAAAAGTGAGGGACAATGTCTTCAGGGACAGCCTCAGAGCTCTCTTAAAATTTTCTCATCCAAGTGCATCAAGCAGGAATTACTAGCTTTAACCTCATGTGTCTGCTCTGTAAGATGGGACTGTATTTGACATCGGATGTGCAGCTGTTTGCCAGAGTGCATAACTGCACTTTATAAAATGGTTCTTTGCTTTGCCCTTTGTGGGTATAGACTTGAATATATTTATCTCAGACCTTCGGGCTAAGTTCCTGATTAGTAAGGTGTGTTTCATTTGGATTTAAGAGGGTTTCTGATCACTGCTTTCCAACTGTTAACTGACTGAAATGCTTTGTATTCCAGGCCATGACATGTCCCAATGCAGTTGTGTCTTATGAGATAGTTCTGTCCATAACACGTCTAATAAAGAAGTATGGGAAGGAGCTGCAAGCTGTAACGTGGGATATCCTTTTGGACATCATGGAGAGATTACTGCAACAGCTGCAGGTAAGTGTTGAGCCTGTCTTGATGTGCTTTCAATCAAAAGACCTTGCCATAAATATTTTTGCAAATTGATCTCCTGTTTGTACACTCCAGTGAACTTTGAAGCTGAATGAAGGTTTAGCCCAATTCTCAATACTGTGTTTCTCAACCGAGTTTTCTGTTTGTATTTAAAAGTTAGCACTTTCTGGTGAGGTAGAAGTCTTTTAGGAATGTTTTTGTCTCCGTTTCAGAGTCTGGAGAGCCAAGAACTTAAGTCCATTGTACATGATCTTTTGACTACAGTAGAAGAACTCTGTGACCAGAATGAATTCCATGGCTCTGAAGAGAGATTTTTTGAGCTGGTGGAAAGATGTGCTGATCAGAGACCGGTAAGACTTTACTTACGATTGTCTTCTTTTGTTGCCAGTTGAATCCATTTTGTTACTCAGTACAGTTGACAGTTGGGAGTCCTAAAATAGCAAGTGGTCAGAAAGTCACAGCAAGGACTTATATGAGCTTTATTCTCGGGGTGGGGGTTGGGGGAATGGATATATTGTATTTGCTTATACACTAAAAAAAAAATTCTTGATCTTTCCGTGAAAGGAATCTTCTGTATTAAACTTGATAACATACAGAGCTCAATCCATTCATCCTGCCAAAGATGGCTGGATTCACAACCTGCAGATGTTAATGGAGAGATTCTTCAGGTATGAAGTCATAACTTTGTGAATACAAGGCACTTTCAAATGTTCCTTGCCACCTTTTCATGTTAGATAATTTTGTTTTCTGAAGTTCTAATGTTAGTAAATGACTGCTAAGAAGTATGGTAGTTCCAGGGCACAGTACGTGAAAGGATATTGTTTAGCAGAAGAAAAACTTTCCACTGAGTTATTTATACTTCTTTTTTTTTTCTTCTTTATTTCCATTGGATGGTGCTATTCCAGTTAGTTTAGGCAGTTATGTGTTCCACTCCACAGCACTTTGTAGTTCTGACACCAAACAAGACTTTCCTCTTAAGCATCAGGATTGCATATGGTTATCCAGTATTGAAGTTATCTGTTTTTGAATTGGTACTCCTGAAAGTATTCTCGTACTCTAAAATACCAACATACAGCAATAACAAACTTCTGTCTCATCTGTGAAATGCTGTCAAAGAGCAGCTCTTACTCGGTGCCATATGTTTGGTTTTAAATTTGCTCACCAGAGCACTTGTTCTTCTGACATGTGCTTCCTAGTTTGGATTGGAAATGGGAAAAGTGCAGTTACAGGTCTCCAGAAGTAGTAAAAGCTGAATTGGGATTCCAGTTTCCAATTGTTCTTGAATCTGGTTTCATACGTAGAGACATTAATTGAAGGCTCAGCTGATTTCTAGAGTTACTGTTCTAACTCTTAAGAAGTTTCTTAGTTTAGTTTAGTTTTACTTTCCTTTTCTCCTCTCCCCCCTTCCCTAAATATCAGTAACTTTATTTTATTCATCTTGAATTTGCTCTTCCCATTTTAGGAACGAAAGTCGTAGTGCTGTTCGTATTAAAGTTCTGGATGTCTTGTCCTTTGTCCTGAGTATTAACAGACAGTTCTATGAGGTGTGTGTTTATCTGTTTCTGATCATCACATGTGAGATCTTAAGTGGGTGGGAAAGGCTTTGGTGAGGCATGTTTTATGGTGTGCTTCAGGTCGTCTCTGCCACCGGGGAATGCGCAGAACTCTGCTTTAAATGTTGCACACAATAGTTATGTATCTTTAGGGTGCTTGTAGGAGGACTTGCCTTTTAATTGTCCTTAGTTGGATACAGGTATGTGCAACTTGCAGTGGGAGCTGCTGTGTTTTGAGGACATAACTGGTTGTGTATTTGCTTCCCTGTTTTAAGGTCACTAAATCTATATATATTTTGTTTTGGAAGAAAGGAGAGTCAACGTGAGAGATGCAGAGTTTATTTAAAAGCTTTGTAAAAAGATGAGGTCTGGATATGGTCTGATGTGAGCAGATTGACTTGTCTTGGTGCTTGCAGTTTAATTGCAATCCAAGATGGAAGCTGTCTGAGAGAGGAGTTACGGAAGAGCTCTGGGGATGTCTTCAGCTCCTTGGAATGTACCCAGAGTGTCAGAGGACAGGAAGGGGCAGAGATGCTTCTTGGATTCCTTCAAGATTTGTGAAAACATGATGCTGTTGCATGTTTCCTATTCCTCTCAAAAAAACAAGCCCTAGAAATCCCTTGTCAACAGTCTGTTTGAGCCTGGGCTAGCAAGTCTGTAGGATAGATGAAAACGAAAGCATTGAATCCAAGTTCAACAAAAGTCATAAATATTTGGAGGGATGGCATACAGAAATACTTAAATGGATGGAAGAGGAAAGACCAAGGAACCAAACAGTTAGTTGAGGAACAAGCCTGATATCAGAATATCAGTGTTCTTTTGTTTGTAATTATTTGTCTCTTCAACATGCTGATTGAACAGCTGACAGCAAAATGTTAAGGCTTATTAAGGTCTGTCCTCTTGCAGGAAGAGCTGATAAACTTGGTTGTGATCTCTCAGCTGGCTCACATTCCAGAAGATAAAGACCATCAAGTCCGAAAACTGGCCACTCAGCTACTCGTAGATCTGGCTGAAGGCTGCAACACACATCACTTTAACAGCCTGCTTGATATCATAGAAAAGGTGAGGCAGAGTTTGGTCAGTTGTCAGTAGCGCCACCACATCTTTTGCCAGATCCTCTTACTGTGACTGCGGAGACTAACCCATGACTGTTATCACTTGCGTGGTTCAGCAGGCTATTGTAAAATTGCTGGGTTTTGGAGGATGTGAGCCTGAAGTGCAGAGCGGAAGGGAGCTTTAGAAACCCTACCAACGCACAGCTTGCAGAATTTCTTGCAAGGATGACTTGCTGTAGTCTTTCCTGACCTTCCAGGATGGAAATAAAGAAAAGGCGTGTTGCAGATTTAAACCATGTATTGCTTTTCTTTTTAAAAGGTGGCCGCACATTCTCTCTCATCTCCTTCTGAACTGGAAGAGAGGGACTTGCTATCTTATTCAGCTTCTTTGGAGGATGTCAAGACAGCAGTTCTTGGACTCCTGATAATTCTTCAGGTAAATACTGCAGAGCATTAAACGCGTCTTCTTCAGAATAGTCTTCTGCTGGACTTGGCTTTTTAGATAACCGTTCTCCCACTATTAAATATTCTGACTTTTGTTCACTTAATATTTTAACTCTTGTTTTGGTCATTCTTTTTGCTTTTGGGTACTGTATAACTGTTTGCTAAAGGTTTTATTTTCTTAATTTCCATTGTACAATGAATATGAACACATTTTCACGTGTGGAGGGCAGATGTGTTCATAAACTAGCAGAAGGGGAGTGTTCATAACCTTGAATAGATCCATCGTGTTTGGGTAGGGTGTCCTGAGAGATGGTTAAGCAGTTGCGAAGAGCTGGTTTTTCCAACCACTGCCCTTCTGGAGCCAGCCAGAGTTGCTCTGGAGCCTTTGCAGAGGTTCTGTCCAGAGCCATCTGTTTATCTTGCTTTCAGGAGCAAGTTTTTGCTGTGTTTTTCTTGAATTCTCAGTGCAGATACACATTTCTGAATAACAAGTGTCAGTCTGCCTTTTGATTTCTGTTTCTGTTCCTTTGTAGACAAAACTCTACAGCTTACCCTCCAGCCACGCAATGCGGGTGTACGAGATGCTGATTCACCACGTCCAACGCCATTATATATATGCGTACAGCCTTGCTGTTGCTAGCAGCATCAGATTGCAGGTATGAGCAGTAACCTATGCTTTCAGGTCGAGAGCTGCATGCTGTCTTTGGAATTCTTGAGTGGCAAGTGGGGAATGTGTGCTCTAGAGCTTGCCAGAAGTAGAATTAGATGTTTCTTGGCTAATAGGAGTATGTATATGTACTGTAACACGAGAAGTGATGCCTCCTACAGACCTAGCCACAGCATCTATTAGAAATCCCTTTGTACTTGCAAAAGTATCGCATGGGGAGGTGCGAGAGTATTCCACTGGCTTGAGTGGTTTTGGTTTTATTCCACTTGGTTTTGAGTGATTCCAGTGTCTTCTCTGTTACAGGTGTTTGATTTCCTGCTGATGCTTCGAGCTGACTCCCTCCACCGTCTTGGCCTTTCCAACAAGGATGGAGCAGTGAGGTTCAGCCCTTACTGTCTGTGTGATTTTGTGTAGGTTTCTCATTGCATTAAGCAAAAGCTGTTTTGGTATTTTGCACGAGCTTAATGGTCCATCAGTAGCAATCTGCAGTTTTTCTAAATCTTCCGAATCCTGATGAATCAGCTGCTAGACAAGTCTGTAGTTACAGCCTAGGATTGTCTCAACTAATAACTCATTGGTGAATTGTTCTTACAAATCACTTATCTACAGAGCTCTCAATCTCAGACTTGAAATTTCTGTTCCCACTCACAAAACTTAACAAAAATATTGTCAGTTTCCTGCCTGAAACCAATTTTCACACTGAGGTTTGATTCAATGATTTGTACAAATCTGGCTATTTTTAATTTTATAGCTTGGTCTGAAGTTCTTTGTGTAACATGCCCCAAAAGATATCTTTCTAAATTTGCTAGGGGCCTGGATAGAAAAATCCTTAACCTGACCAAACTGACTCATTGCTGTCCGTCTACTGGGCACTCCTGTGGTTTTTAATAGAAAATGCAATTTATATTGTTGCTTGGTCATGAAACTGGCTACCAAATAGGGCAGCACCGTTGGTCACATGAATAGGCCGTTCTGATCTTGATTTTACATTACACGTATTTTTCTCCCTTTCCATGTTGTAGAGAAGCAGAGAAGAGGGCTTCTGAGAAAAAGCCTACCGGTACGCTCTCTCCGCCTTCAGGAAGTCCCAGCGTGCCTTCCCAGAACGCCACCATTCGTATAGGGCATCTGCCATACTCAATGGTCTTTGGCGTCCTTCTGCAGTGTTTGAAGCAAGTACGTCTGCTCTTAATGACAGTTGTCATCTTCACGTGAAATATGTCAGCTTAAACCAGCTGGCTAGAGAATTCTATCCCAGAGTATCTGAATAACGTCTGAAAAGCAGTACGTAAATCCTCCTTCTTGGGCAGAATCTGCGTGTAACTGTGCAGCTTTACAGCCACCAGTGGGAGCACCAGTTCAGCTCTTCGGAAACTAAGCAAAGCTTTCATTTCACTCTGCTTCAGAGCAGACAAGGGCAAAAAATGTGTTTGTTAAACAAAGATCAGATAAGTCATCCTGTTTCTGAAAGGGCATTTGAAACTAAAAGAAACCTTCCTACTGCAAGTTTTTTAAGTATTTTGAGAATTGATAAATGTTTCGGTCGCTAATAAACTAAATATAAATTGTTCATTAGTGTTGTATTGGACATAGTTATGTGCTGAGGGGTTGTCTTGCTCTGGAAGTTAATTTGAGCTAGTGGTTAGGAGAAGTGAATTCTGGCTCTGTCTTTTTGAGCTCAGTCAGATCTGGATACAAGTTGTCTTCCAGTTTGTGGTGCCAATATTGCACCTAGAGCTGGATGACAGGCACGAAGTCACTTGTGACAGCTAAACGCCACTTCTTTTTATGTAGCTACCACGGCAAGACATAAATCTGCCTAGGAAGTGGCACGCTGTCTGAAACTTGATTGGTCTTACTTTCGAGCTGAACTGAAATCGTACAAAAAATTTTCCACCTTAACTTTTTCTTTCTTTCCAGGAGACAGACTGGAAGGTGTTGAAGTTGGTCCTCAACAAATTACCTGAATCTCTCCGCTATAAAGTGCTATTTTTAACCTCTCCTTGTAACATAGACCTCCTGGCCTCTGCACTGAGCTACATGGTAATGCCATGCACCCTACTGATGTATAATCATCAGATCCTTAGTTTGCTTGAGAGTTGGTTGGGGGCTTTCTTTGAGGGTGGGTTTTTTTTTTTTCCCCCTTCAGTCTAGTGTTTTGAAGATTAGCATGCTGGTTGTCAATCCTCACTCACCTTCCCTTTTTGTGAGGGTTGTTTTAGGTACAAAAGTAGGTTATAATGAGTGTTCTTTCTCTATGTATGTATGTATACATGTGAAAAGGGAGCTATGGGCAGTGTCTGTCTACTGCCTTTTAGAGAGTATTTTTAGCGTGAGGTGTTCTAACTTACTGTGTGATGTATCAGCTCACAGACAAAAAGACTACCGACAGGCTCCATGGTACCCCAGAAGGCTTTTCTCGCACTGATCTGCATCTGGCTGTAGTTCCAGTACTGACGGCATTAATATCTTACCATAATTATCTGGACAAAGCTAAACAGGTATGGGGAAAGTAAGAGGACATGGGGGGATGGGGCCTGAGCCTGTATAGTAGAGCATTTTCTCATACTGGCTGATTAGGAGGCTTAAGTGCAAGGTAACGCTGCCCTTTTCTGTTATAAAAAGCTGCATCTGCTGTATTTGGGGTGAAAAAATACTTTGCTAACTTTGTGCAGCAGTAACTGTCCGGTCAGTTGGATTCAGTGTTCTCCATCCATACCTGTCCCCCCCTTGCAGGTCGCTGAGTGACTTTACCCTCTGCTGGAAGACCCTGATAAACATAAAAATTCTGTTTAATCGGAAACTTAATAATTTCTAAAAAGTCTACTTGATTGAAGTCCCATCTTAAAATTTTGGCCTAAATGCATGCAACATTAATTAGGGTTCTGTGTTAGTGCATTTTGGATAAGAATTCATGCGCGTCATACAGGCCTTGCAGTAGTGATACCTTGCAAGCCATTCTGAAATGCTAGCTGAAGTCAGGCGGTGGTACATCAGAGGTTTTCTCTTTCCCTGTATTATGGCTGTTTTTTTCTTTTTTTACTCTTCTAGCGTGAAATAGTGTATTGCCTGGAACATGGTCTTATTTATCGCTGTGCAAACCAGTGCGTTGTGGCACTCTCTGTCTGTAGTGTCGAGATGCCCGACATCATCATAAAGGCACTTCCTGTCTTAATCGTCAAATTAACCCACATTTCCGCTACAGCCAACATGGCAATCCCTCTTTTAGAATTCCTTTCAAGTAAGTTGTAATGTTCTCCTACTTTTGATCTTCCATAGTTGTAAATGTATTGTTTGCACTGAATATTTTGGTTGTTAGTCATATGGAATGCATTGTAAGGGTTTCTGGGTTTTTTGGTGATGCCCTTGCACCATCCTCAAGATACAAATGTTTGATCGTCTCTTGTTTGTTACTGTTTTTCTATTTAAAGCTCTTGCACACACTGAAGAAAGAGACATGCTTTGTGTAGTGCAGCCATACAGTGATGGGAAATGCGAAGCTGCTTTCTCCCCCTTGCTGCTTATAACTTAAATAGCATGAATTTATACCATGATGTTAACTTCCATGTCAGCTGATGATTTGGAAGAAACAAAACAATTCAAATTAAACTGAACGGTGATATTGAATAGTTTGAGTTCAGACCTCACCTGTGCTGGTTTTCTTCTTGAACTGTTCTAGCTCTGGCAAGGCTGCCTCACCTCTACAGGAACTTTGCAGCAGAGCAGTATGCCAGTGTGTTCGCCATCTCCCTACCGTACACAAACCCTTCCAAGTAAGTTCGTAGCAAACGTGCTTCTCCCTCATCTGTAAAATTAAGAGAATGAGACATGCTTTTTTTGTAGTACTTGGGTCAAGGTTATTCATAGGATATTGCTCATTCTGGTATCTCCGGGCTTTTTCTGAAGAAGGGACATATCCACCCTTGACAAAATACCTGTTTTTCTGGAACAGAACTTTTGAGGTTTTTTTCCTTATACTTACCAGTAGGTAAAGGAACAGTTCTGTTTCTCAGATTGAAAAGTCCTTCTGTTCAGTTCTGGAAGGGCATCATAATGCAGCATTAAACTCTGTGGAGATCCTTTTGCTGTTTTAGGTTTAACCAGTACATCGTTTGCCTGGCCCATCACGTGATAGCTATGTGGTTCATTCGGTGTCGCCTTCCCTTCCGAAAGGACTTTGTCCCCTATATTACAAAGGTAATGGACGCTACTGAATCAAACAGTACATAATAAAAATGACTTAAAAACCGGTTTGAGGAGTTTAAAGGTTCTGTTTGAAGCTAGAAAAATTCTCCTTTTCTTGTCAATATCTTTCTCGAAACTGGCTGCGAATTCTTGTGCATTGTCCCGTGATTGCAGTCTTTCAGCTGCACGTCCTAGCCATTCAGCCTGTTATCTGTTTGTCTCAATTGGCAGGGTTTGCGCTCGAATGTCCTCCTTTCCTTTGATGACACGCCTGAGAAGGACAGTTTCAGGGCTCGCAGTACAAGCCTGAATGAGAGGCCAAAAAGGTAAATTATATTTGACTCCAGCAGGGTCTTGTGTTCCCTGTTCTAGTGCTCACACCCTTCCCTGTGTTTTTCTGAAGGAGGCTCTAGTTATCCAAAATCTGACAGTGCATTTAAGCAAGCAAAGTAAACCTCTTTAGGTCAGGGGATTGGTAAAAGACAAACTTAGGTTGTTAAGAAGCTGGAATCAAACCAAGCTGACAGTCTCATAGTACATATGAGGGCATCGCTTGGCTGTTCTGTAAGCCTTTGCAGTAAGGTGTGGGGCTTTCTGTTGTTAATTTTTGAAAATCAGCAGTTCTTTCAGGTTGATGTGTGTCAGTACAATGCTACCAGAAGTAACAGAGAAGGATAATACCACAAGTAATAGAATACCATCTTCATATTGATAGTGTTAACTCCTTTTGATAATTGATCTGTAACGACTATTTAAATGATTGCCAGAGAAATTTTTGTGATTAGCAACCTG
The DNA here is from genome assembly GCF_000699145.1 of Aptenodytes forsteri. NCBI lineage: Eukaryota > Metazoa > Chordata > Aves > Sphenisciformes > Spheniscidae > Aptenodytes > Aptenodytes forsteri. The sequence continues at coordinate 11,398,614 of NW_008796063.1, forward strand.
TATAAATTGAGAGAGCTAATGCTGTGTTTTTCCATAGCGTTATCTGTCAAGTCAGTGTAGACTGGGTGGCAGACAGCTGCCTTCTGTGTATCTGGATGGCCTGATCCTTTTTTTGACTTTTGAAGCCATTATGTCAGTTTTAAGCAAAGCCTAATGTCTTTAGAAGTCAGAACGTATCTTGCCAACAGTCTTTCAAAGTAACGTTTGCTGGGATAGGAGAATACTCCTTGGAAGGCATTCAGGGTTTCTCTAACATCCTTTTACCTTCAGGGCTTACCTAAATTGGTTCACTTAACTTGCTTCAGTGTTAATGTGCAGTAAGCATACAGTGGCATATGAACCCTGGGGAAAGTGCCTCTACTTTAACTGCAAGGCTCAATGAGTATCTTGCAATGAAGAAACACCATCCCTGCCCTAATGCTATAGCTGTAAACCCTGTTTTGTGTTTCATCTCTCCCATCTCCTCCTCTTTCATTCAGAAACTTGGAAGAGAAGCCTTTTGCCACTCGTCTCTCAAATTAGAATTTCAACTAATCTTTTTTTCCAAAAACCTGTTAAATTCTACCAGGTTGGAATACTACTGTATCTAAAGGCTTTTGCTAAGGCTGCTGGATCACTTTCCACAGAAATCTCTGCTAAGGAGTGTGGGCTGTACTCAGGCAGCAACCCGAAACACCAGAATGGCAGGATGCCGCTGCCTCCGAGTCTGTCTGGGCTTGGATTCTGGCCAAGTGAGAGAGGAAATAGCTTCGAGCAGATATCCGTGTCCTTGCTTGAGAAGCTTGTGTGCTTGGTTTTCACTCCTTAAGACCAAAGAATAAGCATTTCTGTGCCCTAGCTGAGATGCTGGGTGCTCCAAGAGGTCAAGATCCCAATGGTTCCCCAGGCTGCTGAAGGGCATGATGTTGGTGTAGGCGATGATCTCAAAGTATGGGCCTGTGCTCTCTGCAGTCACACCTCCAGTTGTGGCCAAAAGTGAGCTGTCAGAGGTTGTTGGGAGGAGAAAGACAAATAAATTCTGATCCCTCCAGGTGGCTATCTGAAATGTAGTAATTCACTGAAAGGAGGATAGCAAATAAATCATGTTTAGAAGGAGCCGGAAGGGTTAAATTAGTATCTGCATTTTATATATGGGGATGTGAACTGCTGGACCAACTGTTAGGTCCAAATTAGTACTGAGCCAGGCATGCATCTCAGCTGTGACTCACTGAAGTGCCTCTTAGATGTTAATTGCTGTCATCTCCCACATGTGGTTTACACCTGTCAGCGTAAAGGCTTATCTTCCTTTCTGTTCCAGTTGAAAGTGGGTTACCTCGAGCCACCAGAAGTAAGATAGCTTGTTTGACAGAAAAGCGTCACGCAGTCAGCAGCAGCCAAGAGGATGTTTGTCTTCTTGCCCTTCCGTCTGTGCAGTGTGAGAAGGATCAGTCTCGTATAGATGGGCTGAGTCTCCCCCCGTGTCTCGAGCTGAGCTAAGGGGCACCTCTGACTGGCCCTGGGTGTGTTTGTGATTCAGGGTAGAAGCTCAGATTTGGGCCAGGCCTAACAGAGGTAGGGACGGCTGATATATTCCTGTGTCTCTTAGAAAAAAGTGCTGCTACCTGGTATTGGTAAAGCATTTTAGGATCTGGTCTCTGTGGAAGTAGTCAGGTTTTTAGCCGTACTGAAGGGGTGAGCTGGGGCGACACAAGAGGTGGCTGAACTGCACAAAACTTCTCAGACTTGAGAAATTTGTGCCAAATTAGCATTCAGGTGCTCTTGCCTTTGCTTATCAGCGCAGTATTCCAACTATATCATTCCAATCAGTTTTTTGTTTTAACTTGTACTAATTTCATTTGTTTTGTAGCACATTTAAAATCTTGTTTTCAAAATGTGGTTTGTCTTTTTAATGCTTTCAGCTCTGCTTGTTAGTACGTTTTAATTTTTGTTTTCCTTTTTTGGCATTTGTTTTATTTTACATCACCCTCCGGGATCCCCCAATATTGACCCTGTGACCTGTGACCTTTCAACCTACATCCCTACAATGATTTCCTCCCTTCCTGTGACCTCTTTTGGGGCTTGGTGCTTCTCCACCTAGTAGTTTAAGACTAGCCAAAAATGCAAAGCAAGGCTTGAATAACTCTCCTCCAGTGAAAGAGCTGAAAGAATCCTCTGCAGTTGATGCCTTCCGATCCCGCAGCATCAGTGTGTCTGAACATGTGGTCCGCAGGTAGAGGCACTTTAAATGGGGAGAATCCAAGAGCAACTCAGCACTTGGAAATTTTACTCGCAAGGGTGGGTGGAAGCAGGGTGGATTTGCATGTGGGATGCTTGCATGACTTTGTTACGCAATAGAAGACTGGCCGTAGCCACAGTCAAAGGTTTTGGGAAAGTACCGTGGATATCCCATGGCTTCCCAACGGCGGCTATTGGGTTGTCACATCACACCCCATGTTGTGTGTGGTTACTTTGCCCTATTCTCTGATGCTTTAGCAACAAAAATTTCTATTTTCAAAGTAAAGATGGTGAAGGGGGGAAAAACAAACAAACAAACACCAAAAAAAAAAAAAAAAAAGGAAAAAGGTTGCATTCTGTGCAAGTGAGAGTCCTGGTTAAAACTCACCAAAACTTCAGCCTTCTAAGCAGTGACTTGCCCCAGGAGAGGCTTTTGGTACTCTGCAAACTTACGTACAGGCCCTCGTCCCAAACTATGAGGAATAGTTCTGGCCTCAGTTCAGGATTTGTTCTTTGAGGCAAAGGGAGCTGACAGAAGTATTCTGGTCTAAAGTACAATGCCGTGAAAACCTTAATTTGTCTTTCCGTAGAGCAGTGAAATGTATGCTCAGCCCATATGAAGCTCTTTGCTTTCACGACTACAGAAAACAAGTTTTGATTGCAGACATTGATTTGCTGGCATGAAAGATGAAACAATTTATGCTAGTTTTTAAAACTTATTTCTGGATCACTTCCCTTGAGTGTTAAACTGCTGTCTATAACATGTTGGTTTAAAAATCTGAACCTGAAGATCTGTGCCTTAATCTGTAAGGATCGCTGTCAATGGAACTTTATTTTCTGTGTTTTTATTTTTGACTACAACTATGTGGTATTTGGGGGAAAGACACTGAAGTGACTGAATTGTGAATACAATTCTGGCGCTTCATTCTCTGATACTCCCCATTAATCTATTAGGTGATTTTCGTCGCTTGTATTTATGTGTAAATGGTAGCAACTAGAAGTTCAGATAATTACCCTTAATGATGCCAAAGAAGTTGCCACGTTGTAAAAAATTTGGCTGTACCTCAGCTTAGTTTGTATTATGATGGCATAAGGAGTCGTCTTTATAAAATATTGCAATCCAGCCTGTTATTCCAGTTGTTTTAAATTGCATTGCTAACTTGGCTGATTTGAAGGCAGAGTTGCTCTCTATTCTTGTGCCAATTTCCTGTTCAGAGTGCAATTTTTTTTCTATTTCAAGTTAAATTAGGTTTTACATAGCTATTGAATTTGGAGGAAGAAAAATCAATATACGAAAAGGATGCAACAGAGAAAAAAGCAAACCACAGGATTATAAAGCTAAGTCTAGAGTGCCCCGATTTATGGCTCATGGGCAACATGTTGCCTGGGAAACTGTGCAGGTCACGGGACGCTTGCCCTCACTATAGATTAGCAAACTCAAAGCATGGTGCTGCCACTCACTATTTGCTTGGTGCGCTTGCCCATGGGCCACTCAATGTCAGAGAGCGCTGGCCTGACCTAGTCAGTTGAAGGACATTTAAATGTTTCTCAGTCTCTCAAGATAAAATACACTTTCTGCAATGACGATCTAAAAGCACAACATGAGGCTGATCCAAAAATATTTTTATTATGTCCTGCGTTTGATGTCTGGCCACCTCTCTGATCTGGCACATGCATGTATCGCAGGTTGTTCTGCATCACACTGTCTTTCGGGTGACAGGGACAAGCATTTTGCAATGTGATCTGTCAGTTGGAAACATTCTCTTTTAGTCGGATACAAACATCCATCACTAGCTCAAGCCTGGGCTCTGCAGATGAAAATTCAGTGGCTCAGGCTGATGACAACTTAAAAAATCTCCACCTGGAACTCACTGAGACCTGTCTGGATATGATGGCTCGATACGTCTTTTCAAACTTCACTGCGGTGCCTAAGAGGTAGGGGTCAGTCAGTGACCATGGGAGAGATGTTTTTGTTTGAAGTTCATATTTCACTTTATTAGTGGAAAATTACCGTGACACATTTGAGATTCTGGCAGGCCTAGGCTCTGAAGCCATTCCTTGCAGATAAAATCTGGTTTGGCTAAATACGTTAGATGAGAGAAGGCCATTGGAGCCAACCAGCCTTTGCCTCAGCCTTGAACTGTCCAGAAGGAGATGCCTTGAAGGCATGCTGTCTGTGAGCAGTGCTTTGCTCCATGTCCTTGCTGGATAATCGCAGTCTTCGCTACAGAACGGAGTGTCGTGCCAGCTGGCTTCAAATGGAGGGCATTTACTTTTCTTGCTAGCCCTTCCCAGAAGGAGACACATAGCTCAGACAAGGCTCGTTCCCTTCTGCTCTGTGATGTGTGTCCAGGATTGAACTGGACTGCTCTGTAATGTCTGTCCAGTAGTACTACTACCAATCGATATTAAATTCAGCTCATCCCTTATGCTGTTGGATAACGTGTATGTTGATGACCGGGGGGGTACGTTAAAAATGCTGTATGAAGAAGGAAAGCTGGCAGTACCTCCTACGTAGTTACATGAAATAAGCCACCTGTGTAGGCTCTGTGCTCGGCAGCCTGAGAGCTGCGTTCATCACAAATGTGTTTCTAGGTCTCCTGTGGGTGAGTTTCTGTTGGCTGGAGGAAGGACAAAGACGTGGCTGGTTGGTAACAAGCTGGTGACCATCACTACAAGCGTTGGAACAGGGACAAGGTCCCTGCTTGGCCTAGACTCTGGAGATCTCCAAAGCAGCACAGAATCAAGGTAAATTTTGCTCCCATTTCTAGAAATTTACACCTAACAGAGTCACTTAAACCACTGTTACAGTGCATCTTTTTAGGTTTTCCACTTACCAGAAGAGGAATGTCTTATTTGTCCAGCATGACTGATTCCTCTCTCAATATCGTCTTTTTTTTTTTTTTGCCACAGCTCAGACCCTGTTTTGCAAGTGAGACAAACTAAAGAAGCTCCAGCAAAACTGGAATCTCAAGCTGGGCAGCAGGTTTGCAGAAGCTCTCGCAACAGAGTCCGATCCATGTCTGGTAAATTCCTATCCTGGAGTCTTACTGCCATTTCTGCGTCCATGTCGCAGTCTTAAGTGTCCAAGTGCCGACCAAAGAGACCTCTGTCTAAACTAATTTGAGAACGTGGACCTGTCTGGTATTTAATAGTGGGCAGGTGGCAGCAGCTGTTGGCCTCAGGAGTGGTGGTGCTCCTCCTGCTTGGCTCTCCTTGCAGGAAAGCTTTGGTGATTGGTTAAGTGGTGAGCACCTGCAGTGAGAATCTCACCTATGTTTATCTAACCTCATGGTTTATAAGAAACGCATTGAAGGTAAAGTTCTCTTACGTTCCCAATATTGTGAGCGCAGCTGCTAGAGGAGCTTAAAAGACACAGTATTTCTGAGATATTTTTAGTGCTAACTAAGCATGGCTCTCCCTTCTGTTTTGTGTCTGTTGTGCTAGGTGGTCATGCCTTACGTGTTGGTGCCTTAGACAGCTCAGCCTCCCATTTCCCCAGTGGCTCGGCTTCCCAAGGGACACAGAGTCCTCCTGCTCCTGCATCTCGATCGGAGAAGACTAATCCTGCTCCACAGACACCTCTGCAGAAAGAAAAAGCAAACTTAGCTGCATATGTCCCGCTGCTGACACAGGGATGGGCAGAAATCCTAGTGCGCAGACCCACAGGTATCTTTACCTGAATGTGGCGTGAGCTCTTTTGACTTGCTAAGAAACCAGAGCCTGGATGAAGAAGAAAAATCCATATTTAGTTGCAAATGGATCTCTTTATTGCTTACTGCCTCTTGAAACTAATATGTCTGATTCTTGATTCCTTGAAATCATTCTTTAGTGCTTTAAATCTTCAAAAGACCTGTAAAAAGATTGAAGCAAGGACTTAAATTTGTATATTAAGTACTGTTACAGAAATAGAGCCAGATAATATCAACCCTACTTTGCAGTTCCCATTTTTACACTGCTCTGTGGTCTTTCTTGAAAATCTGCCTGTGCTGTGTTTTAGCTTTCCATGCTAGATTCGAGATGAATGAGGCTTATGGCTAGAGCAGCTGCATAGTTGTGTCTGCTGTTAGGGAAGGAGTGACATGTTCAGGGTCAAAATTCTTGAATACTGGTATGTTACACAACATTAACAGGGAATTGTCTATTTCAGCTGAAAGTTGCTTCATGAGAAAATAACTGACCTGGTATCGTTAATTAAAATACCTGAGTGTTTTGGATGCCTTTTGGGAATCTGCTGTAGTAATGAGTTACCAAGGATGGTTTTTGAAGAGCTTGGGGTGAAGTACAGAGCACTGGGAGCTACTTACTGAAAATAGGAAACTAATCAAGTGATTCTGCCAGATGTCAGGAGAACTGAGAACTTGGTCCGTTTTGATTTTTACTTGCAAAATCCAAAACAATTTGTGCTTTTTTTGATGTGAGTTGTAAACCTTCTGGAGTTGGGAGTACTTAATACTCTTCTCTAATTTTCTCTTACCAGGTAACACAAGCTGGCTAATGAGTCTGGAGAACCCGCTCAGTCCATTTTCTTCAGATATTAACAATATGCCCCTGCAAGAGCTCTCTAATGCACTCATGGCTGCAGAGCGTTTTAAAGAACACCGAGAAACGGCTCTGTATAAATCCCTCTCTGTCCCCTCCTCCAGCTTGGCCACCGGGACAGCCAAACCATCGCTTCTCCAGCGTTCCAACACAGGTGAGAGTTGTCAAGCCAGTAGCGTGTCCAGCATAGCTGTCACTAGCCTGTTTAAAGTCTGTTGAAGTTACTGCAGGTCTTCTAGAACAGTAAAGTTAGCATAGCAATGAGAAGGGGAATCAGTTCTTGTCCCTAGAAGTTTTCAGTGAAAAATTCCCTTCCTCCTTGCTTCTGATGTTCCATCGGAAAAGTACCTCTCTTTCTTAAAGAGAAGAAAGAGAGGAGTAATGTGTTTCATGCTAACTGTTTCCCAAATGAAAATGAACAAAGTTATGGATCTTTTCCATCTTCCACTTGTTTAGGGCTGATCTGGGCACCCCACATGCGGATGGATCTTCCCATGCAGCGTTTCCATTTCCATTTGTCTTCAGCATGGGAGTTTGTGTTGGGCACTAAGAGCACTAGGTTCCTGGGAGAGTGGCCTGTTACAAACCTTGCCAGCCAGGGTCAGTTAGTTGCCACTGTCTTTTACAGCATGAGATAGCAGAATGCAAATCCTGTTGGCTGCGGATTTATTCACCTCTTAAAAGGACTTTAGCCTTCAGACTGGTGCAGTTGAATCACTTGAGTTTCTTTCGATGGCTTTATTTTATCATAGTGGCCAGGGCTTTTCACTGTCTTTACTTTGGTGCTAGTTCACTTCCGAAAGAGCTGTCAATGGTGGGAGGTTAGTGTTGACCAACAGCTGAAATTTTTAAAGCTTTATGTAATCCCTGCTCCAGAGCTCTTATGAACAACATCTAACACGGCGGCTCTCAGCAGTGCTAGCACTATCAAAACTGAGCAGTGGTAACGGCAGACAAGGCTTTTCTGGGGAGGTGGCAGCAATGGTATGGATTGTTTGGAAATCTGGTAAAAATGCTAGTTTTCAGGTTTGTTTTAAGCAGGGTGGGATATGATTTTAGGATTTCAGAATGTGTAAACACAAAATTAGAGTCAAAATCAAATTATCACCTTTTAAAAAAAAAAATACTAAATTTTTATCCGTGAACACTTTTATTGACTCCTACGAATTTGTGGTATGTCGGTGCGAACTGATTAGTTGAGAGAAGCGCCCACCTGAATGCCACTCCTATGGCAGTCTGAGAAAATAATTTTGGCCACATTCCTGTTAACACAACTTCTGCAGTAGACTTGCCGGAGCTGGCTGGCGAATGAATGTTTTGAAGGAGTTTTGCTGTCAGACTGTCATATGCATGTTGTTCTTCCTCTTTAGAGGTTAAAACCGTGTGAATCTTTATCCGTATTTCTACTCTTCAGACCCTTCTGTGGGTTTAAAAATTATCTTTTGCCAATGTGTGTAGCTCAGGAAAAGCTCAGACTGGTTTCCTGCGTGTGCTAGGATATCACTAAGGAATTTTCTGTTTCTAAAAATCACAAAGATGCATTCTTCGAAGAGAGCAGTTCGAATCTGCATTGTTTGAGTGTGTTTATGCCTCCTTATTCATGTTGAGACCTTGTACCCTTAAAGTATCCCTTTGGCATCTAGTGAGCTTATCCCAGCTTGTTCTTTCCTTTGTTTTTATTTATTTATTTATTTATTTTAAAATAGGCTCTTGGTTACATTTTAAACTCTGTGCTTTTTAATTTTTTTTTTTTTTCATATAGTATCTGCATTGTTTGAGTGTGTTTATGCCTCCTTATTCATGTTGAGACCTTGTACCCTTAAAGTATCCCTTTGGCATCTAGTGAGCTTATCCCAGCTTGTTCTTTCCTTTGTTTTTATTTATTTATTTATTTATTTTAAAATAGGCTCTTGGTTACATTTTAAACTCTGTGCTTTTTAATTTTTTTTTTTTTTCATATAGTCTCTCCTTCCTTTTGATGTAGCTGCTCACTTGATTTCCCTTTGCAGTGGCCTCTTTCTCTTCCATGTACCAGTCCAGTTGTCAAGGGAAGTTGCACAGGAGCATATCCTGGGCAGGTATATTTATATATCTTTAAGGAAAAAAAAAAAAGTATTGCCATAGAAGAACACCTCTGATTCATAGAAAATGTATCCCTCATACTTCATTTTCCCCTTCCATGTCTCCTGTCTGTACCCAGTCTCATTACTCTCAACAAATGGGATCTTGACTAGCATGAAGAAGTCCAAGCCAGATCCAACATTTGCAAGTGCAGGAAATTTCTTAAAGCAACTTTTGTTTTAGCTGGGGTGGATTGTGAGTCATGAGGCACAGTGTTAAATGACCTGTCCAAATGTCTGAGTGGCTTGATTAATTGAACTACTTGTTTTCAGCTTCATTTTACAATTGGCTTTGTGTTCTGCTAAATGTAAAAGCTCCCACTTCTGAGAATGGCATAGTATGCTACAGGACAAGCTACCCTGAAATGAAGTCCTATGCTACTCAGCCCACAGGAATCTGTCAGAATTGGACACAGAAAAGATAAAAGGAGCTGAGATATATATATATATATAAAGTTTGGCGTTACAACAGATGCTGGTTAAAAGTTTTTTAAATAAAAAAAGAAGAAATATATTTCAGGGGAAAACCTGCTAAATTCTAGCTTTTGGGGGGCTCTATAGTAGTGTAAAATCTTTCTCCGCTTCAGTAAAATTGACTTCATAATTAAATGAAGTGGAGATCAAATCGCATACTTTATGAGCACAACACCTGCGTTGCTTTGATAACCTGCAATGCTTTGTGATTTTAATTAGAGGGTTGAAATGTCTTTCTGCCTTCTTTCCTTCACTGGAAAATTCTCTGTAGAGCAGCAGGGTATTCTCAGCTGCTGGTTGTTGTTGACACAGGCCTCTTAAAGCAACACAAAGATGCTGCAGTAAAGTATTTTTCTGTACTTTTCCTCTCTGCTCATATTGTTCTCTTCCCACCTAAAGAATAATTAGTGAGTGCTTGCGTTATTTAAAAACACCAGCAATCTTGGCAGTAGTTTAAGAGCTAGGGAAGCTTGGAAACACTGGATATATGCAGGTGTGTTCTGGCTTGGACAGCTAACCAGATCAGCACGTTGTTTGGGGTTTTTTGGTTTGTTTTGGTTGTTTTTTTTTTTTTTTTTTTTTTTAGAAGGTATGTGTGTGCAATGCTAACTCTTAATTGCTTCTTTGAAATAACTTTGGTCCTGCGAGCTGAAATCAATCCAGGAAAAGCTGCTTTAGTGATACTTTTTTTTCTTTTTTTTTTTTTTTAGTTTTGCTGATTTTCTTTGTTTTTTGTGTGTGCTAATTTTTTTTTTTTTATTTTACTTTGGAAAACAAATCTTGGCCTTTCAGATTGGTCTTCCAGTCCCTTGTGTGCGTAATGGGAAGCCTCCTGTTTTCCAGCCTTTTCCTCAGGACAAAAAAGCAAGGCCAAGAGGAGCCTTTGGTCAGACTCATCCCTGTGGTCAGGGTCGCTGCCTGGAGTAGAGACAACGTTAAATGCTGGGATAACCTCCTCCACCGTAGGCAGGGCTTCCAAGGAGCTTTCTTTGTCAGTGTGGTTTCATTAACCGTTTGTCTATCAGATGCCACATGCAGGTTTCCCAGTATTGCTGCAGTGCATGTATTACTCCTGCTCTCTTGTCCTTTCATATGTCTAGGGCTGAATGGTTTTGCTTCTACTGAGACATACTAGGAAAACTGCCAAACTGCAAGTGAATGGCTCCTAGTAAAATTTCTTATCTCCTTCTAGGCCACTACAAGGCACAGGAGCATTGCATTTCAATACAAGAAAAACTTACTTTTTTGCACACTTGCATAGAACCGATGTCTTCATTGCCTGGATAATGATGAACTTTCAATGCTAGTCTTGTACTTTCTTACATCTCTGTAGTTCCTGTCTGTCCTGATAACCGAACATTGATGTACAAGGTCCCATTTCCTCATTCTGTCCCCTGCTTGTTCATCAGTAACAATTGGAAACAACTGCACTTACTTTGACCAAAGCAGACGCAGCCCTTTGCTGTGAGGGTAAGGTGATCAGTTATTCTATACAAAAGGGGAACCAGGAGCAAGTCTGACATGACAAGAAATCAAAGAACCAGAGCACTCATTCAATATGGCCTTCCATTGAAATCCCGTAGGGAAAAGGCTGGTACTTCAGAGGAGAGGATGGGGGCCTGCCTGTCTGTGCCTCTCTACAGACTTCAGTTCTTCTGCCTTGTGTCTCGATAGAATCAGCGGTGGTGCTGGAGGAGGGGAGCCCGTCGGAAATGGAGCTAAAGGAAACCGAGTCCCCAGCTGAGTCTCCAGAGAGCGAGGACATTGAGACTTCATGTTCTGAACAAGTCCTGAGCGAGGAGAGGTTTGGTAAACCTCAGGAGTCTTATAGCAGGGTAAGAAGAAACAGGTTAACCAGTTCTGTCCTGTATGACAGCCCTTTAGGCATGTGGGAGAATTGTCTGTGCTCAGATGAGTCCCTCTTGGCACCCTCTGAAAGAACTCACTAATGATGCCAAAATGCACATGCAGTCATGATTGAGAGTTTGGATGGCTTGTGAGGGACTGCATGCAGAGCAGCAGGAGTAAACACCTGTTTTATGCAGGGTCCTCGATCTGCATTGCTTCGTACTTGGCACCTTTCTGCTCGTCTTTCACTGGAAGTGTCGGGATGCCTCGAGCGTTACTGTTGTCAGCTTTTATTTTGCGTATCAGGAAAACTGTTCATCTTTGTTTCTCCCTCTTTAAGTCCTCCTCAACCTCCAGCCAAGAAGAAAAATCTCTGAAGTCGGAAGACCTGGTGGAGGGTGGAATTCCCATCGGGAGAGTCCTGCCGTCAGAGGATGGCCGAACGCTGGAGGAGCTTTCCTTCCAGCCATCCCAGCCGCTCAGCAAGTCGAGTTCTTCCCCCGAGCTACAGACACTGCAGGAGGTCCTCAAAGATGCAAATGGCAGAGAAGTAACAAGGAGGCTGAGCACAGAAGTGAAATCAAAATCCCAGTCTGGGAACCTGGAAGGGGAAGGGCTGGGCAGTTGGCTGGGCAAGGGGGAGGACGCCAGAGTGACTGGGTCAGGCGGGTTGGATGGCACCGGTCCTGTCACCTCGCCTCGCTCCCCCTCTGGGCACCGGCCCCGAGGATACACCATCTCTGATTCAGCCCCATCAAGGAGGGGAAAAAGGATCGAGAGAGATGCCTTCAAGAGCAGAACAGCAGCCTCCAATGCTGAGAAAGTACCCGGAATAAACCCAAGGTGGGTGGAGGGGCTTATCTGAAGCTAGAAACGGTGAGCTCAGAATTGCAGCCGTGGCTGGATTCGTTCGAAGTGGTCTGCTGGTTTTGTGGGATCTACAACACAGTATCTGATTAAAAAGAAAGATTAATTACCTGTTTTTTCAGGAGCTAATACAGACATGTTGAACCCACTACCACCAAATTAACTTTGTGATTTAGGAAACAGGTCTCTTAAATGGTGAAAGAAATAGATAAATAGTTTCCTCATGTTCTTAATCTATCCCAGTTTAGGGTCCAAATGCACGTGTGGCTTGAGTGCAGGTCACCTAGAGTTAATTTTGCTGTGAACAGGATGAATTACTAGTCTTGCAGTTCAAGAAATATGTGCAAAATACTAAGAAGAAGGAAAAGTGGTTATAATAGTTGCTTTTTGAACTTTAGATATTGGTAGTTGCCCAAAATTGCATTATGAGACAATCTTCATCTTATTGAGGGCAGGTAAAATGCAAACGTCTGTAAAATCATTTATCTGCTAGCTTAGAAATACCCCCCATATCTGTGAGGCAGGGGTGCATTCCTACTCCTCCGTTCTGTGTAAAGATTGCCTTTTGAACGGGGAATTTGTGCAGCTGCTGCTGTTTGACATAACCATTGTTTTTTATGACAGGGGTCTATTACAAACTGCAGGTAGTCCTGGCACTTAAAGTGTCTCTAGAAGATGAGTAATACTCTGTTAGCATTTTAATTGCTCCTCTTTTTCTTCTGTACATAACATTCTTGCATACAACAGATCAAAATTGACTTAATTTTTATGGTAACAGGACTTTTTCCCCCTCTCTCCCTTAGCTTTGTGTTTTTACAGTTGTACCACTCCCCATTCTTTGGCGATGAAAACAACAAGCCCCTTTTGTTGCCAAATGAGGTAGGCAAGGATTTTTTTATTTAATTCTTGTGGTTAATTTTTCTGACCTCATTACTTTTTTGGAACGTAAATGATAGTAATGAATTTCCAGCTCAGATGGTGTGATTTAAAGGTGATTCCTCCCAACAGTGCTACAGATGGGAGATTTTCTGTACCCCAATCCTGGTGGCTCCCACTTTATGGCTCTGGATTGAATTTGAGATATTGGGAGATTTTGCTGGTGCTGTTTCAAAATCCTAGCCAGAAGGCGGGGACATTTGTGGAGTTTTGGTTTTTGCTGGTAGGAGGAGTGCAGGATGAAGACTGAGCATTAGGTGATACTGGCAGAAGGTCACTAGACAAACCTGTCAGCCCTCCGTATAATTGGGAGTGGCCAAGAAGCTTTCTGTGGTCATATGAGAAATTAGTCATAAACTTCCTGGAGAAGCAGTCCTGGAATGGGGTTCTTGTGAACTGAGCACCGCAGACCTCCTGCTGGTAGTCCCCCCTCACTTTAGGCTCGGGTGGTCAGGCAGTAGGGAGCCTAAGTGAGATGAGGTGATGCCTTGTGCTAAAAATGTTCTTCGGAGCAAGAGACGTGATAATTTTTCATGCCTGGAGCTTAAATGAAGGTACGATGTAATTTGTCATGGCAAGTGCATCTGACCCGTGCAGTTTGCCAGATTAATCTCATCTGAAGTATAAAACCAAGAAAGTGTGGTGACAGATGCCATATAGCACTGCCCTGCGCCTTGGACTGATGATGCACTGTGCCCTTGCAGAGCAGAGTAGGGCAGCATTCATCAAGGAAGACACTAGTGAAGGTCAGGAATCTGTGCTGACATCGTGCTGTCATTGTCCTGAAGGGGTTTTAGGGAGGACAGCGGGTGTGTGGAGATAAGTTTTTTTTAAAGATGCGACCAATGTTTTGATTGTAGACTTTTGAAAGATCGGTGCAGCTCCTGGATCAAATTCCTTCTTACGACACACACAAGATTGCAGTGCTCTACGTTGGAGAAGGCCAGGTGAGTTGTGTGCAGATGCATTAATCCTTTAACGGTTACATCTCAACAGAAGGCCAGGCACCACTACTCCAGTTGTGAGATTTGTCCTGCTCCTGCAGTAGCCTTGCTTTTCCTTAGTTTCTGGAGTACTACTACTGCAGTAGCCTTGCTTTTCCTTAGTTTCTTGCACTGGAAATCGGTGCCTGCATGAAGCCCTTCTAGGAAGGTAATAACCTAATCACTCGTGCTGATTGAGTGCTCTTAGCGTTCGGTGCGGGACTCCTGTGTTCTTATTTCCTAGAGCAACAATGAAATTGCAATTCTGTCAAATGAACACGGATCCTATCGCTATACAGAGTTCCTGACTGGGTTAGGGAAGCTCATTGAGCTCAAAGACTGTCAGCCAGATAAAATTTACCTTGGTGGCCTGGACGTGTGTGGGGATGATGGACAGTTTACCTACTGTTGGCACGATGACATTATGCAAGGTAAGGTGGCGCCAGAAGTTGGAAGTGGGAGGATGGTCTCTTCTCATCTTAAGACTGACCTGCCTTCTACAAAATGTTTCCTTTCCAGGGATGTAGTAAAGATGACCTGGGGCTCTGTTCTCCTCCCATTTTCTCTCCGGTATCTCTGCAAGCCATGTGTTGAAGTTTGGGAGAGGTGCATACCTGCCTTATTTAAGGAAAAAAAAAAATCCCACCACTTACTTTTAAAATGGTCTGCTCTATTAAAGGTTGATGTGGTTTGGTGTAGAGGTTTGTAGGATAAGGTGTTTGTTCTTGAGCTGCTATGAAGCCTGTTAATTGAGGGTAGTGTGTACATGTCAAAACTCTGCTAATCATTTCTCTGAAGAACAGTATTGAAAGCAGGAGGGTTGTCATTGCTGTGGTCATTGCTAACTGAACTGCAGCGTTACCCAGCTCCTGCAGCACCAAGCAGTGCAGATATCATCCAGGATCCAACAAGCTATCATGAACTTCCCAAATTTTTTCGTACAGCTCTGTGCATCCCAGTCATCATACTTAGTCCGGTTCAGTGGAGCAGCTGCAGGTTACTCGGTGGCCCTGGTGCTCTTCAGAGCTCAATTAGGGGAAGTCCTGGTTTAAGCTATTTAACTCTTCCTCCTCAAACCAGATTCTACTCACCATGCTGCTGTGGTCATGCAAAAAATACCCAGAAGCACTTCTGCAGTCCCCTGTTCATTTTCTGTGAACAGATAGATAGCTACCACCACTTACTTTTAAAATGGTCTGCCCTATTAAAGGTTGATGTGGTTTGGTGTAGAGGTTTGTAGGATAAGGTGTTTGTTCTTGAGCTGATGAGAAGGCTGTTAATTGAGGGTAGTGTGTACATGTCAAAACTCTGCTAATCATTTCTCTGAAGAACAGTATTGAAAGCAGGAGGGTTGTCATTGCTTGATGAGAACGCTTCTTCCAGCGTACATCAGGCGCATGCTGAAAGCCAGGCCCTTAATTCACTTTGCTGAGCCTGGTGCTAGAGAAGACTCTGCAGGGCAGTACCTAAAAACTGGCAAGAGCAGAGCTTTCAGAGGCTGCCTTTTTGCTGGCCGCTGCGCTCCATGCTCCAGGCGCCATTGGAGCAATCCCGTGGGACTGGATTCAGCTGTCACAAATGGGGACAAACCTATCGAGGGAGCACAGCTTATGTTTTTTTTATTACTGTGGTGCTGGTGCTACTTTGTCTTCCAGACGAGTGCTGCACGTTGACCATTGCTGCTTGCAGCACTGCTTTCCCAGGCCAGCCTAAGGATTTTTCTGTTTCCTCTTCAGCCATTTTCCACATTGCTACTCTGATGCCCACAAAGGATTTGGATAAAAATCGCTGTGACAAGAAAAGGCACCTTGGGAATGATTTTGTTTCTATTGTTTACAATGATTCTGGAGAAGACTTTAAACTAGGAACAATAAAGGTACGAGAGTTTACTTGCGGGTGTGTTACAAAACAGGCGTGTGGCTGTTTGTAAAACCTTGATCTGATGTGTGTTATCTTAGCAAACAGCATTGAGATCACGAGCGGAGGTTATTTGCCTTGGTGGGTTCCCATGTGTTAGTTCATGGCATTCACAAGAATCACGATGGCTGCCAGTAAAATGTATATGACTATTTTATTGTTTTCTCATCAGGGTCAGTTCAATTTTGTGCACGTTATCATCACACCACTTGACTATGACTGTAACCTGGTGACGCTGCAGTGTCGGAAAGGTAGGAATCCCTCCAGCCTTTGTTCTCAGTCTTTCCTGTACTGGTGGTGCAATAACTGCCTGCACTTTTCAGTGTTTTTGTGTTTCAAAAGTAAAAACTTCCAGGAGAAACTCTCTGAAACCAATTTGTTGCCTAGTTATGTCTGGGTATGTCCTGTTCATATATCTTCCCCAAGATAAGAGGTATCTTCCCCTTGTACCACTCATGCTATCGTCAAGCTTAAGACAAAAGTGCCAGCAGAGTAGAGCAGGTCCCTCCAACAATTGCTTGGGAATACGGGAGGAGATACGAGGTGGAGGTCCCTGTGGCTTTGGCCTCCGCTGTCCTTCCCAGCACTGCAGGACCCGATACTTGGAAGCTGATCGTGGCTCTGTGCGAGTTCAGCAGTGCTGGTGCGGTGATCTGCAGGGGTGTCTGCCTTCCTCTTAGCAAAGGGGCACTTCTGGGGTGCTTTTCGCTCACGCTTTGGTTCATGTGATAAAGGGCCCAGCAGGCTCTCCCCAAACCTTTACGGAGCAGCCAGGATTTGAGAGCCAGTTAAGTTGCAGTGCAAGTTCTGTTACCGTTGGAGCTGTAGAGCTCGATGGGGACTTCTGAGATTCTGTGATGCAATTACTCAGGTTTATATTACTTACCTATTTAGTTACTGGCAACCTTTGGCTTGTTCTTAACTGTCTTACAAGAATTGTTTTCTTCTTCCTTTAAAATGAAGATATGGAGGGTCTCGTAGACACGAGTGTCGCTAAGATCATCTCCGATAAGAACCTGCCATTTGTAGCCCGTCAGATGGCCTTGCACGCTAACGTGAGTACCCCTGAGCTCCCTGAGACCTTCTGTCTTTCAGCTGGTGTCTTGGTCCATCACCAGCTTCCAAGGAAATGAGTAGGGCTTGCTAAAGCAAGTAAGTTTTCTGCTTCCATTATTGCTGTCAGCCTTTAAGTCAGAGTTAGCACCTGAACAGTTACAACTCAGAGCTGTATTTCAGTTGCTGTCAAACTGTACTGAAACGTTCTATCGATTTTATTGTCGTCGTTATGTTAATGTGCCTCCCCTCTTTCCCTGCTTCTCCCCACCCTTCCCAAATCAGATGGCTTCCCAGGTTCACCATAGTCGATCAAACCCTACTGACACCTACCCATCCAAATGGATTGCAAGGCTGCGCCATATCAAGAGGCTAAGGCACCGGGTAGGTAAAGCTGTCTGTTCTAAGTGTTTAGAACTGGGCTCTACCTTAGAGTTTTATTACAAATAAGGCACATAAAATCAGCTATCAAAACTTGCCGAGTAAGAGGAGGAATATGTGTATGAAGGTTAGAATCCAGCTCTTGTGGGAATGACAAGTGTAGCGATGTAGGCCTGGACTCGGGAGCTTCCAAACAGCTTCCCTGGCGGCAAGGGGCTTGGGAACCCTAATACCTGGACAGAGAGCTGCACCCACTCGGCACCATGCTAGGGATGGTACGACGAGCTGTCCTGAGTAACCTGTCCTGCCCAAATGGAGAGTGAAAAGAGTTTCAGAGAGAGTGGAGCTCATCTGTTCTCATTTGACTTTCAGCTACGTGAAGAAACCCAGTACCAGACTCCTGGCCTTCCCCTGCAGATGCATCCATCTGCTCCGACAAAGCCCCCTCCCCAGATCCCTCAGGACCCTCCACCCACCTATGAGACTGGACAGAGGAAGCGGCTGATCTCCTCCGTGGACGACTTCACAGAGTTCGTGTAGATGCCGGTGGGTCGGTGTGTCTGTTCTGGGACGGACGAGGCAGCGAAAGCGTTTTACCGGCGTGCCGACTCCCTGCGGCTGCATGGACATAGAGGGGTAGGGTTTGGCAGGCGCGGTGTGGCAGTGCTGCTTGCATGTGGACTCGGCATTGAACCGTACCGGGAGGCTTGAACGTTTCACTGTCTCAGCCTGCCGCTGTTGTCTGAGGAGGACACTGTATCCCCAGCAGGTGCTCCAAGAGAGGACCAACTCTACGTGTTTTGTTTTTATTTGGTTTGAGCTATTTCAAGGCTTCCGTCTCTGGTGGGAACTTTCTTGCAGAACCTTTCTTTGGACTCCTTCCACACCGGTGTCTGGTGGGAGCAGACAAGGTATGATACTCTGCACTTCATCACGTAGTTGGAAGGTGCAGGAATTGTGGGAATTTTGACACCTTTATTGGGAATTAAATACAAAGTATGGAAAATCCAGTCACTATTTCTAAGCACCCTGGAATCCCAGCTCCTCTCCAGGCCTCGGTGCCTCTGGGCACTCGAACTCTTCAGGCTCTCAGACTCGGTCTGCTGCCAGCTCTAGTAAGAGTTAATTTGGGTTCTCAAGTGACCTGCCAAACACGCTGCTTCAATTCCCAAGGATTTGTCTCCATTTTGAGAGATTCACAGCAAACCCTCCCTCACTCAGCAGAAATTATTTTGCTACCAGAAGCAACACAGAAGCGGGGAGGTGGCTGCCACTCGCCGGAGCAGCAGAATGGCAGAGAGCTGGGGCACGAATCACTTGCGATGAACAGTCTGACCCGCCGGGCTGACTGCAAGGATTTAGCCAGTGGCCAGACCTGGCTTCTAGGTTCAGCTGCAGAATCTCCTCTGGTTGCAGCGACGCTGGGGATAGCTCTTGTCCTTCTCAGTGCACCCAGTAAATCCCTTTTTGAAAGACTGTTGACGTGTCTTGGGGCATCATCTCTGAATGAGTTTTGCCTGTTGCACTGACGCGTAGTGACAGTCTCCCCTCCTGGGACCTCGGCTGTTGAAGCAGGTAGCAAGCGGACTTTTCGGTGCCTGCGTGTACAGGTGGAACGGGATTATGTAGCCCATCTTGTGGTAAGATGGTCATCAGACACTACACTACCAAACTGGGAGAAACCATGTAAGCTGGACTATACTGTGAGTACTTTATCTCCTGCTTCGTCAATAAAGGGGAAGCGTGGCTTTTTGGTAACGGTTAACAGCAGCGCCCTCGCAACGGAGATGAAGAGAAGTGCAATCTGCACACGGAACTGTGAAGTGACAGGCGAGGGGACAAAAGTGATGCTACTAGCTTGTGCAGGGCTGTTTGGGAACTCTAAGTGTATGTTGTGTTTTGAGTGTTTATAAGTCGTAAAGGAAATAAAATATTCGTATGGTCAGTGGGTTCTTGCTGGCCTGGGAAGATTCAAACCGTGTTTCATAATAATGTAAATTCCTTCCTCCTTTCCCCTCTCAGTTTTCCGCTCCCTGTCGCTCCTGTTTCAGTAACCACCCGCCACACCTCCAAGTGCTGGGCATGGTGCGATACCTGGCTGTGTCCTAGTCCCTGCACTGGGGAGGTTCCCTCTGGTTCAGCTTCAGGCGACCTCTGCAGCGGGGGCCTTTTCTGTCGGCATTTCCCACCGCAGGTGAGCCGGCGCAGCTCGCTTGCCCTCGCGCGTGTTGGTGCAGCGGCAGCCTGGGGCCGAGCGAGCCCTTGTGCCGTACTCTGCCTTGGCCGAGTCTCCCTTACGTTGACCGCCGGCCCTTCACGGTCGTTAATTACAGCCCAGAGCTGCCCTAACAGGCTGGCCCATTTAAGAAAGTGTCTTGTATTGTGCAGGAGACCTTAATTAAACTTCTGGTCACAGACAAAGAGGCTGGCAAGGGGGTGGGGAGGAATGTCTCTGGACTAGCTCTGGCGAGCGCTGCTTTGCCCCTGTGCCTTTGCTGAGCTCTCGCTGGTAGCGGTGAGGGGGCTGGAGTGAGCGTAACAAAAGCACCAGGGCCAGGTCGTAGCAGTCATCTTTTATTTGACCTTGTCATTTTTTTTTTTAAGAAACATCCCCACAGTTACAAAATAGGATTATTTTTGTTTGCGGTGAAATGCTGACCAGACAGTAACAGTTGGCATATTGGTCACAATCATCTGTTCTTTTTAAAAAACAAAACAAAACAAAAAAGCACTTATATAAGTCCCTCCCTCTCCCTCTTAAACTAATGGATAGGGTTTTTTATTTAAGCAGCTTGATACTGTTGCATCTTTGTGAGACTTAAGACAATAAATAAGAAACCATCTCTCGGTGACTACAAACAGAAATATACATTCAGGAGTATTTATTGGCTAGGGCTGCAAGTCAAGTTTATTGCTGTCGAGGGAATAACTCCATGACTAGTAACTGGCTGCAGCTAAGCGCACGTATACGCGGTACCTTAGCTGGGACAGTGAAGGAACCCTGTGAGTGTTGCTATAGTTTGTACAAATAAATGCTGCGATGAGAACTGTGATTGCTTGAAAGCTGTAGCGGTGCCCACCACGCACGGGGGCCCTCGCGGAGGTGTTTGGCTTTTCAAGAAACAACTGTGGGTTCCAGAGCTGCTCTCCGTACTTCAAGTGAAGGAAAGAAGTAGGGCAGTTGTCTTATCCTGTTTCTGCTCCTCTTTGATTAGAAGAAGCACTTGGTAAGTCACACGCATCAAGTCACACTCACACACACGCAGAGCAAGCTTGGTAAGAAACAGGCACTTGGCAACAAAAAATCCTGATGCTTCACGTGGGGAGCACCCTTGCTCCGCCCGCCCGCCTCCCGTTAGCTTATTGAAGGCTGCTCTGAGCAGTCGAGTCCCTGCTCGCCACTGCCTCTTGCCTCTGTCTCTCCTGCCTGCACTCGACTCCTATTAACCACTTCTTTTAAATGAGCATCCTCAAGCCGTAGGAGTGGGGAGGTTCTTGAACTGACCTTTTTGGCTCTTGAAGATGCGAGAGATTTCCAAGACCTGCTTGGTTCATTTCACTCACTGAACGCTCCGGCAGGGCCCTCGGGGGGGGTTGGACCTGCGCACGTTGCTCCACCACAGCAGGAGAGGGCTGCACGGGTGCAGCCAGGTGCGGAGCCGGGGGTCCAAAGTGGCTGTTCTGGTGCAGTTGTGCTTAGGAGATCTCCCACGTAAGAACCCAAAAGAGAGCAAGGGCCGGTGGCCCACCCAGCAGCACACGCCAGTGAGCTCTTTCCTATAGTAACCCTCCTTTTTCCATCTCTCTGCTGCCCAAAAAAATTCCTGCATGCTTACGCAGCAGTGTTAGATCAGCAACTTTTGTCTTTGCGTGTAGTTGCTGTTTACACAACTAAATACTTCTCCAGCGCCTTTCCTTTTGAGGCATAGCCAAGGAGTCAGAAACTTTGGCTTTAAGGACAGAAGTAGAACAGAGTTCCTGAGTTTCACCCAGGGTCTGCGCTTATCTCACCAAACAGGATTTGGCTTTATAACCACGTCCTTCCTAGCCACGGGGAGGACAGGCCAGAGGGGCAATGAGCTTAGCAGCTGGCTGCGACTGCAGAGGTGTGCCCGGTGCCATTATCAGAGCTGCAGTGCCACATCCCAGGTACCTGGTACATCTCACAGCTGCTCGTTTTACTGCCTTAGAGGGTTTTGGACGTGGCTTGCAGGCACTTGCACCAGCGCTGTACCTATCGCCAAGAGTCATGGGCATCTACCAGCGTTGAGCCTGGTGGCTGTGCTGCTTGGATAAGTAAAAGGAACCAAAAAATATAAGGCCAATAGTTTTAAGTCTCTGGCTTGAAAACCAGTTTGTAAAAGGAGTAACAAATCACTTCTGTGCAGTGCACGAAGCCTACTACCATCAGCACCTGAGCCAGCACTGGGCCCCGTCCCTGGGCTCTGTGGACCTCACTGCTGGTTCTACCTGCTCCAGGCACCTGCTGCCTCCAAGCTGGAATCCTCCATCTCCAACTACTGCTACTGAACTCTAGGCACTTCTCTGTCATCTCCTCTTCTACCTGCCTGTTCCTTCCCGTTACGAGAGCTTCGTGGTTACTAGTATTGGCGTTCTCTGCACTCTACTTCCCTCTGTGCAATCTGCTCTTTCAGCAACCTCTGTGGTGACCAACCACCATCTCACTTTAAGTGTTCTTCGAGCTACAGCACACTTGTTTTCTCCTGCCCACATCCTTCTGCAACCTTTCCTTCGTATCACCTGAGTTTTTCAAAGGTAACTTACACCAGTCCCAAAGCCATCACCAGGAGCAGCCCTGTGTCCTCCTGCATCCTCCTTCAGTCACCCAGAAGGGACATGTGCAGGCACCTGGAGCCAAGGAAGCACGTGGACAGCTGGAATGAAACCTTCTTTAAAAGTATCTAACACAGCGTGACAGAAGTGCTGGGAGCTGGATGGGGAGGCTCAGGAGGTGACGTGATTAGCAATGGCAGTGTCTGCGAAGACCCCCCTCTCTCTCTCTCTCTCTCTCTCTCTGCCCAGAAAGGTCTCCCCTGCCAAGGGCACGGGAAGGATGCTTCCAGGACCACCAGCATCAGAGGCAAGATGCAGTCTAACCTGAGGCGCGCTGCCCGCCTGGTGTCACTGCCCAAGGCTTCCCTCCAAGCCTCTTTCTTACATTTCCAAAGCGTGGAGCAGGGTTTTTTTTTGGGGAACACACCAACTAGCACAGTTTTTTTTTTTTGGGGAACACACCAACTAGCACGCTGCGGGGCTTCCCATCCCCTGCCACGCTCCGCTCCACCTGCAGGGACTGGCCCAGAGCCAGCCCGGCCGAACCTCAGCTGGGAGGAGAGCACACGCACCACATGCACACAGACACCTAATACTTTATATACACGGGACATTCCCAGGAAGAAGCACTTAATACATCCTTTAAATAACTCTGACAATAATATTCTGTCTCCTATCTACATGTTTCAAACACGTTACCGATGCTATGAAAATATAGCAAACATACAAAAATATATACATTTTAAAAAAAAAAAAAAAAAACCAAAAACACACCACCATATAAATTACTTACAATATACATAACGTGAAATGGTGATGATGAAGTGAACGCAGGCCCTGGGGAGGCTTCAGCCGCCGCCCAGCACCCCCCCGCGCTGCGAGCAGGCGGTGCCCCGCAGCGCAGCCCCTCCCCGGCCGGGCACGGCGAGCACAGGCCAGCTGTAGCCCAGCGCACGGCGAGTCCCGGGGAGCTGCAGTGTGGCAGGGCTGGAGGGACCCCGACAAAAGCTCCGTAAGGGCTTCACCTGCCTCCCCCCACCCCTTTGTGCTTCTCACAGGGAAGATGCCGGGCAGTACTGGCACGGCTGCCTCAGGCTGGGGCGTGCTGGGGGCTGCGTTCACTTCATCAGCGCTTGCTCATTTCAGTTTATGATTTAAACAAACAAAAAAAATACTGCTTTTGTGATATATTATCCCGTTCTTGTTAGATCGCATGTGTCATTGTTAGCCGAGGAAAGCATTGTTTAAAGTGCTGGGCAGTACATACGAACAAGTAAACCAAAAAAATACATATACTTATGTCAATACATTCCTTGGATTAGAAAAGCCAAGCAGCCAGCAGCGTCCGCACCCCGTGGGCCACCACACGGGGGGCGAGCGCCGGCGGGCAGTGGATGGGTGGGGGACCGCAGCGAAGCCAGCACATTGGCAACCCCACGCTCAGAGACGGCTGAAAGCAGCCCGAGGTCTCCACACCCCTCGGGCTGAGCTGCTGCTCATTATCCCCTCCGAGCCTGGCTGGGTAGCAGGGCTGGCAGCTCGCTGCAGCTTACAATGATGTCATTTGTTTTAAATATTGGGTTTCTTTAAATACAAATAATAGTACCAATTTCTGGAGGATAAAAGTAGCCAATACTGGAAATTAACTGATCTGGCTGTAGATATCATTTATCTATATCTATATATATTTATGCTTAAAAAAAAAAAAAAAAAAAAAAAGAAAAAAGCAGGAGGTAAAAGGAGCTTTCCTCCACAGTGTGTCTGGTCGACAAAAATCCAAGACTCAGTTCAAACCTTCAAGGCCTGGGCTCTCCTCTCCCCCCTTCCATCCGGCACAGCCAGCGGGGAAGGGAGGTGAGCTTTGTACCGGTCACCCTGTGCCAGGCCCCAGTAAAGTGTCCTCGTGACAGTCGCCATATGCAGGCTCTTTGCAGATGGGGCCATTTAACAAAAGAGACGACTTTCTAATACTGCCCTACCCTAACAGGGATTTTCTGCACGCTGACCGTACCCCGCGCAGCCTTCCCCAGCTGTCCCCGAGGGAAAGGCTCAGCCTTCTCCAACCAGCCCTTCATGCTGGAAACCACCAGCAGGGAGGTCAGCCCACCCGACGGGTACGGTCAGGTCCGTGGAGGATGGCGGCTGTGCCAGCCACGTTGCAGGCAGCAGCCCCGTGCGCCCCGGCAGGCACAGCCGCCGCGGCAAGCGGCAGCTCCTGAGGCTCCAGGTCTGCACGGCAGGCACAGCCCACCCTTCGCAAACCCCTTCCCAGGCGCTCTCTGCCCTCCGAGGGCATTGCTCCCCGCGATGCCCAGCACGCCGCCTGTTATTTGACAGTGGGGTGCACCCTGTTCTTGGCCCGGAGGGGCCGTTTCTTCTTCACCGTCGGAGCTACAGCGGCGTAGGGTTTGTGCGGGGGCAGCACAGAAGCCGCCACGCTGATGCCTCTGCTAGCTCGAAGAAGCCGGCTGGGCACAGAGCCCCTGCTGCCTGGTGGGGCGGCAGGAGAGTGGGGGGACAGTGGGGTGTCCCGCGGGGGCTGCAGGTCCGTGTCGGAGGAGATCTCGGGTGAGGGCCCCTGCTCTGTGCTGCCTGCACAGTACCTGCTCAGGACATCCTCCGACACCTGGGCGTACCTCCTCCTGGAGCGGCGGCTCTGAGAGCCCTCCAGCTGGTGCTCGATGCGGTACACGTCCTCCGTCACCTGGTTGACCCGGTCAAATTGGGCGAGCAGCATCTCAAAGAGGGAAAGGAGGCGTTGGATGTCAGCGTCCACTTCCAGGCTGTCCCGGGTGCTCAGCACGAGGCTCAGCCCGTCCAGCTGGCTGGAGGAGGTGGAGGCCCTGGAGCTGTCAGAGGCAGCACTGGGAGTGGGGCCCCGAAAGGATTTGGAGTCACTGGAGTCTCGGGATGGCAGCGGCTCCATCCCTTCGAACCTCACCTTGTGCCGGAACTGGAAGAGAAGAGGGGAGCAGGGGGCAGAGTTATTTCAGGAGCTGGTAAGTGGGAACGCCGTGCTGTGGCACTGTGTCCTGCTCCAAACAGCCCCAGGGCTGCTCCCAGCCATTCCTGGTGGGCCAGGCCACAGCACGGACCCGGGGACAGATCCCAGATAAAAACACGTGCAACTGTGGGACTGAGAACTGGCAGCAGATGCCCCTACAGCAACCCATCGCTAACTCAGCTCTTGGGCCTCCAGGAATGGCCACTGCTCCAGCCCTCACCTGCCAGAGGAACCTGACTGTGAACAGCAGCGGGAAGTAGCCAGAGGCAAAGGAAGGATAAGGATGGTGGACGTTGATTCTCTGCACACGTCTGCAGCCTGCTACCGGGCCCCTTCTCCACGGAGTCTCCCAGGCTGCACTCACCTCCTTGGCTTTGCTGAAGCCCATCCACATTTTCAGCCTGCGCACGAAGAGCTCCACCATCTCGTAGTCCTGGGGCTCGAAGGCAGGGCGGTACAGCTCAAAGTGCATTTCCCGGTAGCTGTAGATAAGCACCACGGTGAACAGCCTCAGCACAATCCACACCTCCAGGATGATGTAGCTGGTGCAGAACAGGTAGTAGAGGCCTGAGGACTCGGGCAGGCAGGGGCGGAGGTTCATGCTGCCCCGCAGCATGGCAAAGAGCAGCAGGAGGCTGCTGCCGACACTGCGGAAGGACTCCGAGGAGGAAGAGAAGAGCTGCAAAGGGGACGTTGGAGATGTAATGAGAAGGGATCAGTGGCAAAACGTCCCCTTGACCCCCAATACTCACTACCCCATCTTACAAACCACGAGCCCTGAGGAGTGGCCCACAAATCGGCTGTGACAGGGACAGGCCACAGACACAGCCCCTGGCCAAAGCCGCCCGGCCTGCGGCGGACAAGGGCACCCTGCGCAGGCTGGGCGTCGGAGCACCCAGAGGGCCCGCTGGGCATTGCTCACAGTCGTGGTGTGGTGAGGGACGAGGGACAACACGACCCTGGGCAGCCCTTGCTGACAACCAGCCACTCTGCAAGGCGAGGCGGGGACAGCAGGTAGTTACCAGGAAGCCAAGCTGAGCGTAGGCCAGGATGAGGACGGCGAACGCCAGCCCCGCGGCGGTCAGCTCCTTCGCGGACTTCTGAAAGGTTTTCCCAAACACAGACCACTGCCTGACAAAACGCAGCTGCTGGGCAGCCTAGGACCAGGAGAGAGGACGGTGTTACAACAGAGGCTGCTGCGAGATCCTTCCAGCCCAGGGAAGGGTCTTTCAAACATCTCTACAAGTCTGAGAAATGCAAACTCTGGCAGAGCAGAGGACATCCTAATCAACGGGCTCCTTGCAGACAAAATCATCCCATCAGCCACACTAGGGTGAATTCCCCAAGGGAACCGAGGGCCCAGAGGCTTTAGAGACCCAAAGCACTACAGCAGAGATGCATATGGCATCGCTGCCCACCCACCTCTGTCCTGCACTACAGTCTGGACGTGGCAGCAGCCCCGCTGCATGTGGTCAGCGCCTGGCACAGCAGGACCACAGTCTTGCATTTGTTTTTACTTCACGACCCTCTGCTACCCCTGCCACGGGACTGTGCACGGACGACAAGCTGGCAGAGGGGGAACAAAGCACACATCCCTGCCCACGTGCTGCTCCCACCCAACCCTCTCCATACCTGCACAGTCAGGAGGAAGAGGAGGGACGCAGCCAAGGTGCTGAAGATGGTGTTGAGAAAGGCCACCTGGTAGAAGTTGGTGAAACCCTTGCGGTTGTTGAGGTACTTGAGCCACTGCTGGTCGGCAAGGGTGGCTTGGCTGAGGTGCACCACCACGGTGCAAGTGGTGAGGAGGATGAAGACCCACTGGCCGTAGTTGCCCCACAGGGTGAAGTAGGCTCTGCCTTCCTTCTTGATGGACAGTGACTCAGACACCACAAAGTAGACCACAAACATCATGAGGAAGACCTGGGGGAGGAACGGAGAGGTTACCAGGGAAGGAGAGGGCAACGCTGGACTGCTGCGCTGCAGCGGAGGACGCTGCAGCACCCCAGGACAGCAGAAGCCCCACGTACTAGGCTGAGTTCTGCCAGCCTACAGCTGGAGCACCCCCCCCCCGACTCTGTCCATGCCTTCCTCGCTCACTCAGTGCCCCGCTCCCCCCTGCCCTAGCAGTGAAGCTCCCCAAACCACATCCAATGCACTTGTGGCAGGGTGGCAGTGCCCAGGGGAAGAGGGCTCTGCTTACACTGAACCCTGGCCCAGGCAGGGTCTCTGGGGACACGGCTCAGCTGGCTGATGTCCCCGCTGAGGACAAAAGAACAAAAGCCTCAAGTTTCCACAGCGACAGGCATGACTTCAAGGAAGCAAAAAGGCTGAGACAAGACCAACAAATGCTGCCAGACAGGAGGAATCTCCTTCCCCTCAGTGGTGCCAGGGATGTTTTCTGTGTGCTGTCCAGGCATGGAAGTGGAGTGGTAACAGGCATGGGGACAAGTGGCCTCAGGCAGTGACAGGCATGGGGACAAGTGGCCTCAGGCAGGGGAGCTTTAGTCCACAGTGACCAACACTGCCCTTCTGGGAGCCCAGGCAATGGGTCCCCAGAGCCCTCTGTGCAGTGACCGAGAGGGAAGAGGAGTGCAGAGAGGAAGTAACAGACTGACCATCATGAGAAGCTGCAGCGTGACACCCCCGCTGAGCCGCAGCAGCGGGAAGGGGCTGATGGTGACTGCGGCGATGGCCTGGCCGGCCCCCAGGAACTCCAGCTGGAGGGTGATGACAGCGTGCAGGTCCACACTGGGGTTATACTGCATCAGCTCCACAAAGACTGCCCGGCTCCTGCGGAGGGGAGAAGAGCAGCTCAGGGCACTGGGACAACACCAACTCTGGGCTTTGGTGCCACTGTTTTGTAGGATCATAGATCCTCTCTCCCTGTGACACTCCAGCAACCCCTTAAAAACCTGGGTGACAGTACAACATTTCCTTCGCCCCTACCACACTTACATGTTGTCGATCCAAGTGTGCTGCTGAAGGAAATTCAGCTGAGCCCTGCTTTCCTCTAGTGAAGCCCCCAGCTCCTGCACGTAACCACTGCTATCGTAGAAAGAGATGTAACCCCAGTACCAGACCCTGCAGAGGAAGAGGAGCCATGGGGTGAGAGCTGAAGGACAGAGCAGCCGCTGGTATGCTCTCCTATGTGGCAGGCCAGGAGCAAGTGTGCAGATGCAGACCCTGACCCCTATGCTGCACATCCGAGGGCGACAGCTGCCTCAGTATTTATTTCACAGGACAAATTACAGAAGTGCATTGATCCACCTCAGTGTTCCCAACCTCAGAACAGCCCCAAGCCCTGTGGTGCCCCAGACTTCAACAAAGACACATCCAGGAACAAACCAGAGCAGAAACCAACAGTGATTTAATGTCCAGTATGCTGGTAAAGGCCAATCTCCCATAACCCACTTTAACAGACAGCTAGTGCTGCTCTGTGGTCTCTGTGGCTGGGTTACCTTGTTCTGCAGCTTCTCTCTGCCCTTGAAGCTGGAGAGTTGAACCCTCTGCCCCTGGGCCAGCACTACAGCACTACACTGCCGTTCAGACAGCTTGAGGTGACATGCACATCTCCAGGGAAGTTGGGTGAGCAGCAGCTACGTCCCCCCCACCATTCACACTGCCAGTGTGGACGTGTTCAGGGAAGGGCTTCGGCATTTCGGTGTTTATTTGCACTTTGCCAGTTGGCCTCACTGAGGCAAGGGGCGGCAACCACCCTGGGCACCAAATCAACTGTAAAGATGCAATGCCTTTGGCAGGTGGAGCAGGGGGTGTAGGTGCAGGCTGGGCAGCTCCTTACCCCGTCAGGTCGGGTGGCGAGTAGGACCACGCAGCCGTCACGTTCACAGCCGCCCTTTCCCAGCCAGCTGCATAGTCAGCAGTAGAAAAGCTGCGCGAGTTGGTGCAGTTCCTCCTGGCAGCCATGCCCATGCCGTGGAGGACGTCCTGGGCACTGCGCTGGCACTCGGCTGGAATGAGACCAACACTGTCATCCCATGGGGAGCCCAACGCAGCCAAACAGTGCTGGGGCACACAGCTGAGCTTTCACACCTAGCATCTCCCTTCTTTCCAAGCCACCTCCACGTCCTCAGTCACACCTCCAGAAATCAAGTCAACCTCTCTCTTTAGCGTAAATCCCCATGATCGATCGCCCCAGTTCATCTCTGCAGGAGCAGAACCAGACGCACGCTAATATACATGGTGCAAAGAAAAACCTGCCTCCCTTCATTCAGCCCCAGCTGCATCCAGACCTGGCCATTTCATCCCTCCAGGAATGTCACCACCCACCCTGTGACAGCAGAGCCACGGGCCCTTGCCCACCTACCTTCCTGCAGCCTGAGCTGGCGCAGCCGGGCTGTCCCCAGCGTGGTGCTGTAGCTCTCCTGACCCGACTGGTTGTTGTAGAGGTAAGGGAGGAAGACCTGCGACATCCAGACCCAGAACTGATCCGACCTGCAACAGGGAAAAGGCGTGAGAGGCAGAGCTCCTGGGGCAGCTCTGCTAGGGCAGTCTCTGCGTGTCTCACCCGTGACCATCTGTGTTTCACCTGGAGAGGGGGGGACTGAGTTTTGGAGAGCCAACCTGGGCTGCTCTCCTCCCGGGTGCCTGGCTAGCAGGCAGAGGCAGCATTTCCATCCGTTCCAAGAGCTGGGCTGGGGTCAGGAAAATGTTTATTTGACATGCAAGACCTAACGGTGATTGAATCCACTTGGCACCTGGATGAGGATCAGACCGGTGGGTCTGTAGCAGCACAGTGGAAGAGATGATATTTAGGACCAGATTCTGCTCTGCTCTCTGCCTCTACACCACCTTCACCCCAGAAACTCCAACGAGTTCACTGGAATCATTCCCGATTCATATTGTGGTGAATCAAAGTTTCCGTGACTTTGTGTGGCACGGACAAGCCACGTCTGTTTGCACGGAAGAATCAAGGGGTCTGTAGTGAGACAGGTACAAAGACGGCATTAATCCCAGGCAGCCATTCCGATGTCAGTCTGGGCTGCCGGAGTTTGCAGCATTGTGGAAACTCAGCTGGGAAAATTTAATCTAGTTAAACCATATGTGCAAAGCAAGGAAGGGAAGGACTCTGTACTTATACGAGATGTTATTTTTGGTTCTCGTGACCCTGTTTATGGCTAAACCTTACAGTTGTAAATTTTGGAGACAGAGCAAACTTGTGTCCTTTTGACCAGATACAGAAAGATAAACATCTGTAATTCACACAGTCCCTTCCCACTGAGGAAATAATTAAAATTCAAAGAAATTAAAGCTCTCAACACCCACAGGTCCCTATGTTCTCCAGGGGAGAAGCAGAGCCACAGGGACAAAAAGGGACCTGCTCACCACCATGCTGTGCTCGTGTGCGAGTGCCCAGCTCCACAGAGGCACCAGTGCTCCCCATAGAGTCGAGAACCTCTTATGGGAGCGACTGTGGTGCACGAGCCCAACAGCCAGCCCCAGCCTGCTCCCCGACTCCTTGCTGCAGCCCTGCACAGCTTCTCTGATATAAAGCAACTTCTCGTTCCTCCCCGTCCCCAGGGACTTCGCAGTTACCTCTTGATGTGGAGGAATTCGTTGCTGCCCAACTGCTGCTTGATGGAGCTCTGCAGAAGGAAGGCCCTGCTGTTGCGGGAGGCATCTCCGTAGTTGGTGAGCAGGATCACCAGCAAGAACATCATGTAGATGAGGAAATTCTGGCAAGCAGAGAGTAGAAAGGGATTGCACCCAAGCACGGGGCAGGGTTGGTTCCCAATCCTGCAGCAAATCAGTGCTTTCCACTGATTGCTGACTGCCATGCAGCAGGATCAGGACCCAGAGCATGCTGTTCTTTCTTTTTCCATATGGAAAGCAGCTTAAAATGAAACCCAGACCACAGGCTCGTAACAAAGTTCTTTGTTCAAAACGGCCAGCCTGGCACCACATGTTTCAGTTGACATGCATTGCACAGCCTCCCTGTACGAGCTCCTACAGCTCCTGGCAGCTCGGCTCATACGGTAGTTATGGGGGTTTCCATCCTTTAAAGGGAAATCACTCAGTTAAAAATAACCTGACCGCGTGAAAGCAGCTGTGTATTCCCAGCACAAGTGTGGAGGATTAGTACCGACTGAGCTACAAAGAGACCAAAACTTCTGCTCTTAGATGGGAAGTTATGTGTTTCACAAGACTCAACTAATGAATTTTCTTGTGCAAGTTGGTGTCTACCCCACACTGCAAACCTCGCCCTAACCTCAAACACCTGAGTTATGGAGTCAAACACACCAGCCGCTCCAAATCACCCCCCTTACAGTTCTGCTTTCCAGCCACCTCAGATCTCAGAGCTTCACAGAGAAGATGAATGTCACTGCCAGTATTTTACAGATGGGGAAACTGAGGCAGAAACTGGAGACATGCACCTATTAGTTCAGGAGATCACAGCTGGATTGGGAGGACCCACACAAAGATTTATCTCAGCTCCCAGAGCCAGCACTCTGCCTCTGCCCTAAGCACCACAGGCATCAGGAGATGTCTTACTTTCAGCATTCTGTGCAGCAGCTTGACCTTCCTGGCCTCTTCCTTGGCCTGGAAAAGGGCAAACCCCTGTGGGGGTCGGACTTTGCCGATCTTCTCAGAAACATGCTCAACAAACGGATGCTCCACCAAGGTATCGTCTTCCTCTGGGTGCAAGCGCTTGGCAACCAGTGAGAAATAGAGGGCTTCCAGCAGAACCTGAGGAGACAAGCAGCGTCGTGAGCCTGCGGAGAGAGCTGTGCCACCAGAACCGCCGTGGGCGGCAGCTCCTGTGGGCCTTTCAGCACAGGCAGCGAGCACGGCACAGCTGCTGAGCACTCTCTTGGAGCAGCTAGACAACCTCTAAACCAAATTGCCACCAGCCCTGCCTCTCCTCCTGCTGCTAGTGTGCACACCCTTCCCCTCCTCCAGGCATACAAAGATGGGAGAGAGTATCCAGTCCACTCAGTGTCCAGTATGACTTGATTAGTATCTGGACAAGATGTTAATTACAACTAATATGTACAGATATGTGCTCATGTACTCCCTCATGTTATCCTTACCTTCAGGGGCTCCCAGACCAAGAAGGATGCCAGAAAGCTGAATATCCCTGAGATGAGCCACATGAGGGCAACGCTGGAGGAAAAGCTCACCCCGATCCACACTGAGACCCCCGTGGAGGTGGCGAAGAGGAGGAGACTGATACCATGAGCCAGATAGGAGCACCAGGGTGGCAGCAAGCGCTTCCTGAACGTTTGGTCTGCAACTGGAAGGAGGGAGGGAAAACCAGGCATAAATGTTAACGCAAAAGGGTCCAAATGGGCACATGAAGGGCTGAGCACACCACTCATCCCAGGAGAGAGCTCGCCACCACTCCTGGGTGAGTTTGGAGGGATTATCCCAGATGTCTCCCACTAAGCAGCAACATGGACAGCACATTGAAACACAGCCAGCCTCAGAAGAGCAGCCTCCCACCTGCAGACAACAGGGTGGGCAGGAGAAGGAGATGGGATCCTGATTTGGGTAGTGGGATGGGTTTCCTACTTTCTCTCAGAGCCCCAGGACATTGGGCATGCCCAGCCTGGCTGGAGGTGCTGCTGTCAAACCCATGAAAAGCCACACAGATTTGTTGCTCTGGCTGCCTTCAGACTGCCAAGCCGCCCTGCCCTGAGGCTCGCTCGGCACAGCTTCTTTCACCCACCCATGCAAATCAATGCCTGCATAAAGATACTACAACCATTCATCAACCAAGACGAAATGATGGATTTTTAACGGACCCAAGAGAATTGCTGCTGTGTCCAATTTTCCATGCTGCAGCCCGCCCCTCAGGAAGCCACAAGCTCATGCTAAGAGAACTGATGCTGAGCTTCTCCGCAGGGCACCTGGGCACTTATCACCCCCCAGACCTTGCAGGGCCTGACAGCTTGCTCCCTGCTTTGTGCAAGCCCAGCTGGCCAGCTGTCGTGTTGCATGACCCAGTAGGAAGCGTCTCTTCTCTTCTTTGCTTTGTTTGTTGATTCGAACTTTCCTTGGCATTTGACTCCCTTTCCCCTCTGGTTACGTACAGAGACTCTCACTCATGCTGGATGGCTGAAGGAACCGATGGCTGCAGAGGGGTGCAGAGAGCAGAGTAACTGGGGAAGCAGTGAGCAGAGCTTCCCTAGGGTGCATGGCAGGGAGTGTCACAGCACAAGTGGTGGCCCAGGGCTTACTGAGATTCAGGCTCCAAGAGGAGGTGGCAGGAAATAGCAAATACATCCCAAGCAGGGGAGGAGCCTTTCCTAAGGCTCCTTTTCCATCTACCCGCCTGCGCCTCCCAAGTGCTGCTGTGTGCGACGGCCCCTCTTCCTGAATATCCCCACCCTCCCTGCCCTGACGCTGGCACAGCCCTGCAGCCCTGGTACCTGTCCACGTCGACTTGGCTGATCTGCTCACTTCCCTGGGAGGAGCTGCCATGCTCTGGCCTTTGTCATTCAGCTTCTGCATCATGACGGTCTCCACCTTCTCCCCGAACACGCTGGACCTGCCAAGGCAAAGGGGTGATATTGGTGAGCCATGCCACTGCTGGCTCTGCAGGAAACAGGCTGGCACCAAGGTGGACTGAACTCCAGTGCTAACACCAGCGCAGCAGCACCAGACCAGCTAGAAGCACTTCCTTCTACAGCAGCGGGCCCAGGCTGCCGAGGCACACAGACACCCTGCTCTGCGTCTTGTGGAGGAGGACTGAAAGTCTTTCCCCTCCCTTGATCTGCTGCTTTGCATTGGCTACCCAGCGGTGAGCTGCCAGCCCAGCTGGGTGGTGATCAGGGTCCCAAAGCAGGGTGCTCTGGGCACAATAACACAACAGAGATTCAACCCCCCTTCTCCCTCCCGTCAGTGCCGTGAAGCGAACCCACATCCCGGCACTCTGTCGGCAGTCCACAAAGCTCTGGAGACACATCTTCAGCTGGCACTTTAAGGGGATATTCCAGGTGGCTCCTGGCAGCAGTGCCCTCCTGGAGCTCTGGCTGCGGGGGCCACAGGAATCATGGCCAGGAAGAACATAGTGACTTGTGACAAGGCTGACCCAGGCATTTGCAATGTCACAAAGCCCAGCTCAGCTCACTGTGGCTGGGTGTCACCAGCCATTGCGGAGCTGGGTGGGAGGGCAAGGGACAGGAGGCCTTGGCTCAGTTGCCTTGTCTGGGGGACTCTGCTCCCTGAATACTTACAGGCCTGAGATTAGATCTGTTTCAGCCCTCATGTACGGCCCTAGGTCCTGGGAGTGGGAGATGCCGCTAGCTCCATCTGCCAGGATCTGCCGGATCAGATCCTCATCTGGGGAAAGAGAGTGCAAACACCATTGGCAGGAGCACAGCACACAGTGCTGCACCGGGGTGGTTCTGCGCTGCTCCGGCTCAGCCGGCCACCTTTGTGGAGCTGGGGAGGAGGAGGGCCAGGGTGAGGTCCTTTTCCATGGGACAGCCCTCCCCTCCTCCCCGTCTTCCAGCTCCTGCCTATCCCAGCTTGGCTATGGAGCCTAGCATGAAACTGCTGGTATAGGAGGCCAAGTTCTTCTCCTTCTCCAGCCATTTACAGAGGTTCAGAGACACACTGTGGCCTTGCAACCAGTGAAGCAGTGCTGGTTGCTTGCAACATTCAGATCCCACGGGAACACACCTCTCCTTGCTCCCAGTCTGCCGGCAGGATGGTGACCACTCACTTCACACTGATCCACATCAGGATTTCTGCTTTCCCAGACTGAAATCCCCATTAAGAAAATACGACCCTCCTCCTCTGCCCTTCAAGTTGAAGCCAGTGGTGATGGTGCCAGGCTCTGCTATTCTGCCTTCTCCAGAGCTGAGTCAGAGCTCCTAGGGACCAGATTGCTCCTCCTGCACTTCCCTGGGGCACTCAAACCCTGGCACAGAGCAATGCTACTCACGCACCCACCTGAGGCAGAGAAATATCGAGGCTGTCCCTGGTGAACGCCAAGCGACAAGCTGTCCTCCTCAGTTGCCAATGGAGCCTCGAGTCCAAGGTGGCGGCTGGCCCGGCCTCTCTTCAGCTTCTGGATGGTGTTGCCCATGATGGAGGGGTCGCTGAGGAGGTCTGGCCAGCTGAGCAGGGCCTCGCTGGAGGGCCACCGCACGAGGCTGCAGGAAAACAGAGGAATGGGTGCAATCAGGTACGGGTGGGGAATGGGAAGCATGAGAAAAGCAACTGTGCTAGGACTTCCTAGAAGGGAAACAGCTGTAGGAGCACAACCCCAGTCTACCAAAGCAGAAAGCTACACTAAACTCCTACTTGCTCCATCCCCAGAAGCCTACTTACCTTTTGGAGTCCTCCAAGAACAGATCTGTTTTGGTTTGCTCAGAGAAGGCCTGCGGAGGAAGCGGAGGCATTTCAGGCACATGACACTGGTTTGTGCCTGGTTAAAACAGTGTGTTGTTAACATCAGGGGTCACTGGAAACCTGGAGCCTGATCTGCTATTAGCCCTGGGTCCACACCTCCAGGAGCCTGCTCTCCTCCAGAGATAACGCCCAGGCACGCTGGGAAGATCCATGCTCACAGACACAGAGCAGTAGCTGGAGACAGCTTGTGCTCAGTACCCGGGACTGGCCTGGGCAGAGATGCAGGTGAGGGATGAAGGGCTGTGGCTCTCCCCCATCACTGGTATTTGCCAGAGGCACTTGAGTGCATCAGTTCTTGCACTGACAGCTGTGGATGTACACTGTGTCCGCACAGGGGAGCGCACAGACCCATACAGCCTGTCCAGCTTTCAGGTGGGAAGCAGGTTACCTCTGCCCGGAGCCCAGGGAAGGTGGGAAAGGAGCTGTCGAGGATTGAGGAGTCCAGGTAGTTGTCGATCTCCAAGGACTGCTGGTCTGAGTGAGTCAGTGTGTGGTTGATGGAGACCTGCAGGAGACAAGAAGGCTTGAGCAGAAGAGGGAGGGATGGAGGTGACAATGCCACGGTGGCTCAGAGCCCTGCTGCTCAGTGGCTCCCATCAGCTCCCTACTCTGCTGGGGAGCTCCACGCTTGTGCAGGCAGGGCTGCCCAGCGGGGCTGAGAACAGGCACATGCACATCCTCCACTGCCTCCTACGCACCTTGGGCACTTGCACCCTCACGTACCACAGCCCACTGCTATCTAGGCTGTCCCAGGTACGAGTTCCCAGGAAGCCACATGAGTTTGCAACCTCCTGCAAAGCAGGGAGTGCTTACAGGAACAAGAAATATCAGACACATTTGCTGCTCATCAGTCACTGAGCAGCTGGCTGCAGGATTTAATGGGGCTGCTAATTGTGTCTAACTAGTCATTAAATCCCCAGCTAATCCTTTCACAGCTGCCTAACCACAGCTCTGCTCAGACAGCTGAGTTTGTACCCAGGGTAGGCATTTCATTAGCAATGCTCCACTGAGCATCTCTCAAGCTCCTGCCAATGCAGCTAAGGGTCATACCTTTAAACGGCATTTGGGTACCTATCACATACCGAAATCAAGAGGGAGTAAGTGCCTAAACAGCTTTTAAAATTTGCCCTTTTGGTCTCTGTCTGGGCATTGTCAGCATCCAGGCAGTGATCTGTCCCTCTAAGGCCAGGGGCTGCTCCCAGCTCAAGAGGGAGGCAGAGACTTGCTAAGAGCAAGGATCTGGCCATGGTGCAGGGCAGCACAGAGGCACAACTGGGAAAGTGCAGAGACCAGCTGGAGAAGTGATGTACCACAGAGGGCAGAATCTAGCCTCAGATGAACAAACCTGGTGGCATCACACCCATCTGGGCAGCCTGCAACTACTTCTCCTCATTACCTTGCCACGAGCCATCCGGAAGAGAAATAAAATGACCAGGTAGAGAGGGTAGACCACCACGCTGGACACCAGACCAACAGCCACTGTGTCCACATTAACAGGGATCAGGTTGGACCCCCCCCCCCCCCCCCCCCCCCCCCCCCCCCCCCCCCCCCCCCCCCCCCCCCCCCCCCCCCCCCCCCCCCCCACATACCGAAATCAAGAGGGAGTAAGTGCCTAAACAGCTTTTAAAATTTGCCCTTTTGGTCTCTGTCTGGGCATTGTCAGCATCCAGGCAGTGATCTGTCCCTCTAAGGCCAGGGGCTGCTCCCAGCTCAAGAGGGAGGCAGAGACTTGCTAAGAGCAAGGATCTGGCCATGGTGCAGGGCAGCACAGAGGCACAACTGGG
Organism: Aptenodytes forsteri; assembly: GCF_000699145.1. Taxonomy (NCBI): domain Eukaryota; kingdom Metazoa; phylum Chordata; class Aves; order Sphenisciformes; family Spheniscidae; genus Aptenodytes; species Aptenodytes forsteri. The sequence goes on from NW_008796063.1 coordinate 11,435,911, forward strand.
AAAGTGCAGAGACCAGCTGGAGAAGTGATGTACCACAAAGGGCAGAATCTAGCCTCAGATGAACAAACCTGGTGGCATCACACCCATCTGGGCAGCCTGCAACTACTTCTCCTCATTACCTTGCCACGAGCCATCCGGAAGAGAAATAAAATGACCAGGTAGAGAGGGTAGACCACCACGCTGGACACCAGACCAACAGCCACTGTGTCCACATTAACAGGGATCAGGTTGGAAACGGCCCCATTGCTGGAGAGAATCAAGAGAGATCAGAGCCCGGTGTTAGCAGGGTTGCCAGCTAAGCAAGGAGTGAGACAAAATTACACAACCTGGCATTTCAGATGTGCAGAGAAAGAAATGAGCATGGGCTGTGCTGACAGATGACACAGCAAAACCAGGTAAGGGGGAAAGCTGATCAGGTTGTCCTTGGTCATCCATCATCCATGTCCTGGTCCCAGATTCTTTGGAACGGGAAGGGCAGACTCAAGGCCACAAGCAAGACAGCTATTCCCAGCAGACGTAAGGTCTGTCCTGCCCTATGTAATGGGACGCGCAGGAGGGGCCCTGAGGAGGTAAGAGACTGGCCAGAGCACCAAGGGACACAGCGCACCTGAGGTGTACGTTCCCCACCACGCCGTACCACACAGCATTGGCACAGAGGAAGAGGAAGATGAGGAGGGAGCAGCAGGTGGCTCTCTGGACACGGGTGAAGCGGCTGCGAGGTGGGCGGTCCCACATGGACAGCCAGACGTGCTTCTCAAAGAAACCTCGCTGCAACTCTGCTATGAAGATCCGGGAGAAGCTCCTCAGCTCTGTCTCACCTGAGCACAAAAAGAGAGAGACTCTCAGGGCCAGCTGAACCGCAGAGGGGACCCTGCTGGGCCTGCCACGGTCACTCCTTGCAGACTGATAGTCAAGGAAGTATCCACACTGCATCTATATGGTCCCTCCTGCACAGCTGGGTCCTTGCCATGCCTTGCCATGTCCACAAAGGACCCAGCAGAGCACGTGGCTGCGCAAGGCATCAATGCAGTGAGGAAGAGCCAGTGTGCAGGCTCTATGGTCTCTCTGCAGTCTCCTGCTGTGTGCCCTTCCTCAACGCAATGAGAACTGCCATGCTGCTCAGCCATCCCAGCCCCACGCCCCAGGGACTGAGCACTCACTGGCAGCATAAACCTCCTTCTCCACCATGCCATCGTTCTCTTCACTCTCCACTGACAGCCAGTCATTCACCAGGAAGAAGTAGCTCTTGCTGCTCTGCAGGTCCCGGACTATGACGTGCTGCAGGTACCAAGAGGGGCTGAGTCCTAAAAGTTAAGAGATGAAGAAATGCGTTTCATGGCAGACATTGCCTGTGTGGACCTGCAAAGCCAAGAGGGCAAGACAAGAGCCCCTCAGTGGGACGGCAGCAGTTACCCTGTGACACTATCTTCATCAGTGGGAACTGCACAGTCCCCAAGAGAAGGCCTGGCATAGCCAGGTCACCTCCTAGGCTGTACGGACATTTACAGACACTGTCACAGCACATCGCATCGTATGTGTATGGGATTACAGCTGACCAGCCTGCAGACTTCCCCATGATGGAGACTCCACATCCTCCCGCCCAGCAATCTTCCCCCAAGCCAGTGGGTCACCATGGTCTCCCATCAGGGTTAGTCCAGACTGTAGGACCAGGTACCTCTCTCCTGGCCCAGGCACCAGGCGGAGCAGAGCCTGGTTCTGACCTGGGATGTGTCTGACCATCAGGCTGCCTCAGGCCCACACACCCGCTCACGTCTCACCTTTATTGTCGTGCCAAATGCGGATGCGCCAGATGCTCCCCAGACTCCGCTCCGTTGCGATCTGAAACACGTCGAGGCTGTTGCGGTGGAAGGCGTTTTCTCCATCCAGATGTCTGTGACCACTTTTATTGTCTACACCATACAGGGCGATCCCCACGTGGGCCGTGGTACCTGGCAGAGTTAATGGGGCTCAGTTAGGGAAGTCCACCCAAGGTGGAGCTGTTCCCCAGCCCTGCCTTCCTGCCAGTGACCTGGTACTAGATGCAATGGCCCTTCAGGGGGGCCACCTGGAGACTTCCTGGAGGAAGGAATGTGCTCAACAGCCATCCCACACCCAGGGATAGTGTTACACACAGCCTGGAGGGCAGCTGCTCAGATTAGCCTGGTGCATGGACCTTGGCGTGCTCATGATCTTCCTCTTTGGAGGGGACTGAATCTGACATTCCTTGCCTTGCTAACACTCTAATGGGAGGAGACGTTTATTCTGGATGTTTTTTCCACCAAGTAGTTGAAAGACTTGTTTTCTTTGACTTCTCTCTGGTAACAGTTGCCAGAGGCTCCTTGGTCCACCTGCTCAACCTGGATGATCCTTGGGTGGCTTCGGGAGAAAGCTGCTGCCAGTGAAACCAGTGGTTACACCAAGATCAATGGGAGCATGTTTCTGGCAGCGACATGGTGGCACTCCACCTCCGTCCTTGCTTAGAGCTTCCACATCCCAACTGCCCAGATTTCCAAGTCCAGGATGATGTTTCTGGCAGCTCTAGCCTCAAACCCAGCCCCGGATCAGAAAGCCAAGCTTTCTGCCTTCATGCCGCTGGGAAAGATTCAGACGGCAAAACAAAATGACGGGTGCTGGAGCACAGCAAAATAGTCCATCTAAAGGGCCCACAAGGCCTGGATGCTTCTGCAGAAGAGGGTCAGAAGTGAGAAACAATCGCTGCCTCTTGGCTGTTCCTGCAACCACAGCCCCATCAGGGAAAACAGGGTGGGGGTATTTCTATACTGGGTAGTTCCTTCCAGCAGCAGTTGCTTGTCCCACCCCAACAGCAAGCGGTGGGGCAGCATGCTCTTCTCCACAGCTCTTGACCTGCCCCATCATCACACAATAAAAACTATGAATGCTGTGGGAAGCCCTGAACTGACTGTCTGCTCAGTGCTGCTCCAAACACCAGCTCAGCTCTGGGCCCTGCAGGGAAACATTTGGTGCATGATGTGCTGAGGTGAGATCTCAGGGGAACTACACAGATGTCACCCTAGGAACCAAGCACAGGAGTAGACTATGGGCTAACCTGATCCTCTGCCCCAGCCAGTTTTCACCAGGATCTCATATTTGTACAGCCCGTTCTTGCCGCAGAAGGGAATCACCCCCACTCGGTTAATGTCAATCATGTCCAGCTTGTGCACGATCAGTGCAGCCACTGAGTAGGTCACAAAGCAGACGGCACATGTCAGCAGAACGATGTAGTTGAGACCTGGGCCTGGAGCCTAAAAGAAAAGAAGTACGTTGCAAGGCACTCTCCTTCCCCAGGAGGAACCCCCCTCATTCCCCAGGAGTCATGCCGCCTTCTTCCTGGCTATAATTATCAGTCACACACATGACACCACATGGAAATAGAGAGACCTGTCCCTGCACAGACTGTGTGCTCACAGCCCTGCGGAACAACTGCAGCAGCCGGCTGAAGCTGCTGCAGCAGCTGCCGAGAGCTCTCTGCTCCCACTTACGTCACACCGACAGCTAGAAAAAGCCTGAACGCCCCTGGGAGGCAGGGAGCAGCTGGCAGGTGCAAGCTCGCTGGGATAAAACAGTGCTGGGTGACAGCTGGGAGGAGCATTTGGCATCTCACTAAGAGGTGAACACGCTGCGAGGTGTCCAGAATAGAGAATAAAGCCATCTGCAAAGGTCTGTTTTTAGCAGCGGCAGCCAGGATTCATGATCAGAGGACACAGCCCCTCTGTGAGCTGTGCCCATCTGCAGCTCCCAAAGGCTCTCAGGTACTTGTGCTGGTCTGCCAGCCGAGCACAGGTCAGCCATGACCCAGCTTGAACGTGAAGCCGACAGGAGCCCAAGGCTTTCCTCTAGGTGACAACAATCTGCTCAGCGTGTGGCAATGCTGCACAGCCTCTGCTGTGTTTTACTCACAGGAAAGATGAACTGGACAGAGTTTGGGGGGACAAACAGGCTGGCCCCGAAGGCGGTGAGGTGCTGGGTTAAGCACACAGCCTGGTCTGGCCTGGTCTCTTCCAGCGGGATGATGCCTTCTGTCTTCCACCGTTTCTCCTGCTCGCTGAAGTACTGGCAGAGGGAGGTGTACAGCCCCAGAGTCACCTCCACCGGGGACCAGCTGAAATGGTTTGTGATGTTGAAGTAGTATTTCTGGATGGTGTCATCCGTTCTGGAGAAGGGAAAGACAGCAAGGAGACATTATTAACCTGCCTGCTGAAGGGACACAAACCCCGTTCTGATGGATGTATGCCCATGGAAAGCACCCTGCTGCAGGGACAGGTAAGCACAAAATGTGGAGGAAAAGCCCAGTGAACGTGGTGTAATTTACACCGCCCTCTGGCTGTGCAGAAACTCCGGGGTTCTACAGACCACTTGAATTCTTCTTTATCTCTCTATTATTTCAGCACCTGGAGCACTATGTTGCACATCCTCTTCTCTGTGCTGGCAGCCTTGCACAGCTCTCCCACCCGCCCTTCCCCGCGTCCCACTGACCCACACGACACTTCCATAGCAACTCAATGATTCCTGGCTGGGAGCAGATTTGCTCGTTACAACGGTTAATCCCTCTTTGAGCATCCTTTTACCAAAAGCCATGGAAGCTGTGTCAACTTACACAACAGTGGCTCCACTCTTGCCCCACCTATTCCCAAGCTGCCTATCTTTTCTTCTCAGATAATCATAGAATCATAGAATCATGCCTAGGAATGGCTCGTAAATAACACAAGGCATGAACACACACGCTCCCGGGAAAGGCAGCAAGTCAGCAACTGAAGTTACAAGAATGACTGCTCTGATGAAAAGAAGAGAGCTTTGCTGCAAAACCCAAGAGCACAACAGCAGTGCTTAATGAGCCCTGGCACACTCCAAGCAGCAGGCAAGCAGGGTGGACGGGAGCCCACGAGGGAACCTGCTTTCTCCTCCAGTCACATGTTGGGAAGACGAGCTGTGAGGATAGAAGTGCTTTTGTGAAGGTCACACTGCAGTTCAGGAACTAGGCTAACGTGTGGTGCTTTGCTCCGGGAAATGGTTTCATGAGCTGCATGGAGCAAGCCCTGAATGTGCAAAGGTCAGTGTGAGTCCCCTGGGGAAAGAGTCCTGGTAAAGATGGGCAGCTCTGGGATTGGTAGTGCACAGAGAATGAAGGTCTGGACAAGCAACAGACAAAGAGTCTACAGCAGCTGTTAGTTAAGTGAGCAGAGAAAAAAGGGCAGGGGGGGAGACTCACCACCAAGAGAGGCCATGGGTGAGGGTCATGATACTCACAGGGAACGTGATTTACAGCTCTAAAAAGGGGAACCCTCCCTCATCTGGATCAGAAAGGCAAATCACAGAGCAGCAGCAGATGTCTGGGAAGGAGGGAGTGCCAGGGTAGAAGAGGTGCCAATGCTGGGGTGTAGGAATAGCAGCTTGCAGCTGCCTGCCCAGGAGAGCTGTCTCCTCCAAGGACAGAGGAGCACTGTGGATAGCTACAACAGCACCAGCCCTGCAAAGCAGCCTGGCATAAGCCATGGCAAGGCCCTGAGCATCCCTCACGTGCATCCACAGGACAGCCTGGGGGTGACAGGGATTATAAGGGAGGCTTCTCTTACCTGGGTGAGGTGAAGAAGGTGTAGAGCTTGTGGTCACTTCCAGCCAGGGCATCCAGGCCAATTTTCTTAGAGGCACTGCAGTTGTGCTCGTTGGGCTCTGGTTCGTGGTGGAGATAAGCCATGATGAATGGCTCAGGCTCACTTGCAATATAGTGATCTGCATGGGGAGGGGGAGAAAAAACAGAAAGTACTTTATAAACACCAGGGAGAGATCGACCACAAGCCTGCTGCCAGCAGCGGATGTTCAGGGAGGATTATCAGGAATGCAGAAAGTCAGGAGAGATGCTTTTCCAGATTGCACTCTCTCAGTCTGCAGTTCAGGGGATCCCTGAGCAACAGACTCTGGATACCATTGTACCTGACCAAGACAGAGACAGGACAAACTCCCACCAGTGCTAATGTGGCTCAACGGAAGGGCTGGAAGAAGCAAAAGGCTTCTCAGTGCCAGAATCCACAAGCAAGGATTACACTGGGGACTGGATAATGCCCGTGACAGCCAGAGTCCTCAACCGTGCAGTGTGGAACTCGCTGGCTACACCTGGCATGCCCTCCCACACCAGTTATCTCTTGACACAGCTCTCCTCTGCTGCAGCACCCAGCCCTCCTCTCCCACGGGAAGAAATAGCAAAGAGCACAAAGAGTTGGATCTGTCTGCGCTACCATTCAGGACCCTGTAAGTGAGCTGGAAGTGCAGTCCTGCTTCTCTGTTGTTGCTCTCCATAGTCACAATTAGGTTCACAGATGTTCTTGCCTCGATGACTTCAGTGCCAGCAGAGAGATTGTCAGCATCTGTGTTGTTTGACACCATTACAGTGATGGCTTTCTCTGAGTCCAGGCTCCCAATGGGGATTTGCACCCCATTGTGTGTCTGAAACTCCATGGAGGCGACCTTTGTGGACACGGTGTAGTTACTGATGTAACCAAAAGGGAAAGGATTGGAGTCCACTTGGAACATGACTTGAATGACATCCGTCAGGTTGGAAAGGGTGGTGTTGAATGCCTGGGGGATGGAGAACTGGCAGTTTGGTGTGTTTTCGTAGCAAAGCAAGTTAAAGGGATCAGACCGCTTGCCTGTAGCCTTAATTTCTCCTCCCACCAATTCAAGGGGCTCTTCATTCAGCACTCGAGACTTCATGAGGATGCGCATCAGGCTGGAAGACAGGTGGTAGGCTTTGGGAGCTAGCAGCAAATTGTGGGAATCAGAAAGCAGTTCCTGGGGCTTGGATTCTTGTGAAACCGTATTGACAAGATGAATTAGGTCACCTGCCAGGAGAGAAATAAAGGTGCAAACAGAAGAAGTGGTAAATAGCCTAGATAACTGCTACAGTCTAGATAACATCTGACACCTTCCCAAAACAATCAGACAAGTCTTTCCTTACTGTCTTCTCACTGTAACTCTACACTGTGCACATGACCTTCCGCAGTGGAAGTGTTCAGTAGCCCATAGCTAAAAATAGAGCTGTCAGCAATTCCTGCAGGCTCTCGGCTAATCTACAAAGTTTGGTGGTGAATACTTAATCACCACAGACTTTATTTTCCTCCTGTGAAGTGACTAGAATGGCAGATTGGGAAACAGGCAAAGAATGGATAAAGCAAACATATGTTACTAAGTTTTTGCACTATAAAGTGCAGAACACTCAGAAATACATAACAAGGAGTGCAAAGAAGGTGCCTCTGCTTCCTCCCAGGGTAACCAAGTGGGAATTTCCACACAGTGTTCATGGGTGCCCCAGTGAAGTTTGGCAGCCTCCTCAGACTGCAACCAGGACGGCAAGCATCTGGAAGCCATAGCTGTTACTCATTTTTTACTAAAAAGAGAATTCCCTGGAGTATTAGTGAGTTTATTAACAACTGCCATATTTAAATGTCCACAGAGACAGCTGCCAAAGCCAGGACAACCCTGGGAAAAGTGCAGGGAGAAGAAAGTACTGGGGTGCCACACTCCAAAAGTTAGATGCAATTTTCCTAACAGCTTGAAAAGGCCAAACCGCTAACGGTACAGGAGAAAGCCTGCAAAGCTTTCCTCAGCCTACTTCTGCCCAGCACCCTGCGCAGGGAGACCTGTGCCCTCAGCAGTGCCTCGTCAACTGTCACCCATTTCTGCATGAACAAAACTGACCTGTGATGTTGAGAATGTTGTCGGCAATGCCAGTTGGTGTCACAGTGCCCTGGGTCGTTTCCCCTTGCAGAATGGTCATCATGGTCTCCAGCTTGTTCAAGGTCCTTGTCAGGCATGACTTGCAAAGCAGCTCCTTGCTCACCACCTGCAAAGGGAGACACAGTTTGATTCAGTAGGAACACTCCCAGGGAAAGACGAAGGCAGCTATAGGCAAGTTCAGCTGGCTCAGTCCTGCAAAGATCTGAGCATATTTGTTCAAACACCATTTGCACTCTCAAAGTCACCCCTGCTCTTTCCAGCCCCAGGGAGGTGACTGCAGAGACCACGGCTGCTCTGCTCACACTGAGAGATGCCAAGAAGTTGTTGGTGTCTCCAGGACTCTTCCATCCACCTCCCCTCACGTTACAATCTGCCAGCGTACAGGCAGGCATGCCAGGAGTCTGATGGAGCATGCATTAGGGCTGGAAAGAGCAATAAAGGGCAGCATATTCAAGTTCCCTGGAGTTCACTTGTAAGGACCAAGCACGTCTCCTGCTGTTGCATCTCATGAGCACCCCTTTGGGGCCATACATTATTCCTACAGAAATCAACCAGAGGGAGCTGGGTAGGATTCCTGCACCCACTCCGCTATCTTCAGTGGAAGCAGGATTTAGCCCTTACTGAATCTATTTCAGTGTCCAAATACTCCTGAAAGCTGTGGGAGGGATCCTGCCACTCAGGCATGATGGATGTCCTTCCCTCTGCTCCCAGATGTGTCCAAGAAACAGAATGTTCTAGCCATGGCCTGGAGCGCCCAGCACTCTTGAGGGCTGGATGGGAGGGACTGAGGCAACACATGGAAGCTGTTACCACAACCCCGTTCCTAGCTCTTATTCATCTTTTTTCTTTTAATCATCATAGGATTCAGACGTGATTCACCATATGTTTTGGTGAAGAATCAAAACAGCATCTGCAGGTCTAGAATTCCCCCTTTTCTGCTTTTATTTGTAAGTGATGAGAAGCGAGGACATACTATGTAAATTGGAGTCCACAAGGCACAGTCAGGTATCAAGGAGGTGGGGAAGAAAAAGGGTTATAGGGAGGAACCACCCAAGGAGCTACTGCTTAGGAAGGAGAATCTACTAAGAAGACTGAGATTCTTTTTTTTCCCCTCCAGGAGAAATTAATTTTGATTTTTCCTCTCCCCTGTAGGTAAAATCAAAAAAAGTATCAGCACTGATTGACACTTCTACAGGAAGAGGAATGTGTGAACTCCACACTAGTCTCAACCACTTGGGAAATTCTAGATTACTGTTTTTCTAAGCTTTTCATTCCAATCCAGAGCACAAACTAATCCTGGAACTTTTCCCGTGGAACAAAAATTCTATTTCTAGACCTAAGCTTCCACAGTGAGATCAAGTCGCAAGGCAAGAGCACGTGGGAGAGACAGAAACAAACCAATCCAGCATCGGAATGGGATGTGCCGAACCCCAAATCCCTGAACAAAGATGAACAGAAAGAAGGGATTTTTGAGGTTTACAGACTCTGAAGCAGAGAAAGGAGCAGCAGAATAGGGACTCAGTGGGTGGGATGCAGTAGTCTGTCCATCATTTCAATGACAGCCTCTTCCCGCTGAGCGAGGTTGCTGACCTGGCTGGGGAGGCGATGGGCAGCCAAGGCCAGGGTACCTGACTCCAGTCCTGAAAGCAAAGATTTGGGAGGGCGGGGAGGAAGAGCATGCCAGAGCCGACTGGCTGACCACCAAACCCCAAGCACATTATATAACTGGGCTCTCTTCCCTTTGCCCATCTGACAAAACACAGAAAGCCATTCCTAAATCCACCAGGCAGCAGCCCCAGCACAGGGGAGCAGAAACTGCGAGCTGGCTGGGGAACACAGCGCTTCCAGTCAGCAGCGGAGCAGAGCAGTGTTTCTAATCTTGTATGGTAGAAATAGGGCTGGAAGGAACGTCAGTCCTTGGCGCCGTCCCCTGGCTCAAGGCAGGTCCGGCTCTACTTGTGTTACTCCTGATGGGAGTCCAAGCCTGTCCTCAGAGATTCTGCAACTCCCCCAGCAATTTATTCCAGTGCTTCTTCAGTCTGTCGAGGCCTGTCCTACAGTCTCCATCTGCAAGTGAAGGAACCTACTTGCTAGCAAGCTGTCACACCAGGGCTGGTACAAGAGAAGAAGCACAGAGTTCTTAGGTGCTGTCTTCCAGCACATGAACACATCATCTTATCCATGCCTGCTAGATAGGTGGCACGGCGAGGGGCAAAGCTGACAACACTTAGGACATCACCACAGAAACCCTAATGATGTCAACGAGTGATACCTGTCCTCCCTGTGTGGTATGTGTGGGGGGGAGAGAGACAGGGAAGCAGAACAAGAATTGAAGAGCATCTAAGCTGCACCCGGAAGAGCAGGAGGCTGGAGGCGGTGATGGGGAACATACCGTGCACTGCGCCAAGGCAGCTGAGATCTGCTGGATGTCATCAACTGTGTTCACGTTCAGCGAGTTCAGGGTTTCTGTGATATTGTTGCGAGTCCAGGTCCGGAGTTCAAATTCATTCCCAGTCTCAGGTTCCAGAAGCATGGACCGCTCGTACTGGGGGGGAGAAAAGCAGGTAGAGTGAGGAAATGTATCAGGTTGTTTCAGGATGATGAGCTGTGCTGAAGTCACCTCTTCCCTGCACTCTGTATCTCCCTGCCTGTGCTACTCCCCAGAGGGTGATCTAATAAGCTGGTTTTTTCAGTAGAACTTCCTCAATTTCACTTGTGGTCTCCAAGCAATTATCTTAACAGCCTTGCACTTGACAGCTAAGTAGTACACCAGTGTGCAGCCCTTATCCAGCTAAGTACAGTGCGTGTGCTCAGGGGGATCGCCCCTGCCTGGCTTCCAGGCATGCAACAGGCTTTTATCAGGGAGGGAAGCATGAGTAGAGACCAGAATTCCTGCCCTGCCTATAGAGATGCACATGGAGGGACTGGGTCCTACTTTAGGTAGGCGTGAAAGTGAATGCTGCCAGGAGGATGATGCTCCTGCACTGTGGATTAAGAGCCTTGTATGCAGCCAGATCTTTCTACCTGCACTAGCTCAGCAGTCAGAACAAGGAGGTCTCCTTAGCACCCAGAGCAGCACCTGAGCAGCTACAGGGAGTTTCCAGCCTTGCTGAGTTGGAGTGGGGTGGCTGGCTCAGGGGAAGCAGGAAGGAGGTGGGGGAATTTGGGCTAAGATTTCTGTTTCTAAATTCAGTGTTTAGACTTGAGGTTGGCAGTAAAGAGGAAAAACTATCCGAATATGAGGGCAAAAAAGCTGGCTGCATGGGAGACACCCAGGCCACTGCCTTCTCTGGAACCTCTGTTTTATTTTGCAGCCCCTCTGCTTTCCCTGGTCATTGTGTGTCTGGAGCTTGTTACTCGTTTTGATGCATGAAAATAGCTTCAGCCCAGCTCCCAGCATGCACGTACACTGATTTACATGAAAAACTGTAGCATTAGTCATTTCCCTACATCACTGTACAAAACCTGGCCAAAGAACATTGCTGGCAATTGCAAGGCCTTCTGGAGGCCCCTCTTGGGCAGAGAGTGCTGCTTTACCTCATTTAGGATGGTGATGAGGGCCAGAGAGTACTCAATGACCTGTTGAGGGTCCCCTTGTTTCACTAAGCCCTGGAGCACGGTGTCAGTTTGATTGTAGAGCCAGTGGGAGAGGCTGGGGAACCCCTCGGGTAAGCTGATTTCCATGGAGCTGCCAAGGGAAAGAGGCATTTGGGTTAATGCAGACTATCAAATGGGGCTGGGGGAAGGGGACAGAATCTGCCCTTTAGCTGGGAAGGAAGACGAGGGGGAAAGCAGGTGGTTAAACAACAAAGACAGCATTACTGACGCCTGCCCTGGTGCCCAGTTTGCACCAGCTGTATGTAGGAACACCATGGACCTGAAGCCTGGTTCCTCACTGGTCCAGCTCTGTGAAGCTGCAGGTGGAGGATGCACACGGGTGCATTGAACCCAGAGGAGAAAATCCAGGTTTAGTTTGATGGAGCATAAAGAGCACTTAAAAACAGGGTCAGTGTGCTGGGAGGAGCTGCACTGCTTTTGGCGTCATTCCCTGGGGTCTGAGGAACAGCTGGGGGACAGATCCTCCTCCGCAGGCACTGCAGGACCGTGCGCTCCAGCCTGGGAGACCAGCACCACATGTACAGCACGGGGAGCTGCAAATCAGCCTCGAGAAGGAGCAGTCATAAAGCTCGGTCAGGCAGCAGAGACCAGCTCAGGATGCTGCCCTAAGACCTGTGGGCACTTGTGGCCTGCACAGAGCACACTGGAAACCAAGGGGTGTTTGCAGAAGGGATAACTGGGCTTTCACAGTACTGGCCCTGCTGAGACTCGAGCTGCAATCCCTTCCACCCTATTCAAATGCGCGTGCTCTCCACCTTGGCTACGTGAGACCTCCCTGGCTCTCAGCAGAAGGACACCAGGCCACCCGCAGCACCAGAGCTTGCTGCTGCCAACTCTCCTTTGAGGGCTCCTGATGTAGAGAAGGTGGCAGAGCACAGAGCACAGAGATCTTCTGAGAAAGTGACATCGTGCCTTCAAAGCAAGGTGTCACCAGGGAATTAAGGAGGTGGTCAGGAAAGCAGTAACTTACGGGAAAGTCTCCCCCTTGAGCAATGATCCACCAAGACTGGAATTCTCTGTATTGCACTTCTGCTGAGCCTCCCCTTGCCTTCCTGCCAACAGCCTCTTCCAGGAGGCAACCGTTTCACCCAGGATCTGCCAAGCCCTTCAGGACAGGGACCCGGTGGTCAAGCCCTAAGACTGTGATTCAGGAGCCTAGGCTGGGCACTGGTGCTGCCGTGTGAGCCCAGCCTGCAAGCGGTGGGTCTTACCGGTTAATGGCCACCACAGTCGCTCCCAGCTGGTCCCCTAAGACCTGTGGGCACTTGTGGCCTGCACAGAGCACACTGGAAACCAAGGGGTGTTTGCAGAAGGGATAACTGGGCTTTCACAGTACTGGCCCTGCTGAGACTCGAGCTGCAATCCCTTCCACCCTATTCAAATGCGCGTGCTCTCCACCTTGGCTACGTGAGACCTCCCTGGCTCTCAGCAGAAGGACACCAGGCCACCCGCAGCACCAGAGCTTGCTGCTGCCAACTCTCCTTTGAGGGCTCCTGATGTAGAGAAGGTGGCAGAGCACAGAGCATAGAGATCTTCTGAGAAAGTGACATCGTGCCTTCAAAGCAAGGTGTCACCAGGGAATTAAGGAGGTGGTCAGGAAAGCAGTAACTTACGGGAAAGTCTCCCCCTTGAGCAATGATCCACCAAGACTGGAATTCTCTGTATTGCACTTCTGCTGAGCCTCCCCTTGCCCTTCCTGCCACAGCCTCTTCCAGGAGGCAACCGTTTCACCCAGGATCTGCCAAGCCCTTCAGGACAGGGACCCGGTGGTCAAGCCCTAAGACTGTGATTCAGGAGCCTAGGCTGGGCACTGGTGCTGCCGTGTGAGCCCAGCCTGCAAGCGGTGGGTCTTACCGGTTAATGGCCACCACAGTCGCTCCCAGCTGGTCCTGAACAAGGACTGAGATGGACACCATGAAGCCACTCTCGTGAAAGCCTGGGGGCAGGAAGGCGCTGTGCTCGGCACGGCTGCCCTTGTACATGCAGAACTCATGGTAGTGCCCGGCCCTGAGGCGGGATGCCAGGAGGATGTACACCAGCGGGCCCTCCATGTCCTCCGTGTCTCGCCAGCCTGCAAAACAAACCCAAACAGGGGGTCTTGACGGGGCAAGGGCATGGGGGGGCTGCAGCCACCATCCCGAAACCCAGCCCATCTGTCAGAGCTGGCACTGCCTGGCAGTGTCCCTTCCCTCCCCTGGTGTGTCCCACCCTGCTCAGCCCTTCAGCATGGCATCTCCTCTTACTGCTGTCCCCAGCAAGGGGTCACCCTGCTCTGGCAGAGGGACAGACAGGTTGTCCCCACCATTAGGGGACGGCTTAAGGACTCTGCTGGGCTGGAGGGATGTCTCCAGGGCCTGCAATGTAAAGCTCTGACCCTCTTTGAATTTTTCTGATGTTTAGGGGTTTCTGCCTAGGTGTTTGGGTCCTGTAATATTTAAAGGGATTTGTGAAGAGTTCATGAGCAAAATAAAACTGGGAATAACTCTGCTGGGGCTGGGAACAGCACTGACCCAAGGCCACAGCTTCTGTGCAAGCCCTGCAAAGCCTGACGTTAGACAGAGGCTCAGCACAGCCCTCAGGCAGTTCAACACCTCAGGAACAACTGAGTCTAGGATAAAACCTGCACAAAGGTTTCCTTGGAGCTCCCAGGAATTATGGGGAGTCTTGTGGGAGCCGGGCAGTTGGGAAATTCACTGCGCATTTGCCAGTGAGCACCAGTGAAGGTGCTGGCTCTGCCAGGGCTCGCTGCACTGGACATCGACCAGTGGGTCTGTATCCTGTGTGTTTCACTTCAGCTTAAAAACAATCACTAAGAGCTAAAATTCCCACCACTCCAAAGATGTACTGATTTCATAATTATGGGGGTAGCTCAAAACATACCAAAGTTACAACCATATGATGCTGAATATACTTCTGCTTCTCCCCCAGCTTAAGCTGGGCTTTGGTGACCAGCCCCGCCAGAACCAGCAGAATTCATCATCTCCTCTGCAGCGTGGCTTCCCAGCATTTGTGCACAGACAGCATTAATCTCTAACACTAATCATTTGGGGAAATATGGTTTTCAGAGGCACTTATTCCTTGGCCCAAGGCTACAGGACGTCAGCCAGGCCACTTTTCCAAAGCTAGACTCGTTGTTGCTGTCTCTGCAGCTGGTTGAGAAGGTAACTGCCAGCGGGAACATCCAGCCCACATGGCAGAGAAGGCCCCAGTGCTTTGTCTTTTGACTCTTCCCACACATGTGTGACTCAGTTTTGGGCACCTATCTTCTTTTTCCTGCACTGAAATACCAGTTTCTTCTGCAAGTACTGTCCTGGCCTGGGTATCGCCATTCAGCTACATGGATTAGGATTTTAAAAAGTGCCTGCCTGCTACCATGAGTTTTAGAGCTCCATAATTTGGGTACACAAAGCTGCTCATGGTCCAAGCTTTGGGGATCAGAAATGGAAAGATCGACTTCTGAACTCAGCCCTGGTCAACAGTGTCCTGGGGTAGGAGCTCGGGGGAAAGAAAACATCCGTGGGAGGAAGGGCAGCTGGTAACACACTGGTCATGAGAAACCTTTGCCCATGAGGAGCAGAGAGGGCTGGCAGGTGCCCAGCACCGCTGTCTGTACGCTCTCACCTGCACACTCAAAGTGCACCTTTGCCATCAGTGCCCTGAGGGGTCCTTTGGGAGACAGTTGGCAGGATCCTCCAACGGGCGGCTGGTTTGGGAGCAGATCGATGGAGGCGAATCCTTCCTCCCCTGTTGTGAGGTCTGTGATGTGAAGGGTAAAAGTATATCCCTCCCCATCCTTCAGTGCCCCTTGCCTCAAGACCAGGTTCATTCCTGTGTCGCCAGTGGAGGTAGTTTTTTTGTCCAGGATGAGAGACTTGTTTTTAAAGCTGTGTGCTGCCCATCTCTATAGAGATGAAGAGGGGAAAGACAGGAGAGGTTTTGTTTAAATCTGAAGTTATGTCCTTAAAATGTTTTCAGATTGAGTCTCTTATAAAAAGTAACAGATTTCTAGTGGGAGCGTCTGCCAAATTTGCAGTTGATAATTCAGCTTTAGTCTTGTGTGCTACAGCAACAAGAACTGGAACCTTTCCAAAATGTCTGGTGGGAATATTTCCACTGTGAGATCTACTTTAGTCTCTAGGATTACATCACCCTCCGACAGAGTATTTCATAATAGAGAATACAAAACACAGGAAGTAAATTAAGTACTGGTGGAGTCTCCACGGGATACCATGTTTTATATGCTTCAAGCTGAACGTGTCCTGGATGGTTACTGTTAATAGCACAAATGTACAATTGTGATAACAACAGGAACCGTGAGATAGCCAGCCAGAAAATGCCATGCAAGTACATGTTGGGCTTGCTGGGAGCAATACAGACTAGCTCGCACAACAGGACTTCCACTTCTGAGACCTGCTTCATTCAACAGGTTGCAGAGATGCTGCATAGTGGAATCTGTAATTAGAAGAGGGCATGAGGGACTTGGGGGATCAGAAGAGACTGAACAACCTCTGCTTGAGCCACTAGAATAATGGGCAAAATGCCAATCAGCAGGGAGAAGAAAACACTTTACAGACCTCTTCTAGGAAAAAAGTGGCTCTTGTGTGACAAGAGCTGGTCACTCATGGGCTTGGCTTGAAAATGACCCAGCAAGGACTTGCCCTTGGGTAGGTCGAGACACTGATGGAAGACTGACAGGCCATGGGTCCCGCAGCCTGCAGGCACAACCCAGGGCAAAGGAAAGCTCTGGACATCTCATAGGGGGTCCAGCAGTTACAGGACACGGGGAACCTGCTTCACAGGCTCTCCTAGCCTCCTCCATGCTGCTGAGACACTGCACAGCACGCGGGAGCCCCATGTCACACCAGGCAAGCTCCGTGCAGGGCCTGTTTAAACTTCTGACTCTGCAAGCCAGTCCTGCAGCCAGTTCCAGGCACTGTGATGAAGAGAACAGTATCTGCCAGCCTTCTTCATCCACTCAGCCAGACCCAGCCTGCCACTGCATTTATGGTCAGAGATTGTTTCCCCTCCTTGTCTCTACGGTAATTTAGGTCCAGGACTTTATTTCTCACACAGATCTTCCCAGCCTGTCCTCTCCGACCCTCCCCTTCTCCCTGAAGTCCACCAAAGGTGAAGCAAAGACCAGTGTTGCTGATAACTTTACCCCAAGCTTGGAGTCGTTGTGACAGTTCTGGCAGGTCCCCTCCAGGAAGACGTAGGAGCTCTTGCTAACTTCGTAGACAGACTGAGCCTTGCAGGAAACACACTCCAGGGACACGATAGGGACTCCCCCCCTCTTGATGAATACCTGGGGAAGCAAAAGGCTCCATCAGAAGATCTGAGATAAAAACACAGACATCTAACAGGGAAGTAGACATCCCAGCACCTGGTTCTGCAAGGAGGAATTGCTCTGCACCAGTCCAGTCCGTGCTAAGGAAACAGCAGAAAGGGATTTCCAAGGGATTTCATGTCAGACTTAAGCTACATCACTTTTCTTACGCTGGCCAGTTCTGCTGCCACTGATTTTCAAGAGCCACCCAATGCCAAGCTGGGCCAATCCAGGTAATTCTGGATTTACTTTATTTACACTTTTTAACAACATAAATCACTTTCAAAATGTCCCTCTGGTTCCCTGTACTGAATTCCCAGCAAGTCCTGCTTGTGCTGTCGGGTGGGGATGATGCTAACTGAAGCACTTTGCTGTACCGACCACCTCAGGACAGCTGTTAACCCTACAAAAATGGGATCCGTGTTAGAGTTTGGAAAAGAGGAGCAGTCTAACTGGGAGGAGGAAAGCCTCCATTACAGCACAGACCAAACATCTGGTGAGCACCTGCCCTGGGAAACAACTGCAGCTCTCCTTTGTTTTCTGTGGGCCAAACTCTTGGTCCTGCCTCTGCAGCTGTGGGTGGGGTCACAGTAGATCTGCCGTGGACACAGGAGTGTGTCCCCGTCCTCGACTCAGAAGATTGCTAAATGGGAAGCGTTTACAGTCCAGGGTAACAGAGGGCTCAGGGCGAGCCAGGGAGCCTGGGTTTACTGAGGATGTGTTGCCCTGTGCAAAGCCAGGGCATGGTTCTGCTGTCTCCCCCATCCCTGCTCTGATCTACAGAGCTTGGACTAGAACCGCATGCCACGTTTCAGGACCTGACCCTTGGGCACGCTGCCTGTGCAGAACCATCACCATTTCCGACACTACCTATGTCCCGGAGAGACAGGAATGATGATAAAAATAGCCAGAAAACACAGTTCTTAGTGCGCATCAAACACATTTCGCTCTGCAGCCTGGAAGAACCACCTTCCCCAGAGAGCGGCACATTATTCCAGACTTTTAGCTCACATCTCAAGACGTCTACCACACCTCCCCGGCAAAGCACTCAGAGAGAGGAGAGCTTTAGAAGCACCAGTGGCTCAGACACAACGGCTGTTGAGCTCTGACCCCTGTACTTTGTCTAAATTCCTTTAATCCTCTAGGAAACGGGGTTGTCCAGCATTCAGCAGAGCCCTCTGCCCTGGCATAATGAATATTCTGAATTCAAAGAAAGACAGTAATGAAGACATTGTTTAATATGGCAGACTTTTAAAAGAGGATAAATATTCCACAGCACTAAGCCGGAGCGCATTGAAGCTTCATTCATTCCTACAGTATTTGCAAATTTCCTGCGACACTGGAATCATTGTTTTGCGCTCATGCATGGAAACCAGATAGTACGGAATGTCCTTGAAAGACTATCAATTTAATTTTTTACTTTTTATCCTCCAGCTTTGGTTTAAAACCCAGGCGGTAAGAGTTTCCACTTTCAGACTAACTATATCTCTAATTGCCAAATGCACCACGATGAATGCTTCTGACATAAACCATAACTGCTGTCGGACTGCAGATGCATTCAGTGTTAGGCTTAATTTGACATAAACAACATGCACTTAAAAAATCCTCCCTTAAAAAAAGTCAGAAACAGAGAAGAGAGGAACTGTTGACAGTAAAATTAAGTACCAGCTCTTAGGAAGCTCTCTCTGGGCAAAAGTCAGGGAAGAGCCTGGTGCTGTGACATGTGAAGAGCCCGGGACTGCACACAGTGGTGGAAGAGCTACCGACCACGGGCTCCTTTGCTGTCCTCCTACGGCAGATCTGTGGTCGCAGACTCTCAGTTCCAGGAACGGTGGCCAGTACCGTCCAGGGCTGCACTAACACAGCCTCTGCACAGGGAGGGACTAACACAAGGTCTAAAGGAAGGAAGAAGCTAAAAGGACTTGGCAGGACAAGCAAAAAGTGCTGCCCAAGGCAGCGTAAGACATGGAAATACCAGTGTCTGTTCCTGCCAATGACATGGATGGGATCAGTCAGGGAGCCCGAGTGATGCCCTAAAATCTGCTTCCCCTGCTTTCCTTTGCTGGCTGGTGCAGGTAGGTAGTGGTACTTCCACACCCCCAGCTGAACTGGCACCAGCTCTCGGTTCGGGCCAGGGGACGCAGCCTGGGGAGTCTCCCGTGGCTGGGCCCGTCCTGAGCCAGCAGTGCTCTCCTCTAGAAACTTCCTTAGAAAAAGGGCCGGGGACTTCCAGCTCGGCTGTGTCCAGCCACAGGCACACAAGGGCAGAAAGCGACAGCTGTCTGTGGTACGTACGGTTTGATTTGTTGCCTCGGGACTCATACCCTCCTTCCTGACGGTGAGGTCGAACGTATACTCCACATCTGCTTCTAATACAGCTTTGGAAATTGTGACAATTCCTTCCTTGGCACTGAAATTCAGAGAGCACCCTGCAGCCGAGCTCTGCTTGCAAGGAGAAAAGAACTTTCAAACCCTCCTTGGTACGGGTGTACATCGGGTTAGTCCACAGGCAAAACATTCAGGTCCACACAAAGTCACTGCTACATATCTTACTGTGCAATGTCACCGCTGGGGTGGGAGAAACGGGGTGGTGTGTGGACAATAAAGCACACTACCCTATTCTTCAGGTTAGTAAGCAGTACTTGGAATACTCCTGTATCTCATCTGAGCTTCACGTTCTTATTTTATAGCAATTATTTCTTCATTAAATAGCTTATAAACATTGCCAAACAACACAAAAAGCTCACATTAAACTCAAAAGTCTAATCCACACACACTCCGCATCTTTCTATTTTGAGGGAAAGATAGAAAACAGTGACTTGTTACAAGCAAAAGAATCCCACATTCAACCAAAAAATGTTCCTGAGGTGGATCTCCCGTAAGAATTTGAAGGGCAGTTCTCCCTTGCCCTTCTATCCCTGTAGGGTCAGACCACTTCAGTGTATGAGGATGGTGGCCTGCTAGTGACCATAGTGACCATGACTTGTGGTCACTTGACTCCTCCGAAGTCTAACTTTGGCCCCTGCTGAAATGAGAGACATTTAACTGTTAACGGGAGAGGGACCAGAGCCCTCAGCCCCCTGGACTGCAATCAGCAGCTCTGCAATGCCTTCAGGTTATGGAAGCAGCCACATTGAAACTGTGAACCAGAGGCCAAGTGCAAAGGAAGCAGCAATGCGAATGCCTCAGCTTCCAGTGCCAACACTTCTGCCCTGCCCAGGGACACTGCGCAGCACTGGACTGCAGCAGGCTGCACTGCACAACTCTCCACAGCCATTTTTGTACCATTGTCCTGAGCTGGGAATTGGGAAACCTTTGCAACCCTCCTTCTGGAGCAGCTTTGTTAAAGGTGCTCACAAAAGCTCCCCTCAACACCGTTTCAACCCAGACACGTTTGTAGTGGAGCTGACGTGCAGTTGGAGCTCCCAAATGATCACCCTCTCTGGCTGTGCAAAACTGCTCTTACCTTGGAGGAGAATGTACAAGACCAATCGTATAACAACGGAGTCTGTTCACCATCATCCAAGTTCGGGTCATAGGATTTCTCCCCATCCAAGATTAAGTCCTGAGTGTTGGACCATACCCGGTATGACCCCCCATCAATGATTGGGACCAGCTTACTTGGTATCACAGTTACATTGGCAAAGATGCTTTTGGACAGTGGGGTATCTCCAAAGGAGACAATAAAGATGAAGCAATAGTTCCCAACTTCCAGGGCAAGCTTCGGTATAACTAACTGGGGCCTGTTCACATCAACGTTCGGCAGACGGATCCTGCTGGAGTCATCCAAGTTCAGGCAGCTGGGTGCTCGGTAGATCTCCCATAGGTGCTCCGTCTGGTACTTGATGCATCCTCGGAGGTCAATCTGTGCCTCTAGGTAGTTCCTCTGGGACCGCTTCATGACTACTTGAGGGGGCAAGGCTAACTCCACCTCTGGCTCCTCACACTCCAGGACTTTGACAGTGACAGTGAGGTGGGCTATGAAGAAGCTGACGAGATTGGTGGCATTCACCTCCACCAGGTAATCCCCAGGGCTCAGGTAAGAATAGTTGGCCACTGCAACCCTGGTCATTTGAGTGGAAGAGCCATCCCCAAAGGTCCACAGGAACTCAACACTCCTGCTGCTGGGCACCACTGCTGCTTCAAACAGTGCTGTCCTGTTGACAAAGGCATTGGAGGCAGTAAGGGAGACTTGGACTATTGGGTCTTGGACCTGGATGGTTCTGGTGATATTGATACTTCCCAAGTCATTGAAGGCATTGAGGTGAATCTCGAGCCGCCCTGCAGCTTCTGGAGTGTAGGAAACACTCTCTCCTGCCACAGTGACCACAGATCGACCTTGCTCTTTCCACAGGGAGAACTGCCAGGAGAATGACACACGGGAGCCACTTCCCACCTGGGCACTGAAGCTCTTCTCCGTGCCCGTGGGTATGCCTTCCTCACAGCAGTTCAGAAGCCTGACATCGCGGATGGCCTCCAGGACAGAGATGAGCACCTGG
The DNA here is from genome assembly GCF_000699145.1 of Aptenodytes forsteri. Taxonomy (NCBI): domain Eukaryota; kingdom Metazoa; phylum Chordata; class Aves; order Sphenisciformes; family Spheniscidae; genus Aptenodytes; species Aptenodytes forsteri. The sequence goes on from NW_008796063.1 coordinate 11,457,103, forward strand.
GCATGTGCGATGCTGATTTGGTTCTGCACAGTCACGGTCACCAAATAATCACCGCTCTTGGTGAACTCATGCGTGTACTTCGACCCGTTGAGCACCACAGAATAGTCCCCACTTATGCTCACCAAGTAACTCACAGAGGTACCTGACAACATCCTGATCACAAAGGTGACCTGTTCCCCTGGCTCCACCACCTTCTTGCTGGCAAGAACTTCCAGTCCTTGAATCCTGTCCAGCACTGAGATATTCCTGCTGGCCAGAGCCCAGCTGATGTCATTCGATGCATTCAGATAGACTGTATAAAACCCTGCTGTGGGGAACGTGACTGCCACGGACTGGCCAGTCAACGTGCCATTTGGCACCTCCCAAAGCCATGTCACTTCAGTCCCTTTCTGCAGCTCCCCCTCAAAGACCACCGTGGAGCCTGATGAGACATACCTACAGTCCAGTTCTGCAGTCCCTATACTCAGCCCCTCTATGACCTCCTCTACACAGATATAAATTGTTGCATTGGTTGAATCCAGCTTGTTTTCTGCTCCAATGATGACCTCTGTCACTCCAGGGCTTTGGAAGGAGTATATAATAAAGGGTTCAGAGGTAACAGGAGAGAAGCCATCCTCTAGGTACCAAACATACGTGATGCCAGTGCCACTGGTTATGGTGGTACTTATGTTAACAGAGGCATTAATAGCAACTGGGTTGGGGAAGGCATAAGGCTTTAAAAGACCAATGCTTTCAATGAACTCCAGTGTCCTGTTTGCAGTTGCGCATCCCAGCATATTAGTGGCTTTCAGATAGACAGTGTAGTTTCCAGCTTCTAGGATGCTCAAGGAGAAGGTTTTCCCAGTGAAGGTCTGCACAGCATTGCCACCCCTTTGGGCTACCCAGCTGTAAGAGATGTTTGTTCCCTCTCTCACCACTGCCTGCAAATGGAGTGTTTTGTTAGTTGGGAAATAGATGTCCTCCACCAGGTCACTGCTAGCCACCTGCAGGCCTTCAATCTGCTCCAGGACGTAGACGTAGATGCTGTCTTGCAACGAGCTGATCTTGTTCTCTGCTGTCACAATGACATTGAATGTGCCCACGGACCGGAAAGTGTAGGAAATTGTGGAGGAGCCTTGGATAGGAGTGCACCGGTCACAAAGGATCCATGAGTAGCGGATGGCACTGCCAGCTACAAGCGTGGCTACAAAACTCACCGAACCATTTAATGGCACCACTGTCCTGCTGGCATTGATGGTCAGCCCATGGAGCCGACGTTTCACGGTGACGTCGATGATGGTCTCATTAAAGCTCACATCATTCTGGCCCGTCACACTAATAGTGTAATGGCCCGTGTTGTTGTAGGCGTGGGTAGCAATTTGGCCAGGCTGGGTAGTGCCATCTCCAAAGTCCCAACAGTAACTCACTTTGGTTCCATTCATGCTGGCAGAGAACAGGTAGATCTGGTTCAGCTCCAAAACACTTGTCCCGTTATATTCAATCTTTGCTACCCCAACTGGTTCCTGGACTTCCACAAACGCTGTGTCATTGTTGAAGGAGACATTGTTGGAGACAGTCACCGTGACCAAGAAGACCCCTGTGTTCTTGTAGGTATAGGTCACTTCAGTCCCACTCGATCTAGTGGACTCATTGTTCCCGAAATCCCAGCGGTAGCGGTACTGGTAGAGAGGCACAGCACTGACCTGGAAGCTGCTCTCTTCGCCAAGCCTCACAAACTGCTTGGAAGGGAGAAGGGTGACGTTGACTATCTCTGGCTCCACACAGACGCTGGTGAAATAGTGAGCCTTGTTAAACCTGCTTGAGAGAGTCAGGGAGAGGGGGAACGTCCCACTTCGGGTGAAGTTGTGCATCACCACAGGGTCCCCACTGATTGTGACATTGGACGAGCCGTCTCCAAAAGTCCAATCAAAGATGTATTCATCAGGATTCCCTGTCACATATGCAGTGAGCTGCACATCTGGGTGCTCAAGGATGCAAGAAGTAGGCTCTATTTTGAGTACTTCCAGGACAAATATCCGAACAGGCACAGTTTGGGAGACAGAGTTCACAGGATTCACAGCTGTCACGTTCACGGTGCAGTTGATGTCCTTTATGTACACGTGTTCTACCACTGGCACCTGACTCCTCAGCACCGTCCCGTCCCCCATATCGAATATCCAGGTGATACTGTCCCCCGTCTGCACTGAAGCATTAAGGGTCACAGATGCTCCCAGCTCTGCTACCTCATCGGCGGAAACATGGAGCTCAGTTATCTCTTCAAACACTTGGTAGCATTCAACTGTCTCCACACTGCTTATGGTATTGTTCGCTGTCACGGTGATGTTGTATACCCCTCTTCTGGAGTAGCTGTACGTCACTGTAGACTGGCTCTCTGTGAACAGTGAGGACCCGTCCCCGAAGTCCCAGGTGTACACAACACCGTAAGGAGACGGCAATGGATTGGCTCTGAAGGTGACCGGACGGCTCACAACTAAAACATCCTCCTCTACTTCCATCTTCACATCAATCAGATAACTGTGGATGTGAACTGGGGTCAAATGGGTGAGGTTCTCAAACTGGTTTGACACGAGAACCACCAGGGCATATTCGCCTGCATAGGAGGAGAGCAGAAAAAGACCAGTTGTGAGGACATGCTTGCGCAACAGCTTCCTCAGTGCTGCAGCAGTGTGGGGAGCGTGACGGGGGACTGCAGGGAGAGACTCTGCTCCTGCACTGCACACACCCTGGGCTTCCCTCCTCCGGTCCAGGACAAGCAGGAATTACAACTAGGCCATGCATGTGAGGACCAAACACCAAGTAAGAAGCCAGTCCGACAGATACAGAGAAAAGATTTTCTTTCTGTTCGCTCACAAAACAGACCCCCTTCCTGCTGCCTGCAGTAGTGCTCCCTACCCCCCCTCCCATCAGCACAAAGCTCGCCTGCCACTCATCTATCTGCTGAGACTGCCCAAAAGGGGGACTGTGTGCGGTGGACCCGTTTCTTACAGCGTGGACAAACTTCTCCTAGACTTATAGAGGATGGCAGTTGCTGGAGACTTCCAGTCACTCTGGCTGTTTGCTCAGGAATGAGAAAATGACTTTCAAGCCATTGTTTTATTGGAAGGTGCCTTGTAACCCCCTCGCAACAAAAATATCTGAGCCCCTTCTTCCCCAAAGAACTGTCCTGAGCATACCTGGGTCTTGATAGATGTGTGAAACATTGTGCTCAATTACAACCTCATGGACACTGGGATCAGGAACAAGGAAAGACTTGTTGTAGGGAGGTCTGAACAGGTATGTCTCCTGGACACCATCTCCAAAATCCCACCTGGAGAAACATGCAAACCATGTTACACTGCACAACAGGAGAATCATGGAAATCCCAGAGGAACCCTGGCCTGGTCTAGGGCTGTCTTTCAGGCTCAGGGCTGGGGTTTTCAGAAAAGCCATAGGAAACATAATGCCAAGTATCAAAGCAGTAGCTGTGCCCAATGCTGCAGAATTGTGGCTGTGAGAGGGGTACAGCACTAGTAAGAAGAGGAGGAACCCAATATTAAAGCAATGTTGCAATCCTTTAAAAGAAAAGTATTTCAGCCTGAACTATAGGTCCCAGCCAGTGTGACTGAACCACACCCGCAGGGATTTCAAATTAACTAGACAGCAGCTGAGAAATGGGCCATTTGACATCAGCTGGCCCCGGGAAGAGAAATAGTGCAGGCAAGACTGGTAAGCTATGCACAGTAAGATCCTAAGTTCAGGCAACTTGCAAAGGACTCACAGGAACATAGCATCCACAGCTGAATCAACCTGAACTCTTGCTGTAAGCTCCACAGTGCTGTTCTGAGGGAGGACCGGCAGGACACCCAACACAGTCAGGTTCTTCATCTTATTCATCATCTCCACCGTGACATTGTAATTGACCATAAAGTTACTGACGTGGTTGGAGGCGGTGAGCTGGGAAGGACAGTGGGACAAAGAATGCATCTGGGATCACCTTGCCGTGCTGCCCTCTCCTGAGAGTGGGGCTTCGCTGTACTGAAGAAGTCCCCCCAGGCAGGCGAGCAGGTTAGGTCAGAGAAGAATAGCCTGTGGGACGGGGAGGCAGGGGCAATAGCTTGAATGGCACTGGACAGCAGCATAGACTGGAAGGCCACCTACCTGGCAAAGCCACCTCTTGCTGGAACCACCACATCTCCACCCCTAAAGTCAGTCCAAGGAAGGACTGCTTCTACAGCAAGAGGGCAAGGAGAAGAGCTTCTCATCCTGAGACTCCTCTGGCTCTGAACTTGCCAGTTACCCTTTTCCCTGCTCTGATGTGCCCTGCACACCGTCTCCAGCTGCTGAGCCCAGGCACTTGCTGCCACCAAGGGGGCAACAGCCACCCAGTTTCCTTAGGACAGTGGCAGATGAGTGGCTCCAAGCACAGAGAGTGGGGATGGAAGAGACTCGTAAAACCAAGCACGCCAAGTGCAGCTCCAGCATCCTGGGTGTAGTGGGCACAGAGAGGGAGAGCAAAGTTGGGCAGAGGAGGGAAAGGGAGAATGGATGGGCAAGAGACTGAAGAGACATGACAGAGGTAGAGCGGGATCCTCAAGATTATCTAGGCATGTGACACTGATGTGGCACCTAATGATGAAGCATCTTGCCACCTCCTCACCTGCAGGAGAGCTGAGCTGCTGGCAGAAGGGATCCTTCAAACCCAGTTGAATAGAGACCTCCCACCCCAACAGATAAAGAAGTTTGTGTCTAGGCTTCTGTGAATCTGTTACACTGAACCCAGTCGACCCCAGACTAATGCCACCTTGTCAACTCCGTAAGTAAAAGCAATCCAGGCTTGTCAGCACAGTGCTTCACCCAGCGAATTAGTGCTACTCAGCATAGTGCTGCACCAAGCAAATTAGTGCTAGCATGCCCTCGGAGCTAGGGCTGGTGTCTCTTCAGGAAGCCAGCAGTTACCCTGCAAACGGATCAAGCAGCTTGGAGCCAGACCAGGACTCTGCGTGGCAGTACATGATACAGAAAGATGTTCTGGCCAGAGACAAACTCCTGTTCCACAACAGATACCTCCCTCTGCCCAGACTTTCCGCTCTATCCTTCTTCTGGGGTCATGACAAAACCCAGTGTTCCAGTCTGCACCAACGGAAAGAGAACAGGACAGAGACCAGAAGAGCTTGTGGCAGAAGCTCTGTCCTGGCTATGAAAGTCTTATGTTTGCATCCTGCCTCTGCCTGGGTCTGTGTTCACACCTCCTGCCTGCCAAAGCAGTGGCCGGCACCCTGCAGTGGGGCTCCCTGCCTCATTCCTGCTGGAGAGGAGTAAGGACAGACACTCCATGAACAGAAAGGACGACATGGAGAAAAGAGGAGAAAGCAAAGATGAGGAAGACAGCGAAATCAGCTGTAATGGAAGAATAGGAAGAAACTTACTATTTGCATTTGCAAGAACAGCTCAGTGAGAAATAGCAGACGAGCTCGTTAGGAGCACAGTGAAAACCTCCTCAACTCAAGTCTGCCTTCTCCTCTCCCTGCTGCTTTTCCTGCTTCGTTTGTGGGATGAAATGGAAACCCAGGATTAAAATGGCATCATGGGAAAGGCCTTGGCTTACCGAAAGCTTGTACACAGCTGGGCTTTGGTAGATAACGTTGAAGACAACATTGTAAAAAGTGAAAGATGGCTTATCATCTACTGTCCATCGGAAAGTCACATCTGACCCAGCTTCCATCACAGGGACGTAGCTCTGAAAGGCATGAGGACATTTTATACTAGTGCAAGAGAAAAGCGTGCACAGCACTTCCCAGGAGATCTCCAGCTGAACTGGGGAGGGAGCAGAGCCAGACTGGGAGGCATCACACACCTGTGAGACAGCGCTCTCAGACCATGACACAGAGGTGCAAGATCATCTGTGGCTTTGTTGCTGATAGAGAAATGTAGACCCTGACTCCATGAATCAACAGCAGAGCTGGGAGCAGAACCCATACTGCCTGCTCCCACACCCTAGAGCTCTGCTTTTGTGATCAGGTCTCTCTCTTGCTAGCTAAAAAACTTGCCGCTGTCTTTGTGGAAACAACTCAGCTTTATCTACACCCGTAAGCTGAGTCTCTGACCCTCGTCCATTGATGGTACCCAACCCAAAGGCTAAAATGGTTGACTTGCACTGGAGAGGGTAGGCCCCCTCCTCACTCCTGCAGTGCCTCCTGAGCAGACCGTAGCAGCCAGGAAGGGTGAGACCAACAGGCATTGCAGGCGCAGGGTTCTGCCGTAAGCAGCCAGAGGTTGAGCAGAGCATTTCACAGATACCGATGGGCAGTTATTGAACAGGTTCCTAGGGCTCAGCTGTAGCTCCGGGGACAGGGGATTTGAGAAAAAAAGACTGCAAACACCAGACTAACTCCAAGACTTTGATGGATGGATGAAACCTTTTTATAGCTTCAGCCAGGTAATGTAAGGATTTAGTAGAGCAAATCTAAACACCTAAAGGAGTAACTACCTTGACAAGTCAAAAGAAGGTAAATACTGGCCTTTCATAATGCCTCCGGTTTTCTGTAGAACTGGAAAGCCAGTATTCCCCTAGCGGGAGGTGCTGCCTTACCTCTGAGGGAATTAAAGTGAACATACAGATGAGCTGCCTTCCTGCTGGAGAGCACCAGTGCTTTCTGCCACATGCCTGTGCCTGCAGCAGCGCTGTCTGCATGGCCTTGGAGCCAGCGCTTAGCAGCAAGCAGCGCTACATCTGACCAGTGTGGAGCCGAGCCCCAGCCCTCCTCATGAGCCCAACACACACCGTTAGCGGTAAAGGCTAAAAACGCTACTGACAAATTAAAAGCAGCAATCACTCACCACTCGTGTATTTAGCAGGACTCTGCTCTCAGGGTCAGGGGTGGCCCGCAGCCCACGGATGGGCTCCTCCACTTTCACTGTGACAGTGATGTTCTGGGAGCTCACGGCGTTCTCCGCAACAAGCACATGGGTGCTCACCCCCTCCCTGAGGCTGCTCAGGCTGACCACCGCAAACCAGGTGTCGTTGGTCTCCCTGGCACAGTCTGCCGTCAGCGGTGCAACAGGCGCTGGGCAGGACCCCTCGAAGGGGAAAGTGTGGTTGTCTCCCAGCCAGCTAGCTGTCGCATTCACCCCTGAGGAGAGTTTGACGACCAGGGTAGTGTGGTTGGATGGTAGGTAGACCCTGCTGCCTTGAGGAGCGGGGTGGATGACCCGCAGGCCTGACACCCAGGAAGCCACCCAGAAACTGCAAGACAGATTGGCGCTGAAGACCCCGTTGTCCACACTGGCTCTGACCGTGTAGCGACCTGGATGCTCCAGCCCCGCATTGTGGGGGCTGATCACCGGGACCAGCTGTTCCTCGGCATAGCGAACTCGGAGAGAGCAAACAGTGTTGTTTATCCAGGTGGCACCGATGGAGCTGTCGGACAGGCCAAGTGCCCACTCTGAAGAGTTCATGCTTAAGACGTTGGTTCTGTAAGGGGATGCGGTACTTGGCTGGCACTGGAGGAGTAAGCCCAAGCCTGCATTGTGCTGGATACTGAAGATGTCCTTGGCCCTGACAAAAATACTTTCTTTTCTGAATGTGACCTGTAGAGAGAGGAGACATTTTTGGATTAACGCCTCAAATTAAGAGCACGCAGCACCCAACTCTTGCCTGGGCAAGACAGCTGGATTTACTGCCAAGTGGAAACCAACAGAAAAGCTGCAGATCCAAACACAGCATGGGGAGACATTTCACCACTCTGCTCTCCTTGGCCACTCTGAATCAAATGTGCTAACATGGAAGCCAGCTCTATGCTCTATCTCCACTTCGTAAATGCAATGGGAATAGCCCAGGAAATCTGCACAGCCTTTTGACCAACTCTGCTATTGCAACAGGTTACTGCAGGGAGTCCATGGCTTAGAGCGGGGAAGATAGAAAGTGGTGGCATGTGTGACACTGGGCAAATAATTTCATTTGAATGGACTTCAGTATCACCAAATGCAAATGGGAACAATTCTTTATTTACCCAAAGCACTCAAGAGAAAACTGCCCCACCTACTCATTGGTTACAGCAGCTAATAAACACTGACCAGATACTGGGAAGAAGGGCCAGCTGGTATTGTAAAGTGAAATTCTTCGATGAGTTCATAGCTGAGCTGGCTTTCATTGTGCTGAAGGGAAACGGGGGCAGGGCTGCTGGCGAGAGAACTGTTGGCACACTCGGTCGCGTTGCAGCAGTTGTTTAGTGACAAGCACAAATTAGTCAAATGACACCACTGGAAACCAGGAGGACATTCAAGTAGAGTCCAGTTCCCGTCATCCTGAGCAGTGTGGAATGGTTCTGTAGCATTTTTTCCCTCCTGGTAGTCTGGAAGAAGTGAAAGAGAAAGCAAAGATCACCATTCTGACAAGTAACACTTCTAGTGCGCTTCTTCGCTCCAAATTCACCATTTTTCTCCACTCTTAGTAAAACCTGCAACCACAACACATCCTGGTACTACATGAGACAAGTGTCCTGTTTTACAGGAAAATTTCACCAAGGCACGAAGATTGTTAAAAACAAAGTGAGTCTCTTTTCCAGTGAGAATGCACAATTTGCAAGCTAAAAGAGAACTATGTTCACGCAAAAGCAAGTCCAAGCAGAGCTGGCTTTGACATTGAAAACACATTAAGCAACTTTTCTTAAGTTCATGTTTCCATGTCAAAGTATCAGCTTTTCAGTGTCAAAAAATATTCTTTTGTAACCAGCCAACCCTATGGCTATAGCAAACATTCTGCTGCAAAATTAATTGTTGCCAAAACTGTGACTATTGAGCTGTTGTACAAGGAATAAAAGGTTTATTAGATTATCTCACCCATCAGGAAGAAATGGGCTCAGGAAAACGTTCTTCCTTGTTAACCTGTGGGGCCAGATGGACCAGAAGACATTCCCATTTGACATGTCATGTCTTCCCAAAGTATAAAAGTGTAACTCAGAAGATTAATTCACTTCTACACGTTCCTTACACTCACGTTTTCTTCACGCATTGAGACAGGTTTCTCCCTCTATTAATTTCTCCAGGAGAACCGCTTCTCCAAGGCAACCTCAGGCTGTCCAACCATGCCTGCAGATTTTGCGCTTGAGTCTCCTCAAAAATAGAACCAAATCTCTGAGCCTTTAAGGCTTCAGAGCTTCTGCTTTGAAGACAGAGGGGCCACAAGAAGGCCACAGACACTCAGTTTGACATGGCCCTGATGGCATCAGCTCTAACAATACCACAAGTGTTGAGAGGAGGTGCCTCACCTTCTCCATCTATCGGTCTATGCACTTGGAAGCTCACTTGAACAGGTTGATGCAGTTCTTGTGTCACAAACTCCAGGGCAGTCAAATATCCCTCGTGCCTGAATGCCAGCTCAGGGAACACCATCACCTGCAAAACAAACAGGCTCTCACCTGCCTGCGTCTCCCTGGGCTCCCTCTGCAGCAGCAGCAGGATGAGCAAATCCTTACCTCCACAGCTTGCCACGGAGCTGACAGCACATCTTCTGTCACATTTTTCACAGCCTCATGTGTATCAAACACAGGGTCTCCCACAAAGAAGTTTTCGGCATTTAAGAGAACTCCTGTTTACAAAGGAAATATTTGAACAAAGCCCATGAGACTCAGCAAGGCCTGAAGCTATTCCCCCACCCTGCTCATGCTTGCTCACACCGTGCAGCAGAGCTGTAGCAGGGCTTGGACCACTCAGGAATCTGTAACTCCAGCTTTACTGGAGAAGCAGCTGCTGTAATCCTGTAGTTTCCTGCTTCTTCTTGCAGGTGTTTTGATTTCTTACTCATCCTGCACAAGTAATGTTTGCATTTGCAATTCTCAGCAATTTTGACTTCTAGGAACTCTGCAAATACTTCTCCCTTCCAACACCCCATGATTTGCTTCGAATTTTTGAGCACAAGGTGCACTCCCCATCCTCCCTGTCCCCCTGGACTTCATGGGAAATGTGGCCAGGACCAGCTGGTTTCCACCAGCAGCAAACACCTCTGGCTCATTCACAGTCAGGTCAGGCTCTGGGGACTGAGCACAACCAGCTGATGCTGTCCCTCCTCCCAGGGCCAGTGGGCTCTCTTCCTAGCACTGGCTTTTCCTTCTTACCTAAATCTTCTCCCATATTTCATGTCCTTTCTGCTTCTCTTCCTTACTCCCTACACCGCTTTGGGAGATCCGGGAGGCTGCTTAAACACAAACCTGCACAGCACACACCACATAAAAGCTCGCCTAATGATCTCCAAGGCTCTATAGTCTTTTAAGTCACAAGACCCCAACATCTCACAAACTACAAGATGCCACAGAAGGACAGCAAGAGTCACCAAGGCAGCACCATGGCCTCAGATCCTGGCAGCAGCAGAGACTGCTCAAATAAGAGAGAAAAGCTATTTCCGAAGCTCTGCTTCAGAGCTTCGCTCCTCTCTCTACTTCGGTTGATGGCAAAGATTGGAGTGGGCCAAATTCTTCCCTTTGGGCTGAGGCCAGGTTTCTGAAAGGTTATCAGTCAAGCCTCTGTTGGGAATATTGTGGTTGTTGCCAGTCCCACTTGATCTGGGGGGATGCTCTGGATGACCCCCTCCATGCAGCCCTCTTTCTCCTTGGCACATGCCAGCGGACAGCAGGAGAGAAGCAGAGCCCACCTTTTGGCTTGTACTCGCAGACGTAGCTGTGCTTGGCCATGCACAGGTCTGTGTTACACTGGCCCGTTGGGCCCATCCGGACACAGTGGTCAGCGTTTGACGGATGGGGTTCTCCTGGCAGCCAGTTCTGACAGCTCTCCAGATTAAACCCTTCGCCTCTTTGCTGCGCTCCAGTGCTTGCAAAATCATTGAATCCAATCCAGACATCGAGGCTCCTTCAAAAAATAAGGAAGGGGGGAGGATTTCAGGAAATCATGAGTATTAGAAAGATCTGGGACAGATGCCATCTATGGTTCTCTATGAAAATAATAATCTTAACAACAGCAGCTTCATCCGGGTGTCACAGGCTGCATTTAACAGACCCTTTTAGTTACTAAAGGATTTCAGTATCCATTCTACCACCAGAACCTGGCTCCTCAGTAACAGCTCCTTCATGGCACACCATCCTGCTATCTACCAGCCCTTCAAACCTCTGTCCTAAGGGCTACAGAAAGCCACCTGTCCTCTGATATACTGAGGGGACAGCAGAGCCAAAAGGATCCAGACAGAGCAATCAACCAACACTACAGTGCAGTGGGGCTGGGAGGGAGAAGCAGCTCAGTGGGTCGCTGTGTGCAGCTGAGTCAGACCCTTGATGATCGCTGCCCCACAACTTGAGTCACCCCATTCCTAAAATGCTCACGCTCAAGTTAAAAGAGGACACAGTTAAAGGCTCCGTCAGCACCACAGAGCTTGTGACATACTGGTAAGCACTGATTCATACCAGCCACAACTGGTACAGCACAAAGATATCAGAGAGGGTAATGAGATGACACTGCCTGGAGAGGAGAACCACGAGATTTTATTGCTTCCAGAAATTCCCAGCAGTCCCTCCAGTTGCACACCTTCTGCTTCCTCAAGCTGGAGCTGCTTCCTTCACATCAATATGTTTATTAATATCACCATGCCGCCTGGCCTCCCCTCCCAGTGGGCATGGAGGGCCGACAGCCACTCGTGGGTGCTGGAAGGGCTGAGACCAGCTCTCCCATCGCAGAGTAAACCCTACACAATACAGGGAAATGGGACTATCTGCAAAACCAAGGAGTATCAGCAGGTTGACTTGAACCTCAGACACCTCTTAGGAGACCAGCCTGTTAAAATGGCCTGCCTGCATTGCAGTCTGAATGACCCTCACAGACACTTCTAAGCCCGTATTGAGTCGTGACTTAAGAGGAATGGTATGGTCATACAAAACTGTCTGAAAAAGCTGCATCCTTTAGAAAACTTGTGCTTCATTTGTGCAGACCTGTGGAATTTGTCACTAGTCAATTCTCCTCTGCAAGTGGAACTGGCACCAGTGCATGATTAAACCTCGGACGGTGCCAGGTACGGGAGCTGCTGTTCCAATTGGGGCGTCTTTGATGCAGCTGCTGGGAGATGATCAACTCCTCGGCCACCACTGAAAGGCAGCAGCCACGGGGGGACAAGACACCGGCAAGCAGAGGCCAAAGCACCACGGGCAGATGAACCCCACATACAAAAGAAACTGCCAGGATCATTTTAGGAAAATGAAATGTCTCTTCCACATTTGGAAACTGGCTGAATCCCAGCAGAGATTCTAGTGGAAAGTGCTGAGCGGTCTTTCATAGCCACAAACAGCCTGGACAACTGTTTCTAATCGCACCCAGCAGAAAGTGAGGCATTTGTTTCATATTAACTTCGAGTGGGGGAACAGCCTCATCATGCACCCTTCAAAGCCCCCAGCTCCTTCTCCACGCTCCCTCCTGCAGGCTGCAATCAATTCTGCTACAGCCTTGCTGTTTGCTCCAGCGTGCTCCCAGGGTGGTACAACTGCTCTGCAAAAAGCAGACCAGGGAGGTAATTGGTGTCTCTCCACCACTAGGCTCACGCCAGATGAAATGATTAATGAGGTCATGCTGAAAAACGACGACAAAAATAACTGTTCCGTGAATCAGTAGTTTTCATTGCAAATAAGATTAAAAAATAAATAACTGCTGTGCTCTGCTCCCGAACCACTGGCACGGGATTAGGGAGAACAGGCTAGGAAACCGCCTGTTTGCTGCCATTAGTAAAACTTGATAGAGATTTTCCTGTTCTAATTCCAGCTATGACCTAACTGCAAGTCATTAAAAAAAAAAAAAAAAAAAAAAAAAAAAAAAAAAAAAAAAAAAAAAAAAAAAAAAAAAAAAAAAAAAAAAAAAAAAAAAAAAAAAAAAAAAAAAAAAAAAAAAAAAAAAAAAAAAAAAAAAAAAAAAAAAAAAAAAAAAAAAAAAAAAAAAAAAAAAAAAAAAAAAAAAAAAAAAAAAAAAAAAAAAAAAAAAAAAAAAAAAAAAAAAAAAAAAAAAAAAAAAAAAAAAAAAAAAAAAAAAAAAAAAAAAAAAAAAAAAAAAAAAAAAAAAAAAAAAAAAAAAAAAAAAAAAAAAAAAAAAAAAAAAAAAAAAAAAAAAAAAAAAAAAAAAAAAAAAAAAAAAAAAAAAAAAAAAAAAAAAAAAAAAAGAATAAATAGGCTGGCTGGCTTGCTTCCCACCCCTGCCCCACTGCTTGGCCCACTACCTTGCAGAGAGGAACAAGAGGGCTCTCGACACCCTCTTCTGAAGCAAGACGTGAGCATCCCTCTGCCTCTGAGGAAGGAACAAGCTGCTTTGCTTGGGGCAGCAGGAGCAGAACGAAGCCTGAGGAGGCTTGGAAGGGGAGAGGGGCTCCCTGTACTGCCTCAGAGGGGAAAGCGGGGTCCCCTGGAAGGGGTGTGGGCTGGAGCACTCTGCTTCTGGAGGCGGGGAGAGGACCAGCTCAGCACATATTGGTCCTGGGGAGACCATTACACGACAGGAGCGAAGGAGAGGAGAGAGCGGTCCTCGCTGCTGCATGCTCTAATGGGAAACAGATTTCTGCTTCTGTCATTTTCCCACAAGAAACTATGGAGGCTGCATGTTCCAAAAACCTGTGGCTCGGTTGATTTGTCTTTTATCGCCAGGGAAATCGCATCCTGGAACTGCCTCATTCATGTTTATCTGAATGGATTAATAAAATAAACACATGAAATAAAGGGGACTGGGGAGGAGAGCAACGTGGGGCAGCAGCTGGGAAACAGCTTGGGCGGCTCATTCCCTTCTGAGGTCTCATGATTTCCTTGTGCTGCAGTCCATCAAAAGCCCTGCACGCAATGCCTGATAAATCAGAGCACCAAGTGACCAGTATCTAACCCGCAGGAAGGGACAGACTCCTCTTCCCCAGATCAAGGACCACATGTTTGCAATCTCGGGATAAAACCCAGTGCGAAGGGAACAGGGCAAGGATACAAGTTTGGGAAGAAGGGGCTGTCAGACCTTCAGCAGGACCGTTCAAAGCCTACGTCACATGCAGCTGTTCCCTTCGCATGTGCTTTCTGGGCTGTGTTTATTAAGAGGCCATCTACAACATCTGCATCTGGGAGCGCTGACAAGAGCTGTCAGGCCCCTGAAAGCTCTCCTGGTCGTCCTCCCGCCAAGACGGCTGGTTGCAGAAAGGGCACTTAGAGGGGTGGATTTAATCAAAGGCTGACACTTTCAGTGCTCTCTGTTTATAAAGCCCAGCTCCTGAGGTGGAACAGATGCTGCTGGAGCCTGACACTTGGAGAGGAGTGCTGCTCCTTCTCAGGATGCGAAAGAAGAGGGGAAGGGGTCTGGGCTTCAGGCGGCAGCCGTGTCTGGGAGGGTGCAGGATCCCAGCTGGGAGGCAGGATTGCAGCACTGGCTCGGGCTCTGCTAGAGCAGCTGCTCGATGCCACGGTGTCACTCGTGGGACAATCCAGCTGTAATTCTGCTGATGGAGGGACCTGGTTGCAAGGTCACCCTCAGGCCCTGCCTGGTAGCCAAACACCCTCTGGACACGAGCACCTGACCCCCTCCACCGTCCAACCCGAGCCTGCAGATTTTGCTGAACTCCCAGGTGGAAGGTCTGCTCAGCCCAGCCCCGTTTGCTCCTGACCCTGCACCTCTCTGCATCATTTCAGATGCACGCACAGGCACAAACGTGGGGTACAAGATGCCCACCAGCAGCAACCCCACAATTCCTAGTTCTGAATTCCAGCCTTTCTGCCCCATTCCTCTTCTTCCCTCCACAGTCTGTAAGCAAAGAAGCCAAGCTCAGCAAGGGCTCAAGCTCTGCTTATTCCTCCTCTTTGTTCAGCAGCCTCACCCCTACCATCTCCCCATACTCAGCCTGGACCTGTGTGTCTCTCCAGCCTGACTGGTTGCACAGGGCTGCCTGCTGCCGAGCTCGACAGGACCCTCCCTCCGGACCCCTCTGCAGATGTGACCCCAGGAACACAAGACCTGTCCCTAGGAAATCTTAACCGTTACCCTCCTCGCTTACCTGATGACATGAGCGACCAAGAAGCTCTGGATCTCGGGGCTGCTCACAAAAGCCAGCTCTCCGTTGCCATGCTCCTGGCAGTGCTGCTGGGCCTCCAGCCACTCAGCCTTCTCCACCACCAGCTGATAGCAGTGGTTATTGCCCGGGAAAACCAAGCCATCAGGGGGACACATGGGGTGAACTGCTGCATGAGGTAGAAGAACACAACACAAGCATGATGTCCTTTCTATGGGCCCACGCACCCCAATCCAATCTGGGAAGCGAGGCTCCAGGAATGTCCTGTCCTTCTTGATGCCCATAAATCCCCTTCGCTGTTGAACTGCACTCTGTGCAGTCATCTACTTGGCCCAGGACAGTGCAAAACACTGCCTGGTCAGACAGGGGAGCAAGGAGTGCCCAAAGGAGTCAACCCTTACTCCTCATTGAGAAGGAACGGAAAGGGAAGGCCCAGGACCCAGTGCCACCCCTCCCTTGCCCAGCACCCACCCAGCCAACCCTGCTTACCTCTGCCCAGCTCTCCAGCCTCTGCGGTGATACCGTACAACACCGCGAGGCCAGTGCCACCTCTGTTGCGGATCCGTATGTCCAGAGTCTCATTCGTCTTGACCAAGGAAGGACATTGCAGTTCTAACTGTTGGGGTGAAGCCACCACCTCGATTTCTGCCTGCACGTATAAGACCTTGGTGCCCACGAAGATGGTGGCAGTGACATTGTACTGCCCAGGTAAGGCATACATGTGGACAGCTGCATTTCCAGTGGTGTTGAGAACCTCTGTCTGGTCCCCAAATTCCCACAGTAAAGTGCTGACAGCAATGGGAATACTGACATTGAAGAGCACGGCCTGGTGTAGGCTGTACCGGGGCTGGAGTCCTGTGAAAGACACAGGCAGCTGTGCCTGGAAGGGAGAGGGGACGAGTGATGGGCCACCACAGGCCTGCCCAGACAAATGCTCAGTGCAAAATGGCAAACAACTGGAGGAAGAGTTTGTTTCATGGGCAGTACCACACAAACACTGCCCCAGGGTGCTGAAACCTCCATATTCCTGGTCTTCAGCATAACAGAGGGCACTGCAGGTCTCCTCGGTGAGGTTCCCAGGGTGAACAGACGTGAAGAGGATGACAAGTTCAGCCTCTTCTGTGTGGTTGCTTGTCAGACACGTTATGTATTGAGCTCCTGGGGAAAGAACAGAAGATCCTCTTGCAAACTGACACTGTCAAGCCATGGCTTGGTGAAACCCTCCAAGAGACACCGCCCCACACCCCTGGGAACGGACTTCTCCTGGGCAGTTCCTACTTCAAGCATTTCCTTTTTGAGTCTTGCCTGGGAAGTCTTTAACCCCTCAGCAATGATTTCCAAACTCTTTATGCTAATTAATGATGACCGAAATAACAAGTCAGTCGCACAGATTTATGGAGCAGCAACACTCAGCAAATAAAAGGGGTCTTTGGAGAGCCTGACAGTCCCACGGAACATGGAGCCGCTGAGTCTGACCCTCAAAGGAGCCCAAAGGACTAGCCACCAAGTGAGACCAGGAGAAAAGGTTGTCCCTTGGCTTGTACCTTGGCTTGGTCCGGTGCAGCACGTTTCACTCCATGCTGCCTGGGGCTTCCAGCAACGAGTCTATAATCAAACACACTTGGGCAGAGTGGCACATCGGTGGCATGGGAGAAATGCCACCGGACTCTCCACCAGGCCCACGCTGGAGGTGGGCAGACACTGCAGCCACCTTCCCCCCTGGAGAGAGCCAAGAGCTTCCCACCTACTTGCAGGCAAAATCTGGTGCTAGAAAAGAAGGCAGTGCCACACACAGCCTGCACCCGAGGGGTGTGGAAGGATGCACATGTATGCATTCATGGGAAGGATGCACAGAAACAACACATGCCTGGCTACAGGGAGCACAAACACACACGTGCATGGACACGTACAATGATGGCAGCCACAACAGCCCCATTCTCAGAGCAACAGCTCATTCCCTTGAGTTTACTTCCCCCTCACCGGCTTGCAAGGGGTGGGATGTTTCTCTGCCACAAACACACAGGCAGGGCCTCTGCCACGTGCACAGCCGCAGCCCAGCTGGGACTGCCTGACCTCCTCTCCAACTCTGCCCACGCAACCGAGCCATGTTTGCTCCTCTGTTTCTGCTGGTTGCTACAACATCTCCCCCCAAACATCTCAACAGCTCCGGCCTCGTGTGATCTTCCCATATCAAATCCATCCAACTGTCCGGCTTTCTCCACAGCCTTCCTGCAAACGTTGAGCCACTTCTCTTAAGAAAAGTCCCGTGAGGAGGACCACGGCATGGGAACTACTTTGCTTTTTAACACCAGCCTGGTCATACTTCTTCATTCCCTGCCGGTCAGTAACAACTGTCAGTAGCTGGCAGGCTGTCCCCAGCCTACTCCCATTACACTGAATTACCCAGAAGACAGCCTCGCATTATTGTTTCCACACTAACTTAAAGTAGTTCAAGAGGGGAACAACTAATTATCAAGGGGAATAACAGTGATGGTGTTATTTCACTTGATAATTCCAGCACCAGGCAAACAGTGCACTACCGAGGTGCTGCAAGGCTGGGGTAACTTTGCTGGGGAAAGCGGAGCAACCACCAGCCGGGTTTTGGCCCTGGAGGAGCACTGCACTTCATCAGGAGGCTCAGGTGGCTCCCACCAGCTCTGGTTCCCCCAGCCCTCATCACTGCATCCTCCCATCATGCATTAAAGGAGGTGCCTGATGCCTGCTGGGGGGAGCACACGCTCTCCCTCCCTCTCTCTTACTTAGAGATAGCTGAGCATCCGGGGGGGGTTATTTTTCTTAGGGCTCCCCCTCCCACCCTCCAAGTAAACACCGCCCCACGTTTCTGATTAGCCAAGGCAGTCAGAAAAATGCACCCAGAGCAGGCGACGGGCTGTAGCTCGGGGCAGTGTTCATTCAACGCTCCTGACACGGAGCCCTGTCACCTGCAAAGATTCAATTTAGCATGTCCTCAGGTCCCATCAACTCCAAGAGATTTCACTGCTTGAAGTCAGACTGTTAAAAGCTTGAGAGAATGAAAGCCTAAGGCTGGAGGTCACGGAGCTAGTGCCATCTGATGGCTGCTTGAAGCTTGGTCTGTAATGAGTTTGCTGATCTCAGCCCTGGTGTGACTGACTCCAGCCTTAAGGCATCAGGGTAGAGTCACACACTACCATTATTTGCTTAATTAGATTAGAACTGGTGACTTGTGGTCTAAAGAGGTCTAGACGTGATCCCCAGCTCCCCCTGGGCCCATCATTTCCACCGGTTTAGTCATCTCCCCCACCACAGCCCGCAGCGTTTCCTTACCGCAAGTAGCATTGACGAACAAGACATTGAAGAGGGAAAGGTTTGCCACCTCAGGAGGGTGGGCGCATCTCGTATCTGACGCCTGAATAACTTTCACTTGTCTGTCTTCCACCCAACGGGGCAACCAGGAAAGTTTGCAGTCACAAACAAATGGATTCCAACTTAAGTTTCTGTAACAGGGAGATCAGACAAAAGTTAGGCATTAACTTGACATGTGCTAAGTGTTAATTACAGCAGTGTGCAGATCCCTCACTGTTCCCACCTGCGCCACTCCACTGAAATGCTTCAGAAAGAACTGCGAGGGGAGTTAATGAATAGGGAATCAAGCAATAATTAACATGATTTTTCTAGAGGCTAGAATTAGGCACGTACTCCAAGTACTTTTTTCACTCTACAAATAATTGTTGCAATTAGAAGCAAATTACAGACACAATCTTATATTTAAAATAGTCTGCCATCTAACAGCCATTGGATGTAATGGCAGCCTCTCCAGCTAAGGGAGACTATTTACAGCTCCATTAAAAAATAGCTAAGAGAATAAAATTGATCTGTCAAAAAAGAAATGCAAAGTCAATGATAATCTTTCCATGTGGCAGTTTAATGAAAAGATGGAAACTTTAATTGCAGCTAAACTTGATCCAAATTACAGCCTTTGGCATTCAGCTGCGAACAGGACAGAGATGGAAAGCTGTTTGTTTAGCTGACGCCAGCTGGGCTGGGCTGCAGCAGGGGCTGAACCCAGGATTTTTATACTGAAAGCACCACTTTGCCGGCCAGCCTTAGCAGGGGCAGACTCACTTGGACCTAGCCTGAATCCTTTGTGTCTCTTCAGTGCCACTTGTAAGCAAAAATGCAGAGCTGAAAATGCCCTTTGTGTCCTGTCTTTCAGGGAGAATGTGTGGCTTAGCTTTTTTTCTTGCTTGCCGAGAGCGATTGCACGGGGTTAATCCTTTGGCTCATTCAGATACAGAATGGCCATTCTGTGCTGCCACTTCATGTATCTCTCCTGGAAATGTGTGGCATCCCCTCGCTGCCCTTCACATACAGCACAGATTTTAATTACTTCAATTAAAAATCACTATAAGCCTAAGAACTTGAATCACTGAGGGAGAACATCTTCAAGTGTCTTCAAGTGACTTAGACACCTCAGTCAGGGTCTCCTGTGTTGCAGGTCAGTGCCCTTTTCGTCAGATCCCCCGGTCCCAAGGTGTGACCATACAGACAGGAACAGCATGTGTGACCCGGCGCACGGCCAGAGAAAAGAAGTGGGCGAGAAGCAGGGAAGCCAGGAAGGCAGTGGCAGAGGTTGGAGGTATCCAGGAGACAGAAGCAAAGTCTGGGAAGAGGTTATGCTTGAAGGGCACCAACAGGACCCAGGAGCAGGACACAGCTTGAGGAAGAAACTGGAGAGGGTCCAAAAGGCAGCTGCTTAGTTGGGTACATGCCTCAGATCTCCCCAAGACAGCGCTGCATCCCACCCCACCAGGAAGGGAAGAGCTGTTTCAAGGAAAGGTGTAAATAGAGAACTGGGAAACAAAGATGAACTTACATTTCACTTAAATTAAATAAATTATCAAATATTCCATCTTCTAACGTAGAAATCTTGTTGTGGCTTATATCTCTGTAAAAGAGGGAAAATGAAAGTTCATCATGTTGGTAACAACTTCCTGGCCAACATACAGGATCAGCCTCTGTCCCAAGCTCTGCTTGGGTACTAGTTACTGTCTGAGCGCCTTGAGTCTCAACAGCCACATGCGTATGATAGCAAAATGTCCAGTCAGGCACTAAGTCATGGAATCACAGCGTGGTTGAGGTTGGAAGGGACCTCTGGAAGTCATCTGGTCCAAACCCCCTGCTCAAGCAGGTCACCTACAGCAGGCTGCCCACAACCATGTCCAGACTGCTTTTGAGTATCTCCAAGGATGGAGACTCCACAACCTCTCTGGGCAGCCTGCTTCCATGTTCAAGTCCAGTCCCCGTGCTCCAAGTCCTTCCATGAGTCCTTCTCCTTTTAGGAGATTTTGAGGTGTAAAGATGGCAGGCTGTCCAGGCTGCCAGCTACTCAGCTGGAACCACCAAAGCAGGTTTTGGTGCTAGCTCTGTTGCTGCCTTTTTTGATCTGACAGTCCAATTTTTCTTTAAAAAACAGTTAATCTTCTCCATGAACCATCAGCAAGTAACAGTGCAAACTCATCTGATCAGCAGCACAGCGTGGTAGGTTGGAAGGGACCTCTGGAAGTCATCTGGTCCAAACCCCCTGCTCAAGCAGGTCACCTACAGCAGGCTGCCCACAACCATGTCCAGACTGCTTTTGAGTATCTCCCAGGATGGAGACTCCCCACCCTCTCTGGGCAGCCTGCTTCCATGTTCAAGTCCAGTCCCCGTGCTCCAAGTCCTTCCATGAGTCCTTCTCCTTTTAGGAGATTTTGAGGTGTAAAGATGGCAGGCTGTCCAGGCTGCCAGCTACTCAGCTGGAACCACCAAAGCAGGTTTTGGTGCTGGCTCTGTTGCTGCCTTTTTTGATCTGACAGTCCAATTTTTCTTTAAAAAACAGTTAATCTTCTCCATGAACCATCAGCAAGTAACAGTGCAAACTCATCTGATCAGCAGCTGAACCAGTGAGTTTGCTAATGGTCAAAGTTCTCCTCCTGGCCCACATAGAGTCTGGGCAGTCTTTGGGACAGCTCAGGGTGTGGGGAGCAATGGGACATCAGGCCTTTCCCCCACTAGTGCCAGGCTCCTCAAAGGACGCTCAGGCTCAGTACGCAATTCCCTCAGAAGATAAGTGGGATTTGGACACCGCAGCTTTATCAGAATTTTCCATGTACTAACAGACATCTTGCAACAAATCTCATTCTCTTGCCTTGATCTCCTCTCCATCTAGCAGTACAGCGGGTCAAATCCTGCCCGATTCTCTGAATGCCAATGAGGGAATCATTCATTCACTGGACTGTGCAACTAAACGCCTTGAGGAAGGAGACCATGGACACATCTATCTGGGGCTCGACAGATGAGGTCAAGCAAGAACAAGGCCAACTTGTGAAATGCAAGCATGTGTTTTAGGTACCAGCTCAAACATGCACGGTGAGCTGGAGGATTGGAAGGGCACAGCGTGTACTTACAGTTTTGCCAGAGAAGTCAGGCTTTCGAATATCTGAACATCTAAACCACTGATCTTGTTATTGGAAAGATCCCTAGAGAAAGAAAACACAATTTTCAGCTTTCATTCAACTTCATTTTGTCATTCCTCCATTACTAGACCTTAGAAGAGCCTCTCTCCAAACTCCATCCAGACTCCAGACTGGAAGGTTTTGGTGTGTCAAAGCAGAGCATTTCTCCCAGCTGAAGAAAACACCTTTCCCAGCTGTAAAGCATTTGCTGCTCAAAGCTTTGTATAATGTGTAGATACAGATTAGGACTATCATTATTTGCATACCATTCTGCAGCATATCTAGCGTAATTGCAGACATGACAAATTTATTACTAAATCTGATGTATCCTTTTAAAAAAATATTCAAGTCTAATATATGTTCAAAGAAGTAATTAAGAAGCAATTTAGACTAAAGTAGTAATTAACTTAGAGAAAAATTTATGAGGAACTTCCAAGTCCATTTCTAGTGCCAAAGAACTGATCATTAATTACACAATTGATGCGCTCAACTTTTAGATTTTAAAGATCTTTTTGTCTCTCTTTGGAAAAGCTTAAAAGCGAAGAAGTAACAAAGAATATTTTCCATTTAAAATCAGGTTAGATTGTCCTTATAAAAGGAACACTGTTTTAAAAAATCTCTGATCGCTCCCTGTAACACCAATAGCCTTCAGCTCATCCAAAGCAAAATTGTTTCTGTCCTCCAGCCCAGCTCTCTCTTTTCACCCCATGTCCTCTTTTTCAATTTTGAAATGTCACTCAGCTAAGAAGTGAACATTTTGCTGATCGGTCTTGACTCGTTCCCAATAAACTTCACTCTTTGGTTTCAGACGAATATCCTTTGGCCAAGACCTTCTTTTAGCAGCACCAAAATACTTATTCTGAGCCCATGCAATGGTGGTTATCCTTCAAGGATTTCTGGCAGAGCTCCAGGGAGGCGGACAGGGCTGGAGTCACTGCAGCCGCAGCCGTGCCGAGTCAACAGAGATGTTCTCCTACCCACCTCCTTTCTCACCTTTTTTCCTACAAGCATCTCCTGTAATTTCTCCTTGCCGTCTCACCTCTTATTTTTATCCCCTAATCAATTAATTGTTGGTTTGATCTGACATTTAAACTTACTTTATCTGAATGAAAAGAATTCTGCCAAACTGGCAGGAAAATTACGTATGATTCCAGGAAACTCTGGGGATAAGTAACAGGGACGGATGTCCTTTTAAAAGGTTTGAGTTTATTTTCCCTGATTTTGCTGTCCAGGATTTCTTTGCCAAGCTGAGAGTGAATTCAGAAGAGTTCACCAGCAACACCAGTAAAGAAGTACAAAAAATGTGCAAGATGAAAGCTCAACAAATACACTTAAAAAAAGGATGCTAGCAAAAATATCTGACCAAGCCAGTGTTCTTTTGTCTCGGGGTAGCTGGGACAAGAATACACAGCATCCATCGCTGAAGTGTCACAGACCACATGGGAGTCATATTCTGCACAGGAGGCATGAAAGTCACCTCCAAACCCATTTCCAGCTCCCACTTGCAAGACAAACACACAGATGGTTTGGACTGGAATCCCAACTGCTGCCAGCCAGGTCAGATCCTTCCTCAGGGAGGCTCCTGCTCCACTTCTCCACAAGTATTTTCTATAAATTGTACTCCTCTGCCTCTGCACCTCCTTCCATTACTTGACCAGTTTTGGAAAGGACCAGACCACCAACCAGTTACCTTACGGAGAGACCAGTAAAACTATTTCTCTTCTTTGAAATACCTGCAAACAACCCATTTAGTTTTTAGGCAGCACCTCAAGCCCAAGACAGAAGGAAATGGTGTTTCAGCTCTGATGCCTTCTTGCTCCTTGCCCACACAAGAGAGACCTCCAAAACAAACCATTCTGCTGCTACAAAATCAGGGCTTTGGCATTTCAAAGAGCCTCTTCAAAAGTGCTGCTTGGCTGCATGGAGAAGAGAGCGCACAGGGCAGGGTTGAAGCTCTCAGCATCACAGATGGCACAACCAGCAAGTGGGCACCTGAGCCACGCAGGGTACTGGGACAGCCAGCCCCAAGCCCAGCCGCCTTCTCTGCAGCTCTCTGCAGCTTTCTCTCCATCCCTCCCATCTTCCTACTTCCCAAGTAGGAAGTGACCAACTCCAGCAGGGCAGGTCTGTTCTTCTCCATCCCTCTGCCACAGTGCCAGGCATGGAGGGGTTGGTCCTGAGCCTTCCCCAGCCCTTTACAAACATCCCTTATCATTATTGCCATTCATCTCAGAGAAAGCTTTTAAACTTCAGATAAGTGAAGGCTAAGACCCCAAATCCTTGACTCCCAGGGGTCAGTCAGCTCCATTCCTACCCGAGAGCAGGACCAGGGATGACTGTGACCTGGTACCTGCTCCTGGAAGATGCACAGTGGCAGAGCTGCTCCCAGCAGCCTCAGCAAACAGGTAAAATGCAAATACAGGCAGTAATTCCCCACACAGTGCTGCGTTTACACAGCGCGTTGGACTGACACTAGATGTCACTGCCTACTGAGCGGCACGCATGCGGAAAGGAGTTCCTGGTGAACAAGGGTGATCCAGCGGGGACTCAAGGGGTGCAGGACGCCTGGTGCTGTGGCTGCGGCCAGCAGGTTTTGTTCAGGAAGGGCCAGAAGGAGCTGTCCCCCATAAACTAGTAAGTGACAACCCTCAACCTTCTGATTTGCTCAAGGGACTGTGCTGCTTTGTATGGCCAGGACAGCTTGTGAGGGTGTCAGGCCACTCGGATGCGTCTCGGGTATCGGCACTGTCATGCCCCAGTGAGCCTCCACGGTGTCACGGTGGAAGGGCTGGAGGGGGCCCCTGTGCCTTTTTCCTCTTCTCCTGATAGTACAACTTGGCTTCGTTCCACACACACCATCACCAAGCTGATGCTGCCAGATATTATCAGCTGAGCTCATTCATCTATCCTGCACCCACTACTGTCATCCAAAGCCAACACTGACCCATGGCCCTGCAAGCGGAGAAGCTCCACCAGCAGGCTTCAAAAGGGAAAGCTGGGGCTCATTTCCCAGGCAAGGCTGCTTCAGAGGCAGCGAGATGCTCTGAACCCTCAGAGGTTGTAATTAACCCAAGCTCTGTCTATACCCTGAAACTTTGTCACTTAACTACAACTCACGTGCTTTCCAAGGGATCCCAAGGGCTCCCACCCTCTGTCTTCCACAGTCTGAGCTCCCGTCCAGCACCCGCAGATGCTGCTGTTGTCTCGGGTTCGGCACTGTCATGCCCCAGTGAGCCTCCATGGTGTCACGGTGGAAGGGCTGGAGGGGGCCCCTGTGCCTTTTTCCTCTTCTCCTGATAGTACAACTTGGCTTCGTTCCACACACACCATCACCAAGCTGATGCTGCCAGATATTATCAGCTGAGCTCATTCATCTATCCTGCACCCACTACTGTCATCCAAAGCCAACACTGACCCATGGCCCTGCAAGCGGAGAAGCTCCACCAGCAGGCTTCAAAAGGGAAAGCTGGGGCTCATTTCCCAGGCAAGGCTGCTTCAGAGGCAGCGAGATGCTCTGAACCCTCAGAGGTTGTAATTAACCCAAGCTCTGTCTATACCCTGAAACTTTGTCACTTAACTACAACTCACGTGCTTTCCAAGGGATCCCAAGGGCTCCCACCCTCTGTCTTCCACAGTCTGAGCTCCCGTCCAGCACCCGCAGATGCTGCTGTCCTCCATCCAGACCAGGCACTAGATGGCAACCCACCGGTACCTACAAACCAGAGCCCAATTCCCTTGCTGTTTTCTACCCTTGGCTTCATGATCTGATGAGGAACTGGTATAAAACCTCCCAGCTTTCAACCTCCCCAGACCTCCTCAGTGCAGAGCCTGCAAGGGAAGCAGAGCTCCTGTTGACGGGACAGCTTGGAGAAGCGAGGAACAGTGGCGGATGCCAGCGCCTGCCACCTCCAGCCACGAGTCAGTGAGCCGGGCTCCCAGCTGCCTGCTTGCCTTCTCCCACTGGTCCCTCTCCAACTTGTATGGAAAATCATATTATGCCTTCCTGGCATGGGAAAGATGGCTGTGAACCAAGCTGTGAACCAAGCTAGGTTGCAGGAAAAAAAAAAAAATCAGGAAGTACTGAGCAATGAAACCCAACGCAAAGGCTGTGGGACAGAGCTCGGCCTCTCGGTGCCACAAACTGCCACGACTGTATTTTCCCAGCCCACTGCCAGGCTGGAGGAAATTCGGAGGAGGTTCAAAGCAGAGCTGAAGCCAGCAGAAAACAAGGCTCTCCATTGAAATGCACTGTGCACGCCAACTGCCGCCCTCTCCACGAAAGAAAGAAAAATTTATTTTATTTGTGCCACAGGGGATATTGAGAACACACTGTGCTGCCTGGAAGAGGGCAGCTACAGACAAGTCACAACTTCTCGATCCTGCCTCAGCTTCCACACCTGTAAAATGGAGCCATGGAACACCAGAGGAGGCTGGGAGGGCTGGCCCA
Organism: Aptenodytes forsteri; assembly: GCF_000699145.1. NCBI lineage: Eukaryota > Metazoa > Chordata > Aves > Sphenisciformes > Spheniscidae > Aptenodytes > Aptenodytes forsteri. The sequence goes on from NW_008796063.1 coordinate 11,483,018, forward strand.
CTTCTCCACAGATCTCTGTGGGACGAGGGGCACCAAAACCCACCAACAACTACGGTATAGAACAAGGAGTGTGTGAAAGATGCCTTTCAGAGAGCTCCCCTTGCAGCTCCCTAAGTGCCCCAGCAAACACTCACACATTTGACTTGCATGCCTAGCAAAGGAAGTTTTAAAAAAACTTCGTCTGGAAGTGGAGTTGGTCGTGGGGGGAAGGTGAAGCTTCAGATAAGGGAACGTTTGGTAATGAGGGCGTCAACCTGAGCCTTGGGAGCCTTCAGCTCCATCCCAGCTCTGCTACCAATTCCCCGTGTGATGCTGGGTGAGCCACCGAACCTCTCCGGAGCTGTGTGTACCGCAGGGCTAACAGCAGCCCGTCTCACAGAGAGTGTGAGGATGGATCAGTCACAAACACCACTAGTGAGATCTCCTGCAGATGGGGTCTGGTAACTTCTGGGGGTAAAAAGCGTCAAGCACTGGCATGCCCTCACCTAGCTGCTGCCCTCCAGCAGCTGCTGATGGAAGCGAGCAGCAGGGCTTGGTGCTGCCCGCTTTGTCCCTTCGTGATGCTCAGACAGGCTCCACGGCCCCGCAGCTGTGAGCCCAGGGCAGCCAGGGCGGTTATTTCTGCAGCGCTGTGGTGGATAGGCTTTTTTTGGTGCACTGCTGTTTTTTTCTTAATTCCACAGAACATATAATGTTGAGCAGAGTATAGCACGCCTCCGCCTGCCAAGCCTGATGTCATGCTCTCATTATGTCATTTGTGGGCCCGCTCTGCCTTCATTTCACAAAAAAGGGAGGGAAGGGAAGGGGGGGCAGTGCTGGCTTGTGCCTTCCCCAGCCCTTTTGGTGCGTGGAGCCCAGCCAGAACAGTAATGGGAAAAGCATCCACAGACGGAGAGAAGCGTCTGTGCAGAGAGGAGCCTGCATGCAGGCTGGGAGAGCCACAGTGGTTCAGTAGAAAAGAAGACCCAGGTCTGTAAGCCACAGTAAAAGCTAAGATTTTTGTGGGTCAGTGAAGCTCCCGAGGTGCTAGGGAAAGATGGCGGCTTGGGTACAGTCGTATTTCCATTCAGAGTCTGCACAGGAGCCTCTACAGTGGCTATTAAGGGGCTTGCAACAGTGCAGGAGGGATAAAGCATCTGCCCTCCAGGCTGCCGGGTGCAGCTTGCAGTCAAGGGAAAAGCTTTTCTATCTCCCAGCCCATCTTCCTGAGCTGGGCTGGCCTGACAGGACACACAGGGTGCGTAAATGGAGCATCTGCAACAGAGAGACCCTGTCCTTTGGGGAAAATCACTTTCTCCCTGTGGATCAGCCAGGCCGGGCTTTCCCACAAGCCTCCCCCAATCAGCCAGTCTTCCCTGATCCAGGACAGACCCCCCTGAAATGGAGTTTGCTTCATGTTTGTGTGACCAAAGTAAGAGTCATGGGGACAGGGCTGGGCCCCATTTTGGCCCAGAGACTGCATTTTAACAGCAGGAGTGGGTGCAGTGACATAGGAACAGCTCTGTCCCCGAGATCAAGGGTCCATCCTGTCCCACATCCCATCCCCAACTGTGGTCAGTACCAGATGTTCAGGAGATGCACGAGCAAAGCTCCCAGCGAGCGATCCTTCCCCAACACACTTCCCAGCTCTTGGCAGCCAGCAGCAACAGAGGACCTTCAGAGCCACAGACTGCATCAGACTGCAGTATTTAACAGCCACCAAGAGACCGATCTTCCATGACGCCATCCACCCCTTCTTGGGCCACCTTGGGCTCCACAAGAGTCTACAGCAACAAGCTCCGTAATTCACGTACTTTACAAAAAAAATACTTTCTCTGGTTTGTTGAAACCTGCTAGAGGCATCACTTCATTGGATGCTGCCTAATTTTCTGCACAGTAAACACTGAATAATTGTTCTTATTTATCTTCTCTGCCCCACTCCTGACTCCAGAGCCTTTCCCAGATTGCCCGAGTCCTCTCTTTCCCAAGCACATCTTCCAGTGGAAACAGTTCCCCCTTTCTGATCTCAACAAACTCCACATGCTTTGCCCAAACATCCACCGAAGAATACAAAGGTGCTCGGTCCCTGGCAGTTCTTGTGGCTAAAGCCTTGCAGCAACAAGGGAGGAGAGGCAACGACCGAAGTGAGCAGCAAACCGAGGCACAGAAAACACCGCAGGCAGCAGCAGCTGCCCAGCAACGCTCCGAGCAATGTCCAGCAATACTCCCATTTCTCACCCCCACCAAAAGCCAGGCTGCACCATTCCACACCTTGCAACCAGAGAGGGCAAGTGACAGAGGGACATGCGAGATGGCTTGTGAGACACAACGAAGCCCACTGCTTCCAGAGCCCTCCGTCAGCTGACAGAGCAGCAAACTGCCCGAGAGGTCGCCTGCACAGCCGAAAGGCTGTCTTACAAGTTACCATGGCAAACATTTTTCTAGTCTCCAGAAATAAAAGGCAGCATAGTGCCCCATGCAGCAGTGCTGTGCTGATACTGCCTGACATATATAATAGACTTTCCAGAAAAGAGGAGGAAAAACCCTATGTTTTTGCATGCTTGAGCCAGGAAAAATTACAGGGTTTTGCTGATCTGATTCCTTTTTTTCTTTGTCTTTTGGCTTGTACCTCTCCTAGGAAGCACAGTAGAAGTAACAGTGCTTGTGTGCAGAGTGGGGAATAGAGATTCTTGCCACAGTGGCTACGGAAATCTGAAAAAACACAGATTTTTCTTTCTGTGTGCCGGGTGCAGGAATCAACGCTGTCATCCTGCGCTAGGTGCAGGGACACCCCGGCTGGCAGGCTGGGAGGAGCGCTGTCTCAACAGCTCTCCTGCACGATGAGCTCTCAGCCTTTCAGCACAGACAGGAGGGCAACAGCATATGGAGATCTTCATCACCAGCTACTGGTTTCAATCACACTGAAGCAGGGATTTTCCAAGGCAAAGGGCTTCCAGCTCCACCCCGCATCACCTCCAAGAGCTGCAGCCAAACACGAAGACGGGCCTTTCGCTAGTGGGTTTCACCCCTTTCTTTCCCAAAGCCATTTAGCAGTGGGTCACTGTGAACTGATGCATCCCACCCCAGAGGAGGCTGCATTTCATCTGTGTGCCCAGAGACTCCACTGCAAAGATCAGCTTCCAAAGAACAGCAAGGCTGTTAGGGAGCAAATGCATGACATGGAGGGCTGTCCAGGGAAAGGCTCAGGGAGATACCGGCAGCTGCTGGAGTGACTCCCGTGAAGAGAGCTGCACGCTGGGACTGGCAGACAGCGGCGAGCACCCTTGCCTCCTCAAGGCTGTCACAGCACGATGACAATTTATTTGTTCATTTTGAATTTATGAGTTTCAAAGGCTGGCCCAAGTCTTAGCTCTCTCTAAGGAATTTGCCCCAAAAGACTTTTTCACAAATATTCATCTAAAAACTAAATGTTTTTCTTCCCACAGCAAAATCATAATTGTTGATATGAAAATATAAGGCAAGGATACAAGCATTTTTGCAATGTTCTGTACACTTTGTGCTCTCCTGGGAGAACCGCAAAGCACTCTCACATATGCCCTTGCAAGGCAGCTGTGCCAGGAGGCGGTTGGGTTTGACACAAAGCAGACCCAGATGTAACTCCCAGGTCCGCTGCAGACTCGCTGCAGGACCACGGGCAGGTCACCCCATCACTTCGGGCCCCCCTCCAAGCAATGGGAGTGAAGCAATGCTCCTTCCCCTTCTCAGCCTGCCCTGCCTTGTCCTGCCGCAAGCCTCTCCCGGAGCACCAGCACAACGTGACCCTCAGATCTGTAGGAGTAAATCCTACTTGTCCTGCTGGGTTGGGGCCACAGGTTCTTCGTGACCCCGCTGAGAGGCAGGTGGCTGCCCACAGGGTGGTGTAAAACACTCCCTTAACTCTCGGCAGAGCTCAGGGTTGAAGCCGGGCAGTGGGTGTCTGCATCCCTGCCAGTGGCTGAGGAAAACGGGCTGCGAGAGCCTGTGCTTCGAGCAGCGTGGGAGAGACTGAGCCCTGAGCCCTGCACGGGACCGAGCTGAGAGCTCGGGACACCCCAGGTGACACAGCAGTCCCTACCCAGCCACTGCTCACCCACACTCCCTCTGCTCCTGTGCCTGTGCCCCATTCCCGGAGCAAACAGAGGTGATGCTGCGTGTGCCTGCGGGGTGCACGGCCATGGCATCCCCACCACGGCCAGGGCATCCCAACCATGGCCGAGGCATCCCCACCGCGGCCAGGGCATCCCAACCATGGTCATGGCATCCCCACCGCGGCCAGGGCATCGCCACCACAGCCAGGCCATCCCAACCACAGCCAGGGCATCCCAACCACAGCCAGGGCATCCCCACCGCGGCCAGGCCATCCTTACCACAGCCGG